>NC_142337.1:29797500-30110625 GCF_054954075.1 Amborella trichopoda | reverse complement strand
TAGGGTCCTGCAGTCTGGATCGAGGCGGAACAGTTTAGGATCATGCAGTATGGATCGAGGATGAGCAATTTAGGGACATGCAGTATGAACCGAGCTTGAACAATTTAGGGTCATGCAGTATGGACTGAGGCTGAGCAGTTTAGGGTCAAGCAGTTTGGATCAAGGCTGAGCGATTTACAATCATGCCATGTGGACCGAGGCTGAGCAGTTTTGGGTCATGAAATATGGACCGAGGCTAAGCTATTTAGGGTCTTGCAGTATGGACCGAGATTGAGAACTTTAGGATCATGCAGTATGGACCGAGACTGAGAACTTTAGGGTCATGCAGTATGGACCGAGGCTGAGCAGTTTAGGGTCATGCAGTACAGACCGAGCTTGAGCAGTTTAGGGTCATATAGTATGGATCGAAGCAGAGAACTTTTGGGTCAAGTAGTATGTACCGAGGATGAGCAGTATAGGGTCATGAAGTATGGACCAAGCTTGAGTAGTTTAGGGTCATGCACTATGGACCGAGGATGAGCAGTTTACGGTCATGCCGTATGGTACGAGGCTGAGCAGTTGACGGCCATGCCGTATGGATCGAGGATGAGCAGTTTAGGGTCATGAGTAGTTTAGGGTCATGAGTAGTTTAGGGTCATGAGCAGTTTAGGGTCATGAGTAGTTTACGGCCATGCCGTATGGATCGAGGCTGAGCAGTTTAGGGTCATGAAGTATAGACCGAGGCTAAGCTATTCAGGGTCCTGCAATATGGACCGAGACTTACTAATATTTGGTCATGAAGCATTGACCGAGGCTGATTAGTTTAGGGTCATGCAGTACAGACCGAACTTGAGCAGTTTAGGGTCATGCAGTACTGACTGAGGCTGAAAACTTTACGTCATGCAGTATGGATCGAGGACGAGAAGTTTAGAGTCACGCAATGTTCACCACATTTGAGCAGTTTAGGGCATGCAGTATGGATCGAGGATGAGTAGTTTACGGTTATGCATTTGGTACGAGGTTGAGCAGTTTAGGATCATGCAGTATGAACCGAGCCTGAGCAGTTTAGGATCATGCAGAATTGACCGATCTTGACAGGTTAGCATTATGCAGTATTGTCTGAGGCTGAGCAGTTTAGTGTCATTTAGTTTGGACCGAGGCTGAACAGTTTAGGTTCGTGCAGTAAGGACCGAGGCTGAGTAGTTTAGGGTCATGCAGTATTGACCGAGCATGAGAGGTTTAGGGCCATGTAGTATGGATAGAGGCTGAGCAGTTTAGGGTCATGCAGTTTGGATCGAAGTAGAGCAATTTATGGTCATGCCGTATCGACTGTGGGTCATAAAATATGAACCGAGGCTGAGCTGTTTTGGGTCATGCAGTATGGACCGAGTCTGGGCACTTTAGGGTCATGCAATAAGGACCGAGTTTGTGTAGTTTAGTGTCATGCAATCTAGACTGAGCTTGAGCAGTTAGGGTCATGCAGTATGGAACGAGCTTGAGCAGTTTAGGGTCATGCAGTATGGGACGAGGATGATCAGTTTACAGTCATGCCATATGGTGCGAGGCTGAGCAGTTTAGGATCATGTAGTATGGAGCCAGCCTGAGCACTTTAGGGTCACGTAGTATGAATCGGGCATGAATAGTTTAGGGTCATGCAGTATGGATAGAGGATGAGAAGTCTACAGTCATGCCATGTTGTACGGGGCTGACCAGTTCAGGGTCATGTAGTAAGGACCGAGCCTAAGTAGTTTCAAATCATGCAGTATGGACCGAGGCTGAACATGTTAGGGTCATGCAGTATGGACCGAGCTTGAATAGTTTAGTGTCACGCTGTATGGACCGAGGATTAAAAGTCTACGGCCATGCCATTTGGTACCAGGCTGAGCAGTTTAGGGTCATGCAAGAAGGATCGAGCCTGAGCAGTTTTGGGCCATGCTGTATGGACCTAAGGTGAACAGGTTAGAGTCATGCAGTTTGGACTGAGGCTGAACTGGTTAGGATCTAGCAGTTTGGACGGAGGCTATGCAGCTTGGGTCTTGCAGTATTGACCGAGCTTCAGCTATTTAAGGTCATACAGTATGGACCGAGGTTGAACAGTTTAGGGTCTGGTAGTTTGGACCAAAGCATAGCCGTTTACGGTCATGTCGTATGGATAGAGGGTGAGTAGTTTAGGTTCATGAAGTCTTGACCGAGGCTGAGTTGTTTAGAGCCATGCGGTATGGAGCGGGACTGAGCACTTTACGGTCATGCAGTATGGACCGATGCTGAGCAGTTTAGGGTCATGCAGTATGGACCGATGTTGAGAAGTTTAGGGTCATCCAGTATGGACCAAGCTTGAGAGGTTTAGGGTCATGCAGTATGGACCAAGCTTGAGCAGTTTAGGGTCCTGCAATATGGATCGAGCATAAGCAGTTTAGCGCCATGCAGTATGGATCGAGGCGGAGCCGTTTAGCATCATGCAGTATGGACCGAGGCTGAGGATTTTTGTGTCATGCAGTATGGACCAAGGCTGAGCAGTTGCAGTATGGACCGAGGCTGAGAAGGTTAGGGTCTTACTGTATGGACCGAGGCTGAGCTGTTTAAGGTCATGTAGTATGGATCGAGCCTGAGCAATTTAGGTTCATGCAGTACGTACCGAGGCTTACCAGTTTAGCGTCATGTGTATGGACCGAGGCTGAACAGTTTCGTGTCATGCTGCATGGACCGAGGCAAAGAAATTAAGGGTGGATCGAGGATGAGAAGTTTAGGGTCATGTAGAATGAACCGAGGCTGAGCAGCTTAGGGTGTTGCAGTATGGACCGAGGCGGAGCAGTTAAGTGTCATGTGAGATGGACCGAGGCTGTGCAGTTTAGGGTCATGCAGTATGGACCGAGGCTGTGAACTTTAGGGTCATGTTGTATGGATCAAGGCGGAGCACTTTAGGGCCATGCAGTATGGACCGAGCTTGGACAGCTTACAGTCATGCAGTATGGAACGAGGATGAGCAGTTTACAGCCAAGCCATATGGTATGAGGCATAGCAGTTTAGGGTCATGCAGTATGGAGCCAGCCTCTGCAGTTTAGAGTCACAAAGCACAGATCGGGCTTCAATAGTTTAGTGTCATGCATTATGGATCGAGGCTGAGCAGTTTAGGGTAAGATAGTTTTGACCAAGGTAGAGCCATTTACGTTCATGTCGTATGGTCGGAGGGTGAGCAGTTTCGGGTCATGAAGTCTGGACCGAGGCTGAGCTGTTTAGGACCATGCAGTATGGAACGTGACTAACCACTTTAGGGTCATCCAGTATGGACCGAGGCTGAGCAGTTTAGAGTCATGGAGTACAAACCGAGCTTGAGCAGATTAGGGTCCCGCAGTATGGACTAAGGCTGAGAACTTTAGGGTCATACTGTATGGACCAAGGCTTAGAACTTTAGGGTCATGCTGTATGGACCAAGGCTGAGAATTATAGGGTCAAGCAGTATTGATGAAGCTTGAGCAGTTTTGGGTGATGCAGTATGGACCGAGGATGAGCAGTTTACGGTCATGTCGTATGGTAAGAAGCTGAGTTTCTTAGGGTCATGTAATATGGACTAAGCCTAAGCAGTTTAGGTTCATGCAGTATGGACCGAGGCAGAGCAGTTTAGGGTCATGCTATATGGACCGAGGTTGAGTAGTTTAGGGTCATGAAGTATGGACTGAGGTTGACCAGTTTAGTGTCGAGGCTGAACAGTTTAGGTTCATGCAGTATAGACCGAGGCTGAGCCGTATTGCATCATGCAGTTTTGATCTAGGCAGAGAAATTTACGGTTATGCCGTAAAGACCGTGGCTGAGCAGTTTAAGGTCATGAAGTATCGACCGAGACTGAGCTGTTTAGTTTCACACAGTATGGACGGAGACTGAGCACTTTAGGGGTCATGCGATATGGACCAAGGCTGAGCAGTTTAGTGCCATGAAGTCCAAACCGAGCTTGAGCTGTTTAGGGTCATGCAGTATGGACCGAGGCTGAGAACTTTAGGGTCATGTTGTATGGACCGAGGCTGAGCAGTTTAGCGTCATGCAGTATGGATCGAGCTTTAGCAGTTTAGGGTCATGCAGTATGGAATGAAGATGAGCAGTTTACGATCATGCCGTATGGTACGAGGCATAGAAGTTTAGGGTCACGTAGTATGGAGCCAGCCTCAGCAGTTTAGGATCACACAATATTGACAGGGCTTAATAGTTTTGTGTCATGCTATATGGACCGAGGATGAGAAATCTTCAACTATGCCGTATGGAACAAGGCTGAGAAGTTAGGGTCATGCAGTAAGGCTCGAGCTTGAGAAGTTTAGGGTCATGCAGTATGGACCGAGGCGGAACTGGTTAAGGTCATGCAGTTTTGACTTAGGCTGAAACGTTTAGGGCCATTTAGTATGAACCGAGGATGCGGAGTTTTATGTCATGCAATATTGTCTGGGATTCCGTAGTTTAGGATCATGCAATATGGACCGAGGCAGAGCAGTCAGGTAGTTTGTACCAAGACAGAGCCGTTTACAGTCATGTCGAATAGAAGGAGGGTGAGTAGTTTAGAGTAACGAAGTTTGGATAGAGGCTGAGCTGTTTAGGGCCATGAAGTATGGAACGGGACTGAGCACTTTAGGGTCATGCAGTATGGATTGAGGCTGAGCAGTTTAGGGTCATGCAGTACAGACCAATCTTGAGAAGTTTAGGGTCAGGCAATATGAACCGAGGTCGAGAACTTTAGAGTCATGCAGTACGGACCGAGGCTGAGAAGTTTAGGGTCATGTAGTATCGACCAAGCTTCAGCAGTTGAGGGTGATGCAGTATGGACCGAGGAAGAGCAATTTACGATCATGTTGTATGGTAATAAGCTGGAAAGTTTAGGGTCATGTAATATGGATCGAGCTTAAGCAGTTTAGGGTCATGCAGTATGGACCGAGGCAGAGCAGTTTAGGGTCTTGCTGTATGGATCGAGGCTGAGGAGTTCAGTGTCATGCTGTATGGACCGAGGCTAAGCAGTTTAGGGTCATGCAGTATGGACTGAGGCTGAGCAGTTTAGTGTCATTTAGTTTGGACCAGAGCTGAATACTTTAGGTTCATGCAGTATGGACCGAGGCTGAGCAGTTTAGGGTCATACAGTATGGACCAAGCTTGAGAAGTTTAGGGTCATGCAGTACAAACCGTGGTTGAGCAGTTTAGGGTTATGCAGTTTGGACCGAGGCAGAGCAATTTACGGTTATGCAGTATAGACCGTGGCTGACCAGTTAAGGGTCATGGAATATGAACCGAGGCTGAGCTGTTTAGGGTCATGTAGTATGGATCGAGACTGGGCACCTTAAGGTCATGCAATATGGACCTAGGTTGAGCGGTTTAGTGTCATGAAGTCTAAACCGAACTTGAGCAATTTAGGGTCATGCAGTATGGACCGAGGTTGAGAACGTTAGGGTCATGTTGTATGGACCGACGCTGAGTAGTTTAGGGTCATGCAATATGGACCGATCTTGAGATGTTTACGGTCATGCAGTAAGGAATGAGGATGAGCAGTTTATGGTCATGCCGTATGGTACGAGGCATACCAGTTAAGGGTCATGCCGTATGGAGCCAGTATCAACAGTTTAGGGTCACACAGTATGGATCGGGCTTGATTAGTTTGGTGTCCTACTATATAGACCGAGGATGAGAAGTCTACGACCATGCCGTATGGAACGAGGCTGAGCAATTTAGGGTCAAGCAGTAAGGACACCCTGAGCAACTTAGGGTCATGCAGTATGGACCGAGGCAGTACAGGTTAAGGTCAAGCAGTTTGGACCGAGGCTGAAATGTTGAAGGCCATTTAGTATGGATCGAGGATAAGAAGTTTTGTGTCATGCAGTATTGTCTGAGCTTCCGCAGTTTAGGGTCATGCAGTATGGACCAAGGCTGAGCAGTTTAGGGTCAGATAGTTTCAACCAAGCGAGAGTCGTTTGCGATCATGTCGTTGGATAGAGGGTGAGTAGTTTAGAGTAATGAAGTCATGACAGAGGGCCATGCAGTATGGAACGGGACTGCGCACTTTAGGGTCATGCAGTATGGACCGAGGCTGAGCAGTTTAGGGTCACGCAGTACAGACTAAGCTTGAGCAGTTTAGGGTCCCATAGTATGAACCGAGGCTGAGAACTTTAGGGTCATGCAGTATGGACCGAGGATGGGAAGTTTACAGTCATTCAGTATGGACCAAGCTCTAGCAGTTTAGGGTGATGCAGTATAGACCGAGGATGAGCAGTTTACGGTGATGTCGTGTGGTACGAAGTTGAGAAGTTTACTATCATGTAATATGGACAAAGCCTAAGCAATTTAGGGTCATGCAGTATGGACCGAGGCGGCGCAGTTTAGGGTCATGCAGTATGGACCGAGGTGGAGGAGTTTAGTGTCATGTAGGATGCACCGAGGCTAAGCAGTTTAGGGTCATGCAGTATGGACCGAGGCTGAGCAATTTAGTGTCATTTAGTCTGGACCAAGGACGAATAGTTTAGGTTCATGCAATATGGACCGAGGCTGAGCAGTTTAGGGTCATGCAGTATGGACCGAGCTTGAGAAGTTTAGGGTCATGCAGTATGGACCGAGGGTGTACAGTTTAGGGTCATGCAGCTTGGATCGAGGCAGAGCAATTTACGGTTATGCCGTATAGACTGTGGCTGAGCCATTTCGAGTCATGAAGTATGGACCAAGGCTGAGTTGTTTAGGGTCTTGCAGTATGGACCGAAACGGGGGACTTTAGGGTCATGCAATATGGATCGAGGCTGAGCAGTTTAGTGTCATGAAGTCTAGACCAAGCTTGAGCAGTTTAGAGTCATGCAGTATGGACCGAGGCTAAGAACTTTAGGGTCATGTTGTATTGACCGAGGCTGAGCAGTTTAGGGTCATGCAGTATGGACTGAGCTTGAGTAGTTTACGGTCATGCAGTATGGAACGAGGATGATCAGTTTACGTTCATGCGGTATGGTACGAGGTTTAGCAGTTTAGGGTCATGTGGTATGGAGCCAAGCTCAGCAGTTTAGAGTCACACAATATGGATCGGGCTTGAATAGTTTAGTGTCATGCTATATGGACCGAGCATGAGAAGTTTACGACCGTGCCGTATGGTACGAGGCTGAGCAGTTTAGGGTCATGCAGTAAGTACTGTGCTTGAGCAATTTAGGGTGATGTAGTATGGACCGAGGCTGAACAGGTTAGGGTCATGGAATATGGAACGGGACTGAGCACTTTTGGATCATGCAGTATGGATCGAGGAGGAGCAGTTTAGGGTCATGCAGTACAGACCAAGCTTGAGCAGTTTTGGGTCACACAGTATGAACCGCGACTGAAAACTTTAGGGTCATGCAGTATGGAAAGTTTAGGGTCTACAGTATGGACCAAACTTGAGCAGTTTAGGGTCATGCAGTATGGACCAAGCTTGAGCAGTTTAATATCATGTAATATGGACCGAGCCTAAGCAATTTAGGGTCATGCCGTATGGATCGACGCGAAGCAGTTTAGGGTCATGCAGTATGGACAGAGGCTGAGGAGTTGAGTGTCATGCAATACGAACAGAAGCTGAGCAGTTTAGGGTCATGCAGGTGTACGGACGGAGGCTAAGCTGTTTAGGGTCATGCAGTATGGACCGAGCTTGAGCAGTTTAGGTTCATGCAATATGTTCTGAGGCTGAGCAGTTTATGGTCATGCAGTTTGGACTGACACTGAACAGTTGCTTGTCATGCAGTATGGATCGAGGCTGAGCAGTTAAGGGTCATGTAGTGAGGACCGAGGATGAGAAATTTAGGGTCACGCTGTATGAACTGAGGCTGAGCAGTTTAGGGTGTTGCAGTATGGATCGAGGCGGAGCAGTTTAGGGTCATGCGATATGGACCCAGGTTAAGAAGTTTAGGGTCCTACAGTTTTGACCGAGGCTGGGCACCTTAGCATCATGCAATATGCACCGAGGGTAATAAGTTTATGGCCATGTAGTTTGTACCGAGGCTGAGCAGTTTAAGGTCATGCAATATGGACCGAAACTGAGCTTTTTAAGATCGTGCCGCATAGACCGAGGCCAAGTAGTTTAGGGTCATGCTGTGTGGACCGATGCTGAGCAGTTTATTGTCATGCAGTTGGAAAGTGCCTGAGCAGTTTAGGGTGTTCCAGTATGCATCGAGGCAGAGCATTTTAAGGTCATGCAATATGGCCCGAGGCTGAGACGTTTTGGGTCATGTGGTGTGGACCGAGGCTGACGGGTTTTGGGTTACGGACCGAGGCTTTATGGTCCTGTAGTGTGAACCGAGGCTGAGAAATTTTGGGTCATGCAGTATGGAATGAGGCTCAGCAATATAGGGTCATGAAGTAACGATCCTGGCAGAGTAGTTTAGGGTCATGCAGTATCAATCGAGGCTGAGCTATTTAGGGTCAAGCAGTATGGACCGAGGCTGAGAATTTTAGGGTCATGCAGTATGGACCGAGGCTGAGTAGTTTAGGGTCATGCAATATGGATCGAGGTTGAGAAGTTTAGGGTCATGCAATAGGGACCGAGGTTGAGTAGTTAAGGGTCTTGCAGTAAGGACCGAGGCTTGCAGCATGAACCGAGGCTGAGCACTTTAGGGTCTTGTAGTATGGACCGAGGAGGAGCAATTTAGGGCCATGAAATATGGAATGAGGCTGAGTAGTTTAGGGTCATGCAGTATGTACCGAGGATGAGCAGTTTAGGGTCATGCAGTATGGACTGTGTTTTAGACGTTTAATGTCATGCAGTATGAACCGAGGCCGAGCAGTATAGTTTCGTGTGGTGTGGAACGAGGAGGAGGAGTTTAGGGTCATGCAGTAAGGACTAAGGTAGAGCAGTTTAGGGTCATGCAGTAAGGACCGAAGCTGAGAATTTTAGGGTCATGCAGTAAGCACCGAGACTGAGCAGTTTAGGTTCACGCAGTATGGACCAAGGATGTACAGTTTAGGGTCTTGCAGTATGGGCAAGGATTCAGTAGTATTGTGTCATACGGTAAGGACCGATGCTGACCAGTTTAGGGTCATTCAGTATGGACGAAGGAAGAGCAGTTTAGGGTCATGTTGTCCAGACCAAGGCTGAGCAGTTTAGGGTCATGCAGTGTAGACCGAGGCTGAGATGTTTAGGGTCATGCAATATGGACCGAGGTTGAGCAGTGAGCGGTCCGGACTGAGGCTGAGCTGTTTAGGGTCATGCAGTATGGACCGAGGTTGAGAACTTTTGGGTCAAGCAGTATGGACCGAGGTTGAGTAGTTTAGGGTCTTGCAGTATGGACCGAGCATGGGCACTTTTCGGTCATGCAGTATGGACCGAGGTTGAGCAATTTAGAGCCATGCAATATGGACTGATGCTGAGCAGTCTAGAGTCATGCAATATAGGGTCCGGCAGTACAGACCGTGGATGAGAAATTTACGGTCATGCCGAATGGTACGAGGCTAAGCCATTTAGGGTCATGCAGTATGGACTGTGCCTAAGAAGTTTAGGGTCATGCAAGATGGACTGAGGCTGAGCGGTTTATGGTCATGTAGTATGGACCGAGGTTGGGCATTTTAGAATCATGCAACACGGACCGAGGCTGAGCAATTTAGGGTCATGCAGTATGGACCAAAGCTGAGTAGTTTAGGGTCATGTAAAATGGACCAAGGCTGAGCAGTTTTGGGTTATGCAATATGGACCAAGGCAGAGCAGTTAAGGGTCTTGCAGTATGGACCGAGGGTGAGCAGTTCATGGCCATGTAGTGTGAGCCGAAGCTTAGCCGTTCAAGGTCATGCATTATTGGTCGAGGTTGAGCAGTTTAGGGTCATGCATTATAAATCGAGGCTGAGTAGTTTAGGGTCATGCTGTATGGACCGAGGCAGAGCAGTTTGGGGTCTTGCAGTATAGACTTAGGCTGAGTAGTTTAGGGTCATGCAATATGGACCAAGGCTAAGCAATTTAGGGTCATCCAGTATGGAACGAGGCAGAGCAGTTCATGGCCATGATGTGTGGGCCGAGGCTTTGCATCTTAAGGTCATGCATTATGGACCGAGGCTGAGCAGTTTAGGGTCATGCAGTATAAATTAAGGCTGAGAAGTTTCGGCACATGCCGTCAGAAGCAAGGCTGAACAGTTTAGGGTCATGCAGTACGAACCAAGGTTGACCTGTTTAGGGTCATGCTATATGGATCGAGCCTAAGCAGTTTAAGGTCATGCAGTATAGATCTAGGCTGACAAGTTTAGTGTCACACAGTTTTGTCCGTGGCTGAGCAGTTTACGGTCATGCATTATGGATCGAGGCTCAGCAGTTTAGGGTCATGCAGTGTGGACCAAGGCTAAGCTATTTAGGGTCATGCAGATGGACCATGGCTGAGCTCTTTAGAGTAATTCAATATGAACCGAGGCTAAGTAGTTTAGGGTCATGCAGTATGGACCGAGCTTGAGAAATTTAGGGTCATGCAGTATGGATCGAGGCTGAGCAGTTTAGGTCATGCATTATAAATTGAGGCTGAGCAGTTTAGGTTATGCAGTCTGGACCACGGTTGAATAGTTTTGGGTCATGCAATGTGGACCGAGGTTAAGCAGTTTAGGCTCATGCCTTATGGACCGAGCCTGAGCAGTTTGGGGTCATGCAGTATGGACCGAGGCTGACGTGTTTAGGGTAATGTGGTTTTTTTCGAGGCTGAACAGAGTACGGTCAAGCCTTATGGACAGAGGCTGAGCAGTTTAGTGTCATGTAGTATGGACCGAGGCTGAGCACTTTATGGTCAAGCAGTATGGACCAAAGCTGAGCACTTTAGGATAATTCTGTATGGACCAGGGATAAGACGTTTACGGTCATGCCATATGGTACGAGCCTGGCAATTAAAGGGTCATGTAGAATGGAGCAAGCTTAAGCAATTTAGGGTCATGCAAGATGGATGCAAGCTGAGCAGTTTAGGGTCATGCAGTATGGACGGAGGCTGAGTAGTTTAGGGTCTTGCAATATGGACCGAGCCTGAGTAGCTTAAGGTCATGCAATATGCACCGAGGCTGAGCACTTTAAGATCATTCTTTATGGACCGAGGAAAAGCAGTTTATGCTCATGTCGTATGCTAAAAACTTGAGCAGTTTAAGGGTCATGTAGTATGGACCGAGCCAGTGCAGTTTAGGGTCATGCAAGATGGATCCTGGCTGAGCAGTTTAGGGTCATGCAGTATAGACCGAGCCTGAGCAGTTTAGGGTCTTGCAATATGGACCGAGCCTGAGTAGCTTAGAGTCATGCAGTACAGACCGAGGCTGAACAGTTTAGTGTCATGGAGTATGGGTCGAGGCTGAGCAGTTAAGGGTCATGTAGTGTGGACCGAGGATGAGAAGTTTAGGGTCACACAGTATCAACCAAGGCTGAGCCGTTTAGGATGTTACAGTATGGAGCGACGCGGAGCAATTTAGGGTCATGCGATATGGACTGAGGTTGAGCAGCTTAGGGTCCTGCAGTATGGCTTGAGGCTGAGCAGTTTAGGGTCATGTGGTATGTACCGATGCTGAGTAGTTTAGGGTGTTCCAGTATGCACAGAGGCTAAGCATTCTAAGGTCATGCAGTATGGCCCGAGGCTGAGCAGTTTTTTGTCATGTAGTGCGAACCGAGGATGAGCAGTTTAGGTCCATGCAATATGGACCAAGGTTGAGCGGTTTAGGGTTATGGATAGAGGCTTTATGATCATGCGGTGTGGACCGAGACTGAGCAGTTTAGGGTCATGCATTATGGAATGAGGCTCAGCAATTAGGGTCATGCAACATTGATCGTGGCTAAGCAGTTTACGATCATGCAGAATTAACCGAGGCGGAGCTGTTTAGGGTCAGGCAGTATGGACCGAGGCTTAGAATTTTAGGGTCATGCAATATGGACCGAGACGAAGTAGTTTAGGGCCACGCAGTATGGACCGAGGCTGAGAAGATTAAGATCATGCAGTATGGACCGAGGCTGTGCAATTAAGGGTCTTGCAGCATGAGCCGAGGCTAAGCAGTTTAGGGTGTCATACAGTATGGACCGAGGCGGAGCAGCTTAGGGTCATGCAATATGGAACGAGGCTGAGCAGTTTAGGGTCAAGCAGTATGTACTGAGGATGAGCAGTTTAGGGTCATGCAGGAAGGACCGCGTTTGAGCAGTTTAGCTTCATACAGTATGAACTGAGGCCGAGCAGTATAGTTTCGTGTAGTGTGGATCGAGGATGAGGAGTTGAGGGTCATGCAGTATGACCGATGCAGATCAATTTAGGGTCATGCAGCATGGACCGAGGTAGAGGAGTTTAGGATCATGCAGTATGGACTAAGGCTGAGCAGTTTAGGTTCATGCAGTATGGACCGAGGTTGTGCAGTTTAGGGTCTTGCAGTATGGACCAACATTCAATAGTATAGAATCATGCGGTAAGGACCGAGGCTGAGCAATTTTGGGTCATTTAGTATGGATCGAGGAAGAGCAGTGTAGGGTCATGCTGTCTAGTCCAAGGCTGAGCAGTAAAGGATCATGCAGTGTAGACTGAGGTTGAAATGTTTAGAATCATGTAATATGGACAGAGGCTGAGCAGTTTACGGTCGCGTCGTATGGACAGAGGCTGAGCAGGTTACGGTCATGCAATATGGACCGAGGTTGAGCTGTTTAGGGTCATGCAGTAAGAACTGAGGCAGAGCACTTTTGGGTCATACAGTATGGATCGAGGTTGAGCTATTTAGGGTCATGCAGTATGGACCGAGCTTGAGCAGTTTAGGGTCAAGCAGTATGAACCGAGGCTTAGCACTTTATGGTCATGCAGTATGGATCGAGGCTGAGCGGTCTAGGGCCATGCAATATAGGGTCATGCAGTACAGACCTTGGATAAAAAGTTTACGGTCATCCCGAATGGTACGAGGCTGAGCAGTTGAGGGTCATGCAGTATCGATTGTGCCTAAACAGTTTAGGGTCATGCAAGACGGACTTAGGCTGAGCAGTCTAAGGTCATGCAGTATGGACCGAGGTTGGGCATTTTAGGATCATCCAGTATGGACCGAGGCTGAGAAATATAAGCTCATGCAGTATGCATCAAGGATGAGTAGTTAAGGGTCATGAAGTATGGACTGAGGCTGAGCAGTTTAGGGTCTTGCAATATGGACCGAGGGTGAGCAGTTCATGGCCACATAGTGTGGACCAAAGCTTAACCGATCAGGGTCATGGATTATTGGCCGAGGCTGAGCAGTTTAGGGTCATGCAGTATAAATTGAGGCTTAGCAATTTAGGGTTATCCAGGATGGACCGAGGCTGAGCAGTTTAGGGTCTTGCAGTATGGACCAAGGCTGAGTAGTTTAGGGTCAAGCAGTATGGACCGAGGCTGAGCAGTTTAGGGTCATGCAGTATGGAACGAGGCAGAGCAGTTCATGTCCATGTGGTGTCGGCTGAGGCTTAGCAGTTTAGGTACATGCAATATGGATCGAGGCTGAGCAGTTTAGGGTCATGCAGTATAAATCGTGGCTGAAAAGTTTCGGCACATGCAGTCTGGACCAAGGCTGAACAGTTTAGGGTCATGCTGTACGGACCGCAGTTGACCAGTTTAGGGTCATGCTATATGGATCAAGCCTGAGCAATCTAGGGTCATGCAGTATGGATCGAGCACGAGCAGTTTAGGGTCATGCAGTATGGACCGAGGCTGATCAGTTTAAGGTCATGCAGAATGGACTGAGGCTGAGCAGTTTAGGGACTTCCAATACAGACCTAGGCTGAGCAGTTTAGGGTCATGTATTAAGGACTGAGGCAGCACAGTTTTGGGTCACGTAGTACAGTTTAAAGTCATGCAGTATGGATCGAGGCTAAAGAGTTTAGGGCCATGCAGTATGGACCGAGCCTGAGTAGTATAGTGTCATGAAGTATGGATCGAAGCTGAGCAGTTTAGGGTCATTCAATATGGATCGAGGATGAACAGTCTAGGGTCGTGCTGTCTAGACCAAGGCTGAGCAGTTTAGGGTCCTGTAGTGTGGACCAAGGCTGAGATGTTTACGTTCATGCAATATGGATCGAGGCTGAGTAGTTTAGGGTCATGCAGTATTGGTCGACGCTAAGGAGTTTATGCTCTTGCAATGTGGGCCGAGGGTTAGCAGTTTAGTGTCAAGCATTATTGACCTAGGATGAGCAAGTTTGGGTCATGTCCTACGGACTGAGGCTGTGCAGTTTAGGGTCATGCAGTATGGAGCGAGGTTGAGCAGTTTAGCGTCATGCAGTTTGGACCGAGGCAAAAAGGTCATGAAGTATGCACCGCGGGTGAGCTATTTACGATCCGATCATGCATTTGGTCTGAGGCTAATCAGTTTATGGTCATGCCGTATGGACCGAGGCTGAGCAAATTACAGTCATGCAGTATGGTCCGAGGGTGAGCTTTTTAGGGTCATGCAGTACGGACCGAAGCAGAGAACTTTAGGGTCTTGCAGCATGGATCGAGGGTGAGCAGTTTTGGATCATGCAGTATTGAACGTGCTTGAGCAGTTTAGGGTCATGTAGTATGGACCAAGGCTGAGCACTTTATGGTCATGCGGTATGGACTGAGGCTAAGCGATCTAGGGTCATGCAATATAGGGTCATGTAGTATGAACCGTGGATGTGACGTTTATGGTCATGCCGTATAGTACGAGGCCGAGCAGTTTAGGGTCATGCAGTAGGGACTGTGCCTGAGTAGTTTACGGTCATGCAGGATTGACTGAGGCTGAGCAATTTAGGGTCATCCAGTATGGACCGGGGCTGGGCATTTTAGGGTCAGGCAATATGGACCGAGGATGAGCAGCTTAGGGTCATGCAATATGGACCGAGGCTAAGCAGTTTAGGGTCTTGCAATATGGATCTAGGGCAAGGCGTACATGGTCATATAGTGTGGACTGAAGCTTAGTTGTTCAAGGTCATGCATTATGGGCCAAGGCTGAGAAGTTTAGGGTCACGCAGTATAAATCGAGGCTGAGCAGTTTTGGGTCATGCTGTATGGATCGACACTGAGCAGTTTAGGGTCTTCCAGTATGGACTTAGGCTGAGTAGTTTAGGGTCATGCAGTATCGACCGAGGCAGAGTAAATTAGGGTCATACAGTATGGTACGAGGCTAAGCAGTACATGGCCATGTAGTGTGGGCAGAGGCTTAGCAGTTTAGTGTCATGCATTATGGACCGAGGCTGATACATTTAGGGGCATGCAGTATAAATCAAGGCTGAGCAGTTTTGGCTCTTGCAGTTTGGACCAAGGCTAAACAATTTAGGGTCTTGCTATTTGGACTGAAGCTGGGCACTTTGTGGTCATGCAGGATGGATCGAGGATGAGCAGTTTAAGGTCATGCAGTATGGATTGAGAATGAGTAGTTTACAGTCATGCCGTATGGTACAAGGCTAAGCAGTTTAAGGATCACGTAGTATGGATCGAGCCTGAGATGTTTAGGGTCATGCATAATGGACCGAGGCTGAGTAGTTTAGCATCATGCAATATGGGCCGAGGCTGAGCAGTTTAGGGTTATGCAGTATGGAGCGAGGCTAAACAGTTTAGGGTCTTGCAGTGTGGACCCAGGCTGAGTAGTTTAGGGTCATGCAATATGGACCGAGGTTGAGCAGTATAGGGTCATGCAGCATGGAATAAGGCTGAGAAGTTTAGAGTCTTGCATTTTGGACCGAGGTTGAGCAATATAGGGTCACGCAGTATAAATCGTGGCTGTGCAGTTTAGGGTCTTGCAGTCTGAACCGAAGCTGAATAATTTAGGGTCATGTAGTTTGGACCGAGGCAGAGAAGTTGAGGGTCATACACTATGGACCGAGCCTGAGCAGTTTAGGGTCATGCAGTATGGACCTAGGCTGAGCCGTTTAGGGCCATGCAGTATGGAAAGAGGCTGAGCTCTTTAGGGCCATGCAGTACGGACCGACACTGAGCACTTTATGGTCATGCAGTATCGATCGAGGCTGTGCACTAAAGGATCATGTTGTGTGGACCGAGGATGCGCAGTTTACGGTCATGACGTATGATACGGGGATGACCAGTTTAAGGGTCCTGTGGTATGGATCGAGCTTGAGCTATTTAGGGTCATGCAAGATGGATCGAGGTTGAGCAGTTTAGGGTCATGCAGAATGGACCGAGGCTGAGCAGTCTTACAATATGGACGGAGCCTAAGTGGCCTAGGATCATGCAATATGGACCGAGGCTGAGCAGTTTTGGGTCATTCAGTACGGACCGAGGCTGAGCAGTTTAGGGCCATGCTGTCTAGATCAAGACTGAGAAGTTTAGTGACATGCAATGACGACCGAGGCTGAGATTTTTAGGGTCATGCAATATGGTCCGAGGCTGAGCTGTTTAGGGTCATGCAGTACGGACCAAGGCTGAGCACTTTAGGTTCATGCAGTACGGGCCGAGGCTAAGCAGTTCAGGGTCATGCAGTATGGGCCGAGCTTGAGCAGTTTAGGGTCATGCAGTATGGATCGAGGCTGAGCACTTTATGGTCATGCAGTATGTACAGAGGCTAAGCGGTCTAGGGTCATGCAGTATGGACCGTAGATGAGAAGTTTACGGTCATGCCCTATGGTACGAGGCTTAGTAGTTTAGGGGCATGCAGTATGGACTGTACCAAAGCAACTTAGGGTCATGCAAGATGGACTGAGGCTGAGCAGTTTAGGGTCATGCAGAATGGACCGAGGCTGGGCATTTTAGGGTCATGCAAGATGGACTAAGGCTGAGCAGTTTAGGGGCATGCAGTATGGACAGAGGCTGAGTAGTTTAGGGTCATGCAGTATGGACCGAGGCTGAGCAGATCATGGCCATGTAGTGTTGGCCGAGGCTTAACAGTTTAGGGTCATGCATTATGGACCAAGGTTGAGCGGTTTATGGCATTGCCGTATAATTCGAGGCTGAATAGTTTCTGCTCATGCAGTCTGGACAGTGGCTGAACAGTTTACGATCATGCGATATGGACTGAGGTTCACCCGTTTAGGGTTTGCAGTATAGATAAAGCCTGAGCAATTTAGGGTCACACAGTATGGATCTAGGCTGACAAGTTTAGTGTCTTAGTGTTTTTTTCGAGGATAAGCAATTTACGGTAGTGCCTTATAGATCGAGGCTGAGCAGTTTAGGGTCATGCAGTATGGACCGATGCTGAGCTGTTTAGGGTCATGCAGTATGGCTTGAGGCTAAGCAATTTAGGGTCATGCAGTTTTGTCTGAGGCTGAGCAAATTTCGATCATGCCGTATGGATCGAGGTAAAGCAGTTTAGGGTCATGTAGTATGGACCGAGGCTGAGCGTGTAGGGTCTTGCAGTATGGATTGAGGTTGAGCACTTTAGGGTCATGCAATATGGATCGAGGCTGAGAAGTTTTGAGTCATGCAGTATGGACCGAGCTTGAGCGGTTTAGGGTCATGCATTATGGACCGAGGCTAAGAACTTTATGGTCATGCAATATGGATCGAGGATGAGAGGTCAAGGGTCTTGTAGCATGCACCAAGGATAAGCAGTTTAGGCTAAGGACTTTATGGTCATGCAGTATGGACCGAGGCTGCGCAGTTTAGGGTTATGTAGTATGGACCGAGGTTAAGCAGTTTAGGGTCATGCAGTGCGGACCGAGGATGAGGAGTTTAGGGTCATGCAGTCTGAACCGAGGCAGAGCAGTTTAGGCTCATGCAGTATGGACTGAGACTGAGGAGTATAGGGTCATGCAGTACAGACCGTCGCTGAGCAGTTTAGGTTCATGTAGAATGGACCGAGGATATGCAGTTTAGGGTCTTGCAGTATGGTCCAAGATTCAGCAGTATTGTGTCATGCGGTAAGGACCTAGGCTGAGTAGTTTAGGGTCATTCAGTATGGATCGAGGAAGAGCAGTTTAGTGTCATGCTCTCTAGACCAAGGCTAAGCAGTTTAGGGTCATGCAGAGTAGACCGAGGCTGAGATGTTTAGGGTCATGCAATATGGACCGAGGCTGAGCAGTTTACGGTCGTGTCGTATGGACCGAGGCTGAGCTATTTACGGTCATGTACTATGGACCGAGGCTGAGCTGTTTAAGGTCATGCAGTATGGACTGAGGCTGAGCACTTTTGGGTCATGTAGTATGAACCAACGTTGAGCAGTTTAGGGTCATGCAGTATAGACTGAGCTTGAGCACTTTTGGGCTATGCAGTATGGACCGAGGTTTAGCAGTTTAGGGTAATGCAGTATTGAGCGAAGCTGAGCAGTCTAGCGTCATGCAATATAGGGTCATGTAGTACGGACCGTGAATGACAAGTTTACGGTCATGTCAAATGGTACGAGGCTGAGCCGTTTAGGGTCATGCAGTATGGACTGTGCCTAAGAAGTTTAGGGTTATGCAAGATGGACTGAGGCTGAGCAGTTTAGGGTCATGCAATATGGATCGAGGTTGGGCATTTTAGGATCACGCAGTATGGACCGAGGCTGAGCAATTTAGGGTCATGTAGTATGGACCAAGGCTGAGTAGTTTAGGGTCATGCAGTATGGACTGAGGCTGAGTAGTTTTGGATTATGCAGTTTGGACCAAGGTCGAGCAGTTTAGGGCCTTGCAGTATAGACCAAGGGTGAGGAGTTCATGGCCATGTAGTGTGAAACGAAGCTTAACCGTTCAAGGTCATGCATTATGGGCCGAGGCTGAGCAGTTTAGGGTCATGCAGTATAAATCGAGGCTGAGCAGTTTAGGGTCATGTTGTATGGACTGAGGCTGAGCAGTTTAGGGTCTTACAGTAAGGGCCTAGGATAAGTAGTTTAGGGTCATGCAGTATGGATTGAGGCTGAGCCGTTTAGGGTCATGCAGTATGGAACGAGGTAGAGCAGTTCATGGCCTTGAAGTGTGGGCCGAGGCTTAGCAGTTTAGGTTCATGCATTATGGATAGAGGCTAAGCGGTTTATGGTCATGCAGTATAAATCGAGGCTGAGAAGTTTCAATACATGCAGTCTGAGGCAAGGCTGCACAGTTTAGGGTCATGCAGTATGGGTCGAGGTTGACCAGTTTAAGGTCATCCTATATGGATTGAGCCTAAGAAAGTTAGGGTCATGCAGTATGGATCTAGACTGACAAGCTTAGTATCACGTTATTTTGTCCGAGGCTGAGCAGTTTACGGTCATGCCATATGGACCGAGGCTTAGCAATTTAGGGTCATGCAGTGTGGATCAAGGCTGAGCAATTTAGGGTCATGCAGTATGGACCAAGTCTAAGCTCTTTAGGGTCATGCAGTATGGACCGAGGCTAAGCAGTTTAAGGTCATCCAGTATGGACCAAGCTTGAGCAATTTAGGGTCATGCAGTATGGACCGAGGCTGAGCACTTTATGGTCATGCAGTATGGATCGAAGATGAGTGATCTAGGGTCATGCAGTATGGACCAAGGATGAGCAGTTTACGGTCATGCCAAATGTTACGAGGCTGAGCAGTTTATGGGTCATGTAGTATGGACCAAGCCTGAGCAGTTTAGGGTCATGCAAGATTGACCAAGGCAGAGTAGTTTAGGGTCATCCGGTATGGATCGAGGCTGAGCAATTTAGGGTCATGCAGTATGAAACGTGCCTGAGCAGTTTAGGGTCTTGCATTATGGATCTAGGCTGAGCAGGTTAGGGCCATGCAGTCTAAATCGAAGTTGAGTAGTTTAGGGTCATGCAGTCTTGACCGCGGCTGAATAGTTTAGGGTCATGCAGTGTGGATCGAGGTTGAGCAGTATAGGGTCATGTAGTATGGACCGAGGCTGACGTGTTTAGGGTAGTGCAATTTTGTCCGAGGATAAGCAGTTTACTGTCAAGCCGTGTGGACCGACGATGAGCAGTTTAGTGTCATGTAGTACGGGTCGAGGCTGAGCTCTTTAGGGTCATGCAGTACGGACAAGGGCAGAGCACTTTAGGACAATTATGTATGGACCGGGGATAAGCAGTTCATGGTCATTCCATATGGTACGAGCCTGAGCAGTTTAAGGGTCATGTAGAATGGACCGAGCCTAAGCAATTTAGGGTCATGCAAGCTGGATCCAGCCTAAGCAGTTTAGGGGCATGCAGTATGGACCGAGGCTGAGCAGTTTAGGGTCTTACAATATGGACCGAGCCTAAGTAGCTTAGGGTCATGCAGTATGGACCGAGGCTGAGCACTTTAGAATCATTCTTTAGGGACCGAGGATAAGCAGTTTACGGTCATGCCTTATGATAAGAACCTGAGCAGTTTAAGGGTCATGTAGTTTGGACCGAGCCAGTGCAGTTTAGTGTCATGCAAAATGGATCTAGACTGAGCAGTTTAGGGTCATGCAGTATAGACCGAGGCTGAACAGTTTAGGGTCTTGCAATATGGACTGAACCTGAGTAGCTTACGGTGATGCAGTATGGACCGAGGCTGAACAGTTTCGTGCCATGCAGTATGGATCGAGGTTGAGCATTTAAGGGTCATGTAGTGTGGACCGAGGATGAGAAGTTTCTGGTCACGCATTATGAACCGAGGTTAAGAAGTTTACGATGTTGCAATATGGACGGGGGCGGAGCAGTTTAGGGTCATGCGATCTGGATCGAGGCTGAGCAGCTTAGGGTCCTTCCATATGGCCTGAGGCTGAGCCCTTTAGCTTCATGCAATATGCATCGAGGCTGATAAGTTTAGGGTCATCTAGTTTGTACCGAGGCTGAGCAGGTTAGGGTCATGCATTATAGACCGAGGCTGAGTAGATTAGAATCATGTCGTATACACCGAGGCTGAGCAGTTTAGGGTCATGTAGTATGGACCGATGCTAAGCAGTTTAGGGTCATGCAGGTCGAAAGAGCCTGAGTAGTTTAGGGTGTTCCAGTATGCACCGAGGCTGAACATTTTAAGGTCATGCAGTATGGCCCGAGGCTGAGCAATTTTGGGTCATGTAGTGTGGACCGAGGATGAGGCCGAGGCTGAGCGGTTTAGGGTTACAGACTGACGCTTTATGATCATGCAGTGTGGACCGAGACTGAGCAGTCTAAGGTCATGCATTATGGAATGAGGCTCAGCAATATAGGGTCATGCAGTATGGATCATGGTTGAGCAGTTTACGGTCATGCAGTATCAACCGAGGCGAAGATGTTTAGGGTCAGGCAGTATGGACCGAGGCTAAGATTTTTAGGGTCATGCAGTATGAACCGAGGCTGAGCAGTTTAGGGCCATGCAGTATGGGACGAGGCTAAGAAGTTTAGGATCATGCAGTATGGACCGAGGTTGAGTAGTTTAGGGTCTTGCAGTATGGACCAAGGCAGTGCAATTAACGGTCTTGCAGCATGAATCGAGGCTAAGCAGTTTAGGGTCATGCAGTATGGACCGAGGCAGAGCAGTTTAGGGTCATGCAATATGGAACAAGGTTGAGCAGTTTAGGGTCATGCAGTATGTACCGAGGATGAGCTGTTTAGGGTCATGCAGGAAGGACCGCGTTTGAGCAGTTTAGCGTCATGCAGTATGAACCGAGGCCGAGCAGTATAGTTTCATGTAGTGTGGAACGAGGATGAGGAGTTGAGGGTCATGCAGTATCGAACGATGCATAGCAGTTTACATGCAGTATGGACCGAGGCTGTGGAGTTTAGGATCATGCAGTATGGACGATGGCTGAGAAGTTTAGGTTCATGCAGTATGGACCGAGGCGGTGCAGTTTAGGGTCTTGCAGTATGGACCAAGATTCAATATTATAGTGTCATGCAGTAAGGACCAAGCTCGAGCAGTTTAGGGTCATTCAGTATGGACCGAGGAAGAGCAGTTTAGGGTCATGCTTTCCAGACCAAGGCCGAGCAGTTTAGGGTCATGCAGTGTAGATCGAGACTGAGATGTTTAGGGTCATGCAATATAGACCGAGGCTGAGCAGTTTACGGTCGTGCCGTATGGACCGAGGTTAAGAAGTTTACGGTCATGCAGTATGGACCGAGGCTGAAATGTTTAGGGTCATGCAGTAAGGACCGAGGCTGAGCACTTTTGGGTCATGCAGTATGGACCGAAGTTGAGGAGTTTAGGGTCCTGCAGTATGGTCCGAGCTTGAGCAGTTTTGGGTCAAGCAATATGGATCGAGGCTTAGTAGTTTATGGTCATGCAGTATAGACCGAGGCTGAGCGGTCTAGAGTCATGCAATATAGGGTCATGCAGTACTGACCGTGGATGACAACTTTACGCTCATCCCGAATGGGACGAGGCTGAGTAGTTTTGGGTCATGAAGTAAGGACTGTGCATAAGCAATTTAGGGTCATGCAAGATTGACTTAGGCTGAGCAGTTTAGGGCCATGCAGTATGGACCGAGGTTGGGCATTTTAACATCATGCAGAATGGACCGAGGCTGAGCAATATAGGGTCATTCAGTATGGATCGAGGCTGAGTAGTTTAGAGTCATGCAGTATGGACCGAGGCTAAGCAGTTTAGCGTCTTGCATTATGGACCGAGGGTAAGCAGTTCATGGCCATGTAGTGTGACCGAAGCTTAGCCATATTGGCCGAGGCTGAGCAGTTTAGGGTCATGCAGTAAAAATCGAGGCTGAGTAGTTAAGGGTTATGCAGTATGGATCGAGGCTGAGCAGTTTAGGGTCTTGCAATATGGACCTAGGTTGAGCAGTTTAGGATCATGCAGTATGGAACGAGACAGAGTAGTTCATGGCCATGTAGAGTGGGCCGAGGCTTAGAAGTTTAGGATCGGGCATTATGGACCGAGGCTGAGCGGTTTAGGATCATGCAGTATAAATCGTGGCTGAGAAGTTTCGGCACATGCTGTCTGGACCTAGGCTGAACAGTTTAGGGTCATGTAGTACGAACCGACATTGACCAGTTTAGGGTCATGCTATATGGATCGAGCCTGAGCAGTTTAGGGTCATGCAGTATGGATCGAGCATGAGCAGTTTAAATTCATGTAGTATAGACCGAGGCTGACCAGTTTAGGGTCATGCAGTTTTTTCGGAGCCTGAGTGGTTTACGGGCATGCCGTATGGATCGAGTCTGAGCATTTTTGGGTCATGCAGTTTTAACCGAGGCTGAGCAGTTTGGAGTCATCCACTATGGACCGAGCCTGAGCACTTTAGGGTCAGGAAGTGCGGATCGAGGCTGAGCAATTTTGGGTCATGCAGTATAAATCGAGGCTGGGAAGTTTAGGGTAATGCAAAATTGACTGAGGCTGAGCAGTTTAGGGACTTGCAATATGGACCTAGGCTGAACAGTTTAAGGTCATGCAGTAAGGACTGACGCAGTGCAGTTTTGGGTCACGCATACAGTATAGGGTCATGCAGTATGGACCGAGGCTGAGGAGTTTAGGGCCATGCAGTATGGACCGAGCCTGAGTAGTATAGTGTCATGCAGTATGGACCGAGGCTGAGTAGTTTAGGGTCATTCAGTATGGGCTGAGGATGAGCAGTTTTGGGTCATGCTGGCTAGACCAAGGCTGAGCAGTTTAGGGTCATGCAGTGTGGATCGAGGCTGAGATGTTTAGGTTCATGCAATATAGACCGAGGTAGAGCAGTTTAGGGTCATGCAGTATCGGTCGACGCTGAGGAGTTTATGCTCATGCAGTGTGGACCGAGGGTAAGCTGGTTAGGGTCATGCATTATCAACTGAGGATGAGCATGTTAGGGTCATGCAATACGGACCGAGGCTGTACAGTTTATGGTCATGCAGTATGGAGCCAGGTTAAGTAGTTTAGGGTTATGTAGTTTGGACCGAGGCTGAAGGGTCTTGCAGTATGGACCGCGGGTGAGCTGTTTACGATCCGGTCATGCATTTGGTCGGAGGCTGATCAGTTTCTGGTCATGCCATATGGATCGAGGCTGAGCAGTTTATAGTCATGCAGTATTGTCTGAGGGTGAGCTGTTTAGGGTCATGCAGTACGAACCGAGGCAGAGCACTTTAGGGTCTTGCAGCATGGAGCGAGGGTGAATAGTTTCGGATCATACAGTATGGACCGTGCTTGAGCAATTTTGGGTCATGTAGTATGGAACGAGGCTGAGCACTTTATGGCCAAGTGGTATGGACAAAGGCTGAGTAGTCTAGGGTCATGCAATATAATATCATGGAGTATGGACCATGGATGATACGTTTACGGTCAAGTCGTATGGTATGAGGCTGAGCAGTTTATGCAGTAGGGACTGTGCCAAAGTAGTTTATGGTCATGCAAGATGGACTAAGGCTGAGCAATTTAGGGTCATCCAGTATGGACCGTGGCTGTGCATTTTTGGGTCATGCAATATAAATCGAGGAGGAGCAATTTAGGGTCATACAATATGGACTGAGGCTGAGAAGTTTAGGGTCATGCAGTATGGACCGAGGGCGAGGCGTTCATGGCCAAGTAGTGTGGACCGAAGCTTAGCAGTTCAAGGTCATGCATTATTGGTCGAGGCTGAGAAGTTTAGGGTCATGCAGTATAAATCGAGGCTGAGCAGTTTTGGGTCATGCTGTATGAACCAAGGCTGAGGAGTTTAGGGTCTTGCTGTATGGACTTAGGTTGAGTAGTTTAGGGTCATGCAGTATGGGGTCATGCAGGATGGAACGAGGCTGAGCAGTTCATGGCCATGTAATGTGGGATGTGGCTTAGCAGTTTAGGGTCATGCAGTATGGACAGAGACTGAGGCCTTTAGGATCATGCAGTATGGATCGAGGCTGAGCAGTTTGGGTTCATGCAGTATGGACGGAGGTTGTGTAGTTTAGGGCCTTGCAGTATGGACGAAAGCAGAGCACTTTGTGGTCATGCAGTACAGATCAAGGATGAGTAGTCTAGGGTCATGCAGTATAGACCGAGAATGAGCAGTTTACGATCATGCCGTATGGCACGAGGCTGAGCAATTTAAGGGTCATGTAGTGTGGACCGAGCCTGAGAAGTTTAGGGTCATGCATGATGAACTGAGGCTGAGCAGTTTAGGGTCATGCAGTATGGATCGAGGCTAAGAAGTTTAGGGTTATGTAGTATGGACCGAGGCTAAGCAGTTTAGGGTCTTGCAGTGTTGACCCAGGCTGAGGAGTTTAGGGTCATGCAGTATGGACCGAGGCTACGCGGTATAGGGTCATGCAGTATGGACCGAGGCTGAGCAGTTTAGGGTCATGCAGTATGGGTCGTGAGTTATGGGACGAGGCTGAGTCGTTTAGGGTCATGAAGTAAGGACCGAGGCTGAGAAGTTTAGGGTCATGCAATATAGACCAAGGCTGAGAAGTTTTGGATCTTGCAGTATGGATCGAGCCTGAGTAGTTTAGCGTCATGCAGTACGGACTGAGGCTGAGGGTCATTCAGTATGGAACGAGGCTGAGCAGCTTAGGGTCATGCTGTCAAGGCTGAGTCTGGTAGTTTAAAGTCATGTAGTGCGGACTGAGGCTGAGCAGTTTAGGGTCTTGCAGTATGGATCGAGGCTTAGTAG
Organism: Amborella trichopoda; assembly: GCF_054954075.1. Taxonomy (NCBI): domain Eukaryota; kingdom Viridiplantae; phylum Streptophyta; class Magnoliopsida; order Amborellales; family Amborellaceae; genus Amborella; species Amborella trichopoda. Next base: position 30,085,377 of record NC_142337.1, on the reverse strand, counting down.
TTCATAGCCATGTAGTTTGGACCGAGGCTTAACAGTTTAGGTTCATGCCCTATGGATCGAGGATGAGCAGTTTAGGGTCTTATAGTATGGACCGAGGCTGTACAGTTTAGGGTCATGCAGTATGGACCGAGGCTCAGCGGTTTAGGGTCCTGGAGTCTAGACCGAGGCTGAACTGCTAAGGGTCATGCAGTATGGATTGAGGTTGAGCCGTTTAGGGTCATGCAGTACAGACTGAGCCTAAGCAGTTTAGGGTCACGCAGTATGGACCGATGCTGACCAGTTTAGGGTCATGCAGTTTTGTTTGAGGCTGAACAGTTTAAGGGTCATGTAACCGAGGCTTAACAGTTTAGGGTCATGTAGTATGGGAGTCATGCAATATTGACCAAGGCTGAGGACTTTAGAGTCATGCAGTAAAGAAAGAGGCAGAGTAGTTTAGGGTCATGCGGTATAAGTCAAGTCTGAGCAGATTAGAGTCATGCACTATGGGCAGAGGCTGAGTAGTTTAGGGTCATGTAGTGCGGAACGAGGCTCAGCAGTATAGGGTTAAGTAGTATGGATAGACGGTGAGCAGCTTATGGTCATGCAGTATGGACCGAGGCGTAGTAGTTTAGGGTTATGCAGAATGGACAGAGGCTGAGCAGTTTAAAGTCATGCAGTATGGACCGAAGTTGAGCTGTTTAGGATCATGCAGTATAGTCCGAGGCTTAACAATTTAGGGTAATGTTGTATGGGTCATGCAGTATAAATCAAGGCTGAGCAGTTTAGGGTCATGCAGTATGGACCGAGGCTGAATAGTTTAGGGCCATACAGTGTGGAATGAAGCTCGGCAGTATAGGGTCATGCAGTATGGATTGAGGCTAAGCCGTTTAGGGTCATGCAGTATGGACGGAGGCGGAGCAATTTAGGGTCATACAGTATGGACCGAGGCTGAGCAATTTAGGGTCATACAGTATTGACCGAGGCTGAGTAGTTTTACATCATGCAGTAAGGACCAATGCTGAGCAGTTTAGGGTCATGCAGTATGGACTGAGGCTGAGCAGTTTAGGGTCGTGCAGTATGGACCGAGGCTGAGAACTTTGGGGTCATGTAGTATCGACCGAGGCTAAGTAGTTTAGGGTCATGCAGTAAGGACCAAGGCTGAGCAGTGTATTGTCATCCAGTATGGACAGAGGCTGAGCAGTTTAGGGTCTTGCAATATGGACCGAGCCTGAGCAGTTTAGGGTCATGCTCTCTAGACCGAGGCTGAGCAGTTTAGAGTCATGCAGTGTGGATCGAGGCTAAGATGTTTAGGGTCATGCAGTATGGTCCGAGGCTTAGCAGTTTAGGGTCATGCACTATGTACCGAGGATGAGTAGTTTAGGGTCATGTAGTATGGACCGAGGTGATGCAATTTAGGGTCATTCAGTATGGACCGGGGTTAAGCAGTTTAGGGTCATGCCATTTGGAGGTTGAATAGTGTAGGGTCATGCAGTATGGACCGAGGCTTAGCAGTTTCGAGTCATGCAATTTGGTTCGAGGCTGAGCAGTTTATTGTCACGCCTTACGGACCGAGGCAAAGCACTTTAGGGTCATGCAGTATGGACCGAGGCTGAGCAGTTTAGGATCATGCAGTATGGACCGAGCTTGAGCAGTTTAGGATCATGTTTTATGGACCGAGGCTGAGCAGTATAGGGTCATACAGTATGGACCTAGGCTGAGCAGCTTGGGGTCATTTAGTATGGACCGAGACAAAGTAGATTAGGGTCATGCTGTCTAGATCGAGGCTGAGCCGTTTAGGTTCATGTAGTGTGGACCGAGGCTAAGATGTTTAGGGTCATGCAATATGGACCGAGGCTGAGTTTTTAGGGTCATGCAGTATGGACTGAGGCGGTACAGTTTAAGGTCATGCAGTATGGACCGAGGTTAAGTAGTTTTGGGTCATGCCATTGGGACTGAGGCTGAACAGCTTAGGGTCATGCAGTATGGATCGAGGCTGAGCGGTTTAGGGTTATGCAGTTTGGTCCGAGGCTGAGCAATTTACAATCATGCCTTATGGACCGAGGCTGAGCACTTAAGGGTCATGCAGTATGGACCAAGGCTGAGCAGTTTAGGGTCATGCAATATGGACCGAGCTTGAGCAGTTTAGGTTCAAGTTTTATGGACCGAGGCTGAGCTGTTTAGGGTCATGCAGTATGGACCGAGGCTGAGCAATTTTGGGTCATTCAGTATGGACCGAGGCAGTTCAGTTTAGGGTCATCCAGCATCCTTGATGGGTCAAAATAATCTCTGCAGGTCCAAACATACCTCACTGACGTACCGGATGAGTTCAAATATCCCATCAACGTCCTGGATGGGCCCAAATATACTGAAATTAACTCTGAAACTCTTTTAAATATCAGAAAGGATCAACATCATATATGCAGTGTATCATTGAAATCATTACTAGGAATTCGCTTGAAGCAAGTTAAATAATCACTTTCCATGAAATATCTATAAGTAACCAGTCAAATATTTTGACAATAATTTATGAAAGGTAGCAGTTCTAAAGGACATTATTGAAATCTAACATGCTAATAGTCTAGTTTCAATAAAGATTTATGAAATTGTCAATTCGCAAATAATCATTTCATATGCAATACTACAATCAAGTGCAGAAATATCAGTATTTTCAAATAATGAGGCAATCATTTGCACGTGAATTTTGCAGTCAAATAATGAGGCAGTCATTTGCACGTGAATTTTACAATATTTCAAAACATTAGAAGAAAATCTCACAATTTTACTAAAAAGATTATTTTTTCATGACAATTAGGTCACTTACGCATAAAAATTATAAAATAAAGATGATGGACTGAAATATCATATTTTAGAAACATCCTATTTTTTAGGAGCATGATGTCACTTACATATAAAACTTATAAACTAAAGGTGCTGGACATAAATATCACTATTTGATTGAAAATATACTATTTTTCAATAGAATGCGATCACTTACATTTATATGTCACGAGATGGTTATGTTGTTACTACTGCCTCAACAAAACTGATATTACTGACCTCCAGCTAAAGTATGAAAAAAGAGACTAACTGAGTTTATATGGGATGAATGATTAATATGTTCTTATAAGAGAGAGAGAGAGAGAGAGAGAGAGAGAGAGAGAAATATTATTATTATTATTATTATGATAAAATAATACTTCATGAAATTATTATTTATATTATTTATGTAAAAATACTATCATTTTAGAATAATGAGACTGTCGTGATATCATTATTAAAATATGATAATAAAAATATTATTAATCATCATTTATCATGACAATTTTATTAATCACCATATTATTATTATTATAAGAGAATCAAAATATTATATAATCACTAATATTATTGTTATAAGAATTATACTATCAGCATAATATTATCGTGAAGCTTAATAATGATAAAAAAGCGCACTATCATTATGAGAATGTTATTAAACATAATACTATTAAGAGAGTATTAAGAGAGATGATGAGAGTATCATAATTAGAATATGATGAGGGAGAAAAAAAATGATTGATATAAGAGACAGAGTATCATGATGAGATAATGATAGCATTACTATGAGAGTTGGAATATTAAAATTATAAAAACATTATTACTAAGATATGATGAGGGAGAGAAAGAAATATGATTGAAATGAGAGTGGTAGAAGACATATGTAGAAAGAAGAAGCCCACTTTGGGTTGAACAGAGACAAAAACGAATTTGGGGATGAGTTAAGGTCCAATCTTACTTACAAGTGGAGAGATCTAGTGCCCATTTGACACATGTCTTTTTTTGTTTTATTTTATTTTAATTTCTAAGCTATGTTATGTCTTTTTTGGTGCCCCCTTTTCATCTTCACACTAATGATGGACACCTCATTTGTTATCATTGTTCCTCTTAAACGTTTTGATGCAAAATCGTGTGGAATAAAAGGCATTATCCCATGGCATACTTTTAACACCATGGTCTATATTTTATATTTTATTATTATTATTATTATTATTATTATATTTATTATTATTATTTTATCAGTTCTAAAAATTAAAGTCATTACATTTTTATTGGACTTGGGGTGCCCCTGTTATTGGAGACAAGCCCCTACCCCTATTGACTTCTAGGATTCCTCTTCTCTAGCTATTTGCCCCACTTAAGTAGGCTATCCGAAAGGAGAAATCCATTGGACCGTCGTGATATAATTCTTCATCCCACTTTAGTGGGTCATTACACATAAATAGTGAGGGTGGTCCTCGTAGTATTTGGAGGAGATCTACTTCTAGCTCTTCGGAGGATCAACTCTGCATTATCACGTTTTGGGTTTGCGGTTTGAATGGATCCTCTAGGCTCAGCTCTTCATCCCATATAAGTGGGTTTTTAGAAAACCCAATGAAGGCACTAGGGTGGGCCTCTTAAGATTTCTAGGAGACCAACTTTGAGTTTTTGAGAGGATGGACGTGCAAGAGTGTATGAGAGCGTCTCTCAAGGTGTACAAAAAAAAAAATCAATAACAAACACACCTGAACCACTAACTCAAATTACAACAAGGTTAATTGTTGCATAAAACAAAATTGGCCACTTATATACACTCATAGAGTAAATAATAAGCCAAATTGGTCCCAAGACTTGTTCCACTAAATCACAATTTAGATTATCTAATACAAAAACTCAATTAACATTCAAAATTTTAAAATATAAGAGAACAAAAGTTGGTTTCTACTTTTGTAATAGATGCAATATGTCTTATTTGGAGTAATTTACAAATTGATTTCAAATTAAGAAGCTAACTAGTAAAACTTTGTACTTTAAATTTATAAATTATCAAAAAATAAAAAAATATAGTTTCCTGTTTTTAGAATGTATTTGATTTCAAATATTTAAAAATTTATAATAACGTTTAAAATTTACCATAGTTTTAGAAAACATGGAAATACAAAAACAAGCTGACTTTTGTTTACGCTCGAATTTGCGCTGATCTCAGAGCGAGATCGATGCAAATATCTTGTGATATGAGTTAATTTTCTAAAATCAATAGAGAGAAAGGGGTCGCTTAAATATAGGTTTAAGAGCATCACAGATCTTTAAAGATACGGTTCTCCTCTAAACCTATTGGTATTGCCAGCTCCAAAATCTATTTATTAGACTGTGAAAAAACTTTCTAAAATTTAACTTAAACTAAGAAATGAAGAAATATCCTAAAAACTAACAATAAAATAGAAAAATAAAAATAAATAAATGAAAAAGAGAAAAATAGCACATACCTGAAAAACACAGAGTTGGGGAACGTATCAAGGTCGTAGGTTGATTTACACCTTTTGATACCTTCTCTTGCTTTCTTGAAGCATGGATCTAAGGTTTTGGATCTAGGAGTATTGTTTGTAGGATTTAATCTTTATTTTGGAGATATTTTGATAGGTTTTGAGGCTTAGGAGCTTTAGCTTAAGTTTTTTAGAAATTTTTCCTAATTTTTTAAAGGTTTTTCTAATTTTCTAGGGTTTTAGGATTTGTTCCTATTTTCTTACTATTTTAATGAATTTCCTAATTTTCTAGGATTTTCTTAATTTTATAGGATTTTTCCTAATTTTATAGAGTTTTTCTAATTATTTATAATGTTTTCATATTTTTCTAATTATTAGGGAATTTACCTAAGGATTTTTCTAGAGGTCCTTTTGAATGACTAGTACCCTTTAAGAAGGTGGTACATTGATGAATATTTTTTATCTGTAAGACATTGGCACTACACTATCTTAGTGGCATTGAGAAGTCCCCGTCAATCAAGATTCGAAGTGATAGTCAACACGAACCATGCCATCTTTGATCCAATGATTCTCCTTGCTGAGATTACCCTTGTTCGGATTATGTGGCTACTTAAAGGCCTTACAAGAGCGTGTAAAATTATGACTACAGTGATATGATAACTCCAGTAGGAGTACGATCCAAATGGGGAGTACAGTCCAAATAGACCAAAGAGTTATGGTCTAGAGGGACCAAAGTTGGTAATATTGATGCCGAATTCAAGCTAGGCTTAATGAGCTAGGCCAGGTTGAGTTTAAAGCCATTTTTCTTTGGCCATGATTAACAACCGTGGGGATTTTAGGGTTACCCTTGATGAAGCTAGAGAGGTACCCAAAGTGATTGGCCAAGGGACTGTGTGACCCTTGTGTGCGATTGGAGAGCCAGAAGAGACAAGAGCCAAATCTTCATCATGACCATCACACAATGTGAGATAGCCCTCATGCACCAATTGCATTAAGACTGCACAAGCCTGTGTGACTTAGGCTTTGCCCCTAGTGAGGAACCTATAATCCATAGATTATAAATATATTTTCATCACTTATTGGCTGGCTTTGATAGTCTAATCATGAACCCCTATGATGGATTGTGGGTTATGAGAACTATTGGGTAAGTTTGAAAAAGTGGGTGTGGGATATGGTTACTAGAGGAGATAGAGTGCCTCAATATTATCACATTTTCTTTAATGAAGTTAGATACAATTTCCGTCAAACAATTTTAAAATGCTTAATTTAATGATTGTGGGGGTGAAATTTATTAAGCCCACTCTATTGGGGCCATATGAATTGGGCTTGGGGCCCACTTGGTACACTAAAGTGGCATGCCCCATTCCCTTCAATTTGCTTTCTCTTTCATACGGTGGCTTGTTGAGTAAGCCTTCTAAACGCTTTTGTGGGAGTTGGCTTGTGGATTTCAAAAAGGGTTATGATGTTTCATATGACGTAAATTACAAGTACATAGCACTTTCCTATAAAAGAGTATTTGATAGGATTAGGTTAAGAAAGCCTAGGGATAAATTTCTAACACTTTCTTTTCGATCATGATGGTTGATCTATGGGTTGTATAGATAAGATCTCTTAACCCATAAGTCACCTATGATCTATGATCAAGATTGAATCCCTATAATGATACCTAACCCTAACTCTCAAAACCCTAGACTCAAAGTTATATATAAATTACATTGCGGGATTCATTCTCTACACCTAACTTTCTCATCTCACATTGGGGGACCACTTGGTGCACTAGAGTGGGATGCCCCACTCCCTTCTATTTTCTTTCTCTTTCATACGGTAGATTGTTGAGTAAGCCATCTAGAAGCTTTTATGATAGATGGCTAATGGATTTCAAAAAGGGTTATGATATTTTATATGACATAAATTATAATTATATAACACTTTCCAATAAAAAAGTATTTATTGGGATTAGATTAAGGAAGTAGAGAGATAAAGTTCTAGCACATTCTTTTCGATCATGATGGTAATATAAAGGTTGTATAGGTACGAGCTCTCACCCCATAGGTCACCCATGATCTATGGTCAAAATTGAATCCCTATAATGATGGTTAACCCTAATTCCCAAAACCCTAGACTCAAAATTATATATAAATCATATTGGAGAATTCATTATCTACGCCTAACTTGTTAATCTCTCTCTCACACACAATGTGGCACACCACCCTCTCTCTACTCTCATCTCTCTCTCTCTCACCATCTCAAAAGACTTAGAAAAGAAAAAGAGGGCATACCTCTCATACGCTAGTGAAGGGGACATGCCCCACATTGTTGTGATCAAGAGAGGCCTTATGCTTTAATTGCATGCTCTCACATGTAATGAATTTTAAAAAAGAAAATAAAAACGATGGTACTATTGAGAAATATAAAGCAAGAAAGGATTTAAACAAAAGGAAAATGTGTATTTCTTTGAAACCAAAGCTCTATCCCTCGAATAGATACCATTCAAGTACTCATTGCCTTGGCATCTACATACCATTAAAGATTCACCAAATGGATGTCGAAACAACTTTTTTCTAAGGTGAACTAGATGAAAAAAATGTATATTAAGTAACCTAACGGATCTGTCCTTAAAGGACACGAACATAAGGCTTGTAAACTTGTGAAATCCCTATATGGCATGAAGAAAGCAACCAAACAATGGAGAAAAATCCATTAGAGTTGTTTTGTCACACAGATTTCAAATCAATACTATTGATACATGTGTGTATGCTAGAGTTTGTGATGGTGCCATAGTGATTATTTATTTGTATGTGTACGATATGCTCATATTAGGCAGAAACACTACATGCATCAAGGAGAACAATAAATTATTACTTTTGGAATAAATATGAAAGTCATAGACCAAATTGATGTGATACTTTGAATTAAAATAGTGATCAACTGAGTGTATGTTTACTTAGAGCCACTATATAATGAGAAAGTTCTTAAAAAAATTGATTACTTTGAATGTAAATTAATGTTGATCCCTTATGATGCTCATATTGAACTCATAAATAATCATGATACTCCTATCTCCCAATTAAACTATACAATAGTCATTGGATGTATTATATATGCAATGTCTTGTACTAGACCTTACATAGCCTTTTCTGTGTGTAACCTAAGCATATATACCAGTAACCCAGACCAAGAGCACTGGAATGCAGTCTATAAGGTCCTGAGATATCTCAAAGGAACCATAGACTATGGCCTACAATATGTAGGTGAGCCTGTTGTATTAGAAAGTTACAACGATGCAAACTGGATTACAGATTCTGATAAATCCATATCTAATAGCAGATAGATCTTCACTTATGGTGGAGGTGCCATTGCTTGAGATTCCAAGAAGCAAACTTGTATCTCAAAATCCACAATGGAATCTTAGTTCCTTAAAAGTCGCTAGTAAAGAGGTTGAGTGGCCAAGTAACTTGTTGGTAGACATAAAACTTCTTTTAGGGCTCATGGCCGAAATCACAATATGGTGTGACTATGAAGTTGCGATATACTGAGCAAAAGTAAGATTTATTCTAGAAATCCAGATATATTCACTTGAGGCACAGTTAGTTGAGACCTTTATTGGAAGATGGAGGCATATCAGTACTCCATGTTCGCTCTAACCAGAACTTGGCTAATCCACTAACAAAAGGCCTCGCAAGGGACCACATCTGAAGAAAGCTAGAGGGATGGGATTGAAGCCCGTTTGTATTATGCCACAGAGTGATGGAACCCTACCTAAGGATAAGGAGATCCAAAGTCCTAGGTTTAAAGGAAAAACAAGTCACTTGTGTGCTATCTGATGTCTTTTTTACAAAACTATATTTAATTGAAATTCATAAATTTATACCCCATCCATGTTGTATGTTACAATTAACTGCAATGAATAGAGAGGTTGAGCATTATTCTTAATGGTTCCATTTGTTTAGATGATGTAAATCCTGCGCTGGGACGTCACACTGCATAACATACTCCCTAAATTCACCTAAATGAGTGCAGAAGTCAAAGCCACTTCCTATGGGAACTGGGCATTCCCTTGAGTGCTCATGAAATCTAAGAATGATGCATAGCCTTAAAAGCGCAATCATTTTAGAAAAATCACAGTCTTGAAAGAAAATGTAGGGCAAATGGGAGGCTTTTCAATAATATACATAGTTGAAAGTTCATCCACTCATTGTCCTGGTAGGCATGCAATGTTATGCAGTGGCTCAAGTCTATATGACACTTCACTTATGCATTTTCTCTCCTGACCTTGCTTCGATATTTATGCATTTGTTGGTTTAAATTGTTTTGAAACTGGTGTGGAATTGTTAAATTGACTTGTTGTTAGTTTCAAAACAATTTTATTTATCTTTTCCTTGGTGGTCCATTTGAATTTTATGGTCCTCAAGGACCATCATCTTTCAACCCTTACCTGTAGTTGCATCTTTTCCTTTACCGTGGATAAGTGATGAAAAGTCTCTCCCCCTTCTTATTTTTAGGAAAATATACAATAGACCCAAGGTTTTAAAAGATATCTTCGGGCATAAAAATTGTAGATTTTATTTCTTCTAACCAGTCGAATTAATTTAAACCTATTTTTTAGGCCAAACAAATCTGAAAAGACAAGCATATTTTAAAAGTCATCCCCCCTTTCTTACCTCTCTCCCTTCACGTTCTCTCTCCCTATCTACCAAACCCACATTTTCTCTCTCCCCATCTACAAAACCCCTTTCTGTATTTCCCCATTTTCTCTCCCTATGTCTCTCACTCTCTCTCTTCCCATGGTCCCCCAACTCTTTCTCTTTCCCCGTATAGACAAATTGCATAACCCAACCAATGATCAATTTGATAGACAAATTGTAGAACCCCCATTTTCTCTCCCCATGTCTCTCACTCTCTCTCTCTCTTCCCTTGCTCCCTTAACTCATTCTCTCTCCTTGTGATAGACAAATTGCAAAACCCAACCAATGATCAATTGATAGACAAATTGCATAACCCAATTTGACTGTCAACCCATCTGAAAGCTTCAATTTGATTGCCAACCCATCTAAAAGTGTAGAGCATGTGTTTTTGAAATCTTTGAAAGCTCAGAGAATGACTTTTGAGAATCATATCTATATTGGTTCTTGAAAATATTACTAACGTCCATTGAAGCTTTGTGCTCCATCTCTATTCTCTATATAATTTTAAACATTTATGTTGCAAAGAAAGAGTTGGGTGTGCAAAGAGAGTGGGAGACAGGGGGAGAGACAAAGAATGGGAAAAGCAGAAAGAGAGAGAGGACAAGGAGAGAAAAAATAAGGGGACATATAAACGGGGAGAGAGAGAGAGAGAGAGATCGGGAAGAGGGCATAGGAAGAGAGAGAGTGAGAGACAGGGGGCAGAGAAAAAGAATAGGGAATACGAAAAGCGAGAGAAAACTGAGAGAAAAAAGTGGAATAGGGAAAGAGAGAGAGGACTGGGAGAGAAAAAATAGGAGAATACAGAGAGAGAGAGAGAGAGAGAGAGAGATAGAGGTTTGGGAGATGGGGGAGAGAAAAGGGTTTAAAAAAATGTGCATTTTTTAAGTTTGACTGGAGGAGAGAGAGTGAGAGACGTCAGAAGAGAGAGAAAAGTTTGGGGTATATATGTGAAGAGAGAGAAATGATTGGGTTTAGAAAAAGTATGTTCTTCTCACATTTGTTTAGGTTAAAAAATAGGTTTAAATTGGCTTAAGAGTTAGAAGATATCATTTGAATCTTTGGGTTTATCAAGAAATAAAACCTAAAAATAGGAGATATGAAGATATTTTCTCTTTATTTTAATGTCATGCTACTCCTTTTATTTAGGCTTGTGGGCCATCCCATTTCTATACATACATGAGTGTGGGAAGGTCTCATAGGATTGTAGACACCCCATTTTAAATTTGACAAATTTTGTGGTTTTTTTAACCTTTAGGATCACCTTAACATAGTAAACCCATTTTTTTGGATAAATACGTGTAGGTTATGTGAGTATATCCTCTCCAGCGGATTTTGACCCCTATAAACCCTCTTTTAGTGGTCATTGAAAAAAAAAAAAAAAAGAGGGAGACCAAACCCTAGGAGAGAGCAGATAGAGATAAAAAATATAAGAGACCAGAAACCTTGGGAAGAGAACAGATAGAGATCAGAGAGAAAAAACTAGAGAGAGTTACACGAGAGAAAAGAAAACCCTATAAACTGCATTAGGAACCCGAGCCTCTTGAGAGAAAACCTAAGTCTGAGAAAACCTAGACCTAGGGCACAACCACCTTAGATCTACCCTTAATGCAGAACCATCCTTCTTACACCAAAGACTTTCTGGTGGACATCCGACTCAGAGAGACAAAAGAGGACTGGTTCTGATACGGGCGAGCCCAAGAAGGCTAGGGAGCCCTGGGCCATCTGGTCTAGTTTGGTATTGTTTCTTACTCTTTTATTATTTATTTTCTGTTTTTATTTCATTTAAATTAGATTAGATTAGTTTTTATTGCTTTTTATTTTATGTTTCATATTCGGATCAATGTTGACGCTGCCACTGATCTGAGAACAGATCCATTCATTTCTCGGCGGATCTGGCCCCAGATCAGAATTCAATTTTCCCCACATTCTCTATCATTTTCTTTTAAAATCAGTTTGTGATGTTCAGATCTACGGGATCTTCCTCTGAAGATCTCTCTGGTTTTGCACTCTAAAGAGTTTGATGCCCATCGTGGGGTATTTCAAGCTAGATCCGTGCACGGAAAAAAAAAAAAAAAAACTAAAGCCTGAGATCTCCTTTTAAAGGCCATGTTTTGAAAAGAAGAAAAAAAGGTAGCTTTTTCCTTGAAGAAACTTTTGCTTCTTCTCTCTTTAATCTAATTTCTTTCGTTTTCTTTGCAACCTTTGCTTTTCTTCATGTGAATGTTTGTTCTTGTCAAGGTGTAGACTGGGTGTGCATGTTCGTCATTGTTTCCAAACCTATGGCTTCGGAAACCTGTATTAGAAAGGATGTTTATTCCCAACGCCCTAACTTGTGGACCCCCAAATTATTAGCATGTGATATTTCCCCATATTGTTAGCATGTGATATTGATACTTAAATGATATATCCTCCGTCCTCTAGTGGTGGATTTCGAGTTGTTTTTTTCAGAGGGACTGATTTGGAGCATATTTTAGGCACATTTTTTATTTATTTATTCAATTGGTCTTGAGGTGATTGAAGTATCGCATAGTTATTCAGAAAGGTTCTCTTAAGGACGCTTTTGTGAGAGCCCAAAACCTGATGGTTTGGTCGACCGTCTAATACAGATCCTTGTTCATGTAACATTTTGTTTGCGCAATTTGGATTTACCTTTCTTGCTTTAAAAAGAAAAAAGTACTTTGTTTTTAGAGATAGAACTTTTTGGTCCATTTGTTTACCTGTTATAGGGGCGACTGTTTGGAAGAGAAAGCAGTATCAACGGCGGGGCAAGCGCGAACTCAACCCCCCTGAGGGTCGAGCGCCTGGTCGAGCTCACCCGTCGACTCTTTCTTCAAAAGTGTAGAAAAGACCGGGTTGACGCTCCGATTGATCTATGCCTGCACGGGTCGACTTACCCACGGATCGATCGTATCTCTTCTAAGAGGAAAAAAATCTATTTTCCTACAAAATAAAAATTTCATTCTAAGACATTTGCACATTTTTTTCTAATTTCTCTTCTTGCAATTTATCAATTCCCTAAAAAAAAAAAAAAAATTGTTTTTGCTAAAAAACATTTTCTTTAACCACTTTGTTTCCAAAAAAAAAAATCTTCCTTATCCAAAAAAAAGACAAAAATTCCATATTTAGCCATTAAAAAAAAAAAAAAAAGACTTGCACCATCTCTTGTTCATTTTCAAGTCTTCCATCTTTTCAAAAAAAAAAAAACTTAGTGAAAAAAAAACTCTCTTTTGTTAAAAATTACTTGTTCTTTTTTAAGCCACTTTATTTTTCAAAAAATTAAAAAAAAAAAATAGTAGATTAAGTTGTCAAATTCATTATATGTTGTTTTATCATTATATGTGAATAGATTAGTTGTGAAATTCTTTATCTCTTATTTTTATAGCTAGATTAGATTTTTAATTCCTTACTTTTTGGTTCTAACCGTATCTTACATATGCTTTCTGCATTATCTGTTCAGAAGTAGATCTCGACAAAAAAAAATCACTTTCTTCCCTACCCAAAAAAAAAAAAAAAATTCAGCAACTTTTTTTTTTTTTTTTTAAGGCCTCTTTGTTTAGAAAAAAAAAAAACTTTTCACTGTCCATCTTTTTCAAAAACAAATAAAATAAAAATCATAAAAATCATTTTCCTAAAACAAAAAAAATTCTTTTAAGGCCATCTTACTTTCAAATAAAAATAAAAATAAAAATAAAAAGTTTTAAGGCCTTTCTCATTTCTAATAAAAAAAAAATTTTCTTTGCAAGAAAAAAAAAAAAATCTTAAAGCTTATTTGGTTTAAAAAAAAAAAAAACTCTTTTGCTAAGAGTTACTTTTTTTTTAAGCCAATTTCTTTTTCAAACAAAAAACAAAAAAAATCTTTTAACGGCATCTTGCTAAAAGACAAAAAATTTAAAGACCTTTCTCATTTTCAAAAAGAAAATTTTATAAAAAAGAAACTTCTTTTTGGAAGTCTTCTTTTTAAAAAAAAAAAAAATTGAAGGCTTTAAAAAAAAAAGAAGAAGTCAGTTTTGCTACTAAAGTTGCTTTATTTTAAAGCCACTTCAGTTTCTAAAAAAAAATCTTCACTAAAAAAACACGAACAACTTTAGGCATCTCCCTCTTTCCAAAAAAAAAAAATTGCCTATTTTGTTAAAAAAAAAAAAAAGAAGAAGTCAGTTTTGCTAGTTGCTTTTTTTTTAAAGCCACTTCAATTTCTTAAAAAAAAAAAAAGAATCCTCACTAAAAAAACAAAAATAACTTTAGCCATCCCCCACTTTCCAAAACAAAAAAAAAATTGTAAAAAAAACAAAATCTCTTGCATTTCTTTGCTTGTGATTCAACATTTGCCACTTCTCTCTGTTCATCAAAAAAAAAAATCCAGGGTCACCTGCACTCTCTCTCTAATTGTGCCCTGATCGAGTCACCCTCAACTCGGGGCGCACTCGACTAGGCACGGACTGTGCCTAGTTTCACTGTTTTGACTGGATACCTTCTTAGGGGTTGCTTACCCCCACATTTGAATTGTGCTTTTGATCGGTCAAAAACTCGACCCGAAGCACACCTCACTTGGCACGATTTGTGCCAGGTGCTCATATTTTTCTTGCATTGTGTATTTGCATGTCTGCTATTTTTTCTTTTCACTTGTGTGCTTCTTTACATACTCTTGCACACACCGAACTGGGAATGCCAAGGAAACCAACAAATAGTTTCGAAAACCCCAAAATCCGCGTTAACGGCATGAGGGGAACCTAGCTTTGAGAGTCGAAGCGGTAGGGATTCGCGTAACTTTAATTGTGCGCACCCCTCCGTAATCCTTCACCTCAAAGCAACTCCGCGTATAGTAGGACCTGGTGAACATCCAATAACATGAGGCCGGGACCTATGTGGGGACCTATATCAGCCTAGCCACATTTCAATAGTTAGGAACCCACTCTCAAGCCAAGCCTACTTATAATCTAGGTCAAAAGTTTTCGTGTGTTGTGCTTGCTTATTTTTGTTGGTTAATCTTAGATCTCAAACTGAGCCTTTTTTAGTCCGAGTTGAACCCTCTGGGTCCAAGTCCAAGCATGTATTAGCTTAGCCAAGGTCCGAACTAGATTTCGCCTTAGTCCGAACTTAGGCCCCCTCTCGGTTCGAGCCGAAGGCATGTTCCTAGTTCATCTTTGATCTAGTCCGGGTCCATACCTGGTCTGATCATCAAAACTCTCTGGGTCCAAGTTCAAGCTTATACCCAGCCTAGCCCAGGTTCGAACCAGGTTTCAACCTAGGCCCCCCTTTTTGATCCGAGCCAATCCAGTTCGGGTCCACTCCAGGTCTGATCTTCAAAACCCTCTTGGTCCAAGCCCTGGCTTGCACCCAGCGCAATCTAGGTTCGATCCACGCTCACACCCAGGTCGAAACCTAGACTCACTCTTAATCCAAGTCAAGACTCGTATCCATCTAGTCTAGGTCTTAATCTAGGTTCTAGCATAGGTGTAAGCTTAGAGTTGCCTCTAGAGGTAGACTAGGCTTACCCTAGTTCAGGGTTCAAACAAAAACCCATCAAGTCTAGCAGGTTTCATCCAATCTAGTCCTAGCTTAGATCCTTAGAGTCAAACTAGGTCTACCCTGAGGCATCAAGCCTAGATCTCACCGAGTCTAGGAATCATAACCCAAGATCATAGCAGAGCAAGGTCCAACCCCATGGCCCCAACTCAGTCTAGATCCAGAGAACCTAGTCAGTCCGAGAGGCACCGTCACAGTGCTCCCTCATAAATCATTCATAGCACTTGTGTTAGTGAGCCGACTCTCCACCCACATGGAACCAAACCTAGTCGTCCGAGCCGCCTTCAAGGCCACCATTTAGAAGTTACGAGACAACATTTTGATAAAGTTCGTAACACCTTGAACAATCAAGGGGTCAGGCCAGGGGCAATCCTCCAAGACATAGGGATTAACCTCAAATCCAGTCGGCACAACAAGAATAAAGCCCCGGCCCAAATCTCTGAGTCAGCCGATCTCAACCGTGTGAACCCCGATGGTCAATTAGCAGCCCAACATTCCAATCTTGGAAACCAACTAGTTAGTGGGCGAATGGGTTACATACAACTAGGGAAAGTCTACCCAAGGAACTCATCACCAGTAAAGATCAGGGTTTTGACCTAACTCGATATAAAGACAATCCTAAGGTGCATGCTTACTTTCAAGACATGCTCAATAAGGATACCCATCCAGCGCACTCAATCTAGAAAAGTCAGGTCAAAAGCTCAAGCCATAGGTCAAGCCCAACATTTTGGCTCAAACCAGGATAATCTTAGGGTTGTTAACCGTCAATCCAACCCACTACGGGCTATGGGTCTAGATCTGATCATCACTCGAGCCCAAGACTACCTAGAGGATAGACTCCCTCTTGCAGTAGTTATGGCATTCCTTCACTCTTTCAGTCCAGTGTTGGGGCAAGAGAGTACCCTAACCCTAGGGATAAATCGTCTAATCAAGGTCAGGGTCAGGTAGACCTAACCGCCCAAGGTCAGAGGTCTAGTCTTCATAGCAACTTGAATCGTCCATCCCAGTTAAGTGGTGATTCTATCCTGCAGGCCTCCTTGCATGGCCAAGTTGTGCAACCTCCTAGTAATGGGTATACTATAACCCAATTCAACTAGGGGGAGTCTACAAGCCGACAACTGGCACATCAAGTTCAACACATTCTTCAGGCTCAGTCCTTGGGGCAACCTGCTACATGAGCTCAATAGCCGGTTCATACGAGTCACATACCACAAAATCAGATTCAACAAATCATATAACCAAGCCTACTCACAGCTACAATGACGGCTCAATTCGCTCGTATAAAACACCTCCATGACTCTTTAGAGAAAACGGGAATATATGATTTTTCAACTCCTAAAGCTTAGGTACAATAAGTTGTAGGACACCTAGAAGATCTACCAGTGGGGTTTGTGATGTCATAGTTCAAAAGTAGATTTCAAGGAAAGGGGATTCTGAGGCACACATCAACGCCTACCTATTGATGGTTTACATACTGCGAGACCTACCTAACCAACTTAAGGTCATGTTCTCGCATAAGTTATCAGAAGAATCCTTGATGTGGCACCGAAGATTCATGAACGATAACCCTCAAGCAACTCCTGACGAAATGTTCAGGCAATTTTCCTCCCGCTATAGTGGAGGAAGGCTAAGACCCATCACCCTTGGTTAGTTAACTTCCAACAAACCAAAATTGAGAGAATCTCATTTCCTGTTTATAACCAGATTCAGAGAGGCCGCTATGCGAGTCACTGAAACTTCACTCCCTGGCGCTACAAGGGTAAACTTGACATTAGATAACATAACTCTAGAATATGTCACATTCTTCAATATGGGTGCAGTCCCTTACTCGTTTGATATTATGGTTGAAAGAATGTCAAGATACGAGTGAGCTAAGGAAGATAAAGCCGCAGCCGAAATACCCTCTCAAGAAGGAGAGGTAAACATGAATAAGAAAAGAAACCCTTCTGCAAACCATTCACAAGAAAAGACTAAAATTTATTTTATCACATGGAGAATGCAAACTTCCACACCAAGGGAATTCACTCCCATTGATGAGCCTATAACTGATGTCATGAAGAAGTTGCTCAAGGCAAGGCTCATAGAATTACTGATAGAAACTAAGATTCCTCCTTTCCATGGAGGCGATACTTCTCGATGGTGCAATTGGCATCAAAACTATGCCCATAGCACTGAGGAATGTCGAGCTTTTAGACATAGAGTTCAAGATCTCATCAATAACGGCATGATAATAGTCAAAAAGGAAGATGTTGACGGAAAAAAACAATCAGAAACTCTAGATGTCTCGACAAAGAATACTGATGTACCTGATTAACTTAGGAGAATCACAAGTTGTGCCTAAACTCGAAGAACATCCACAAAGGACTTGGAGCAGAAGAAGAAATCAACTAGATAGTCCAGTAGATGAAGAACAAAATGAGCATAACCTTACTTAGGAATTAATGACTAAGGTTACTCAAGATCAAAGCAGTGAGGATGACCTTAGCTCTAAGCCCATAACCGAAGAAGGGGGAGAAGAAAGGGGTATCTCATATAGGATTCCACTTCAAGATACACTTAAAAAAATTGCACAAGAAATCCCCATCATCAAGAGTCACACTAGAGCATATGAACCTTTCAACCTGTACTTTCAAGTTAATACAATAAATGGTTCATGCCTGTGTGGCAATGAATCAAACTTGCAAGAGCAAGATGAACTCGGGCATAAGCTCAACCAAGGTTTTGAAGCTATGGATTCCCAAGTCCATGATGACAAGAAAAACATTAATTTTGAGACAATAACTCTTGAGGGAGAAAATGAGCAAGTGCGAAAAGGAAGCCCTTCACCTCAAAACCTTGACGACCCACGTAAGTGGGATCAATATGACAAGAACGCCATTACAGAAATTGATGTGATCCAGATCAATGAGAGGGGATCATTTCTTAAACAAGGGGTCAACACCCCAAAGTCTCCCATTACGCTTCCAAATAAGGAGCCAACACCTCAAATATCAAAAGAGGTCGAACCTTTGGAAATTCTAATGGGCCCACCTGGGCCACCTTCACCAAACTTCCTCACCAACCCACTTACATGGGGTGAGGAGTCAAGCTTAAAGATTTAACCGAGCCACCTCTCGAGGTGAACCCAGTTATAGATGATGAAAAAGCAAAGAGCCCAAATTTGACTATTCCCAAATATTTAGCATCTTCACTAGAGTTGATATAGCTCTAACCTTTAGAAATTCTAAAGGGCTCACCTAGGCCACCTTCAGAAGATTTCTTGAATGATCTACCAATCTGGGATCAAGAATTGGATTTTGAAAATCCGACCATGTTACCTTCTCAAGAGGCAGGCTCTTTAAAAGTCATTAACGACATGAGCACAACTCCGATAACTGGAGCACCACCATGTCAAGAGAATTCATCATGTGAAGAACAAGTTCCCAAAAGAATAAAAAACTCTGTAGGGGCAACACCATCAAAATATTCAATAGGGGCAAACTCCTCTCATGAAGAGGATACAATAGGGACAACTAATGAGACTGAACCCTTCTTCGTTGACTCTCAACATGTCGTAAGGCCATCTAGTACCAACTCACCCACTCCTCTTGTGTGAGAGTCTCATCTAAGATCGAGCACTGAGAAGGAGCCTACCATGGAGTTAACATCCGAAAAGCAATTTGAAATTTGTAATGAAAAAGATTATCGAAAATGAGTTGAGTGATCTCGCACCCCTTGCCAAAAACCAAATGAGGCATTTATGCCTCATACTTCAAAAGGCATTAACACCTAATATGTAACATGAAGTACTCCATTAACGGGAAAACCCTGATGAGCCTATCCATCCATACAAAAGGCTAAGGGATTTGGAAATTGAGAGTGATTTTTAGTCCCAAAATCAAGGTTCAAGTGGAGCAGTTTAAAGGAAAAATTCAACTAAAATTCAACAACCATTGTCAAAGAGATTTTGGGTGCAAACCTGGGTCAAGGGAAATCAAAGGAAGATCGATATTAGAACCTCCCTACCACTTGGAGGAGAGAAAGATGATTGCATTCTTACATGATCTTAAGGCGAATTGTTAAAAAAAAAGGGGCACCTTTGACTCTTCTTCCTCATCGTCCTCTTCCTTTGTCATTGCTCTCTTCTTCAAAATAAAAAATAAAAATAAAAAAATCGTTGGGCTGAAAATCCGAAAAGAACCCCAAGCGTTGGAAAAAAGGCTACTGGGCTGAAATCCCGAAAGGGACCTCGGAGCGATGAAAAACAATAATAAAAAAAAATTTTCGCTAGGCTGAAAATCCAAAAGGAACCCTAAGCGTCGGAAAAAAGGCTACTGGGTTGAACACCAGAAAGGGACCTCGGGGTGATGAAAAAAGAAAAAGTTCTCTCCTTCCTTCTAATCTCCAAAGTCTTTTCTCTCTAAAGATCTTCTTTTCCTCCCATGAGCAACGTGGTGTTAAAAGAAAAATCAATAAGCATTAACCTGACGAAACACTATTAAGGACCTAGATCATCTGAAACTTTGAAAGGTGAGTGATGGAGGAACGAAATTGGAAAGCTAAAGATATTATGAACATCTAAGGACGGTATCCTGTATTTTCAAAACTATGTTTTGCTCCAAAGCTCCAAAGAACTCTCATTTAAATTGAAATGCAAGAGCTAAGTTGGAAGATAAATAAGTACTTGATGATTCCTCGTCACGAAGATTCAAGCAAAGACCCCATACGCGCACATAGGGTCCACTAAAGGGGTCACAAGTGGTTAAACAGTAATACCTACACTAAAAGAAAACCACCCCCCAACAGGGGCAGCAAAAATAATAATAATAATAATAACTCCACGGTCGTATGACTACACCATCTATTGTTGCATGACGTTAAACTGCTTAGAGGGCCCTACGGTTGCAGGAGTTTAAACTAGTAACCAACCTTGTTTTTTTAAATATCTTCCCCTTTTCAAAATTTTCACTATATGTCTTGTGTTTTCAAAAACTTTAATTTCTTTGTTAAAATCGTAAGTTGTCCCTGCTCCAGGTTCTATTTCAAATCTCCCCCTATCTTCAAAATTTCTAAAACATCTTTTAAAACGAAGGAGCTTGGATACCTGTACATGATGAGTATCGTGTTTACCACGATTGCCACGTTGCTGCCTCGTCTCTCACTTCGGATTCAGCCAAACAAATCTCTTCTTATAGAAAGCCTTTCCTATAGACTGCCTTAGGAAACCCTAAGGAGATCAAAGTAGATGCCAGGGTTAAAAAAATTTAAACTGCAAAACCCCTGAAGTTAAGTGGCATAGCCAGAAAATCCAACTTGAGTTTCAAGCTTGTGTAACTCATTGACATCCCACGTCGAAAGCCCTAGGAGAAAAAATGCCCTAAGTGGGTGAGTTCGATGAGCACAATGACTTGGAGGGATAGTTGGTATGCCCTCTGACCACGTGACCTCAAGAAGAAATCTTTGACGTTCACCTAGCCCTCGAAGGACAGGGAAAGCCAGTGTGTGTACTTCTTTTCCACTCATATGTCCCTCGAAGGACAAGGAGTGCCAAAGAGGGGCAACTATAAACACCTCATTTTAAATCTGAAAAATTATGTGGTTTCTTGAACCCTTAGATCACACTTACCCTAGTAAATCCATTTTTATAGATAAGTACATGTAGGTTATGTGAGTATATCATCCCCAGTGGATTTGCCCCCTATAAATCCTTTTTTCGTGGTCATTTGAAAAAAAAAAAAAAAAAGAGGGAGACCAAACCCTAGGAGAGAGCAGATAGAGATCAAAAACCTAAGAGACCAGAACTCTAAGGAAGAGAACAGATAAAGACCAGAGATAAAAAACCAGAGAGAGTTATACGAGAGAAGAGAAAACCCTAGAAACTGCTTCAGGAACTCGAGCCTTCTGAGAGAAAACCCAAGTCTGAGAAACCTAAACCTAGAGCACAACCACCCTAGATCTACCCTTAGGGCACAACCACCCTTCTTCAACCAGAGACTTTCTGATGGACATTCAACTCAGAGAGACAAAGGATGACCGGTTCTAATACGAGCGAGCCCTAGAAGGCTCTGGAGTCCCGGGCCATCTAGTCCAGTTTGGTATCATTTCTCTAGTCCGGTTTGGTATCATTTCTTACTCTTTTATTATTGATTTTCTACTTTTATTTCATTTTAATTAGATTTAATTAGTTTTTATTGCTTTTTATTTCATGTTTCATATTCAGATCAATACTGACGCTGCCACTGATCCAAGAACAAATCCACTCTTTTCTCAACGGATCTGGCCCCAAATCAGAATTCGATTTTCCCTATAGTCTCTATCATCTTCTTTTAAAATCAATTTGTGGTGTTCAAATTTGAGTGATCTTCCTCTGAAGATCTCTCTGATTTTGCTCTATAAATAAGGATCATTATTGTTATACAAATAGGAACAGTATACAAAGAGATTATTTATTTTTAATACAAGGAGGTCACAATCATTCTTGTCCGTCTGATTTTAAATTCGATGGTTGTACATGTCACTCAAAGTTCAAAAAGCATTTCTTGAACTTCGTGACACACCTCAAACCATCCAATTTGGCATCTAATGGTTAGGAATGATTATGACATCCTTATAATAAATGTAAATAGTCTCATAATATAAAATCTCATAAAAATATATTATTATAGTAATTATCCTATGAGACCCTCTCACATCCATGTGTGTAGGACCCCAAATGATCACCATTAATTGGCACAGGTCTCTAGAAAAGTCAAATCCCACACCCATGTGATAATGTTTTTAGAGATCTGTGCTAAATTTAATGATGATCATGTGGGGTACACACATGGGTATGGGAGAGTCTCATAAGATCATTACTCATATTATTATAACTTTTTCCCTCACCTTGTTTTGTTGCCACATTTTTACTGAAGTGGCTTCTCTCTCGCCCTCTTCGTAACTTATTTCATGTAGTTCTCTCACTTACCTTTATCCTGCACTTTTTCAAGAAGGATTAATTTTAAATTTTAATATATTTAAAAAGGGTAAGTGATATGAAAAGAGAGAGAGGGAGAGGTATCGTGCTTTAGAAATGAAGTGTACGAATAGTGCTCCCGTAGGAGCATATACTATGAATCTACTCCCTCACTCAAAACACCTATTTATGAGGATTGTTTTAGTCTAAAATTTTGGAAACTACATAAGAATTACTAAATGATTATTTCTAAAAGGAAAAATTAAGAATTTTTGAGTTTCGTGATAGCTAGATCTAGCTCTTCAAAAGTTGGATGGTTTTTATTTAATCTTGAAACATTAGTTTTTTTTCTAATAGATAAAGAGTTTATTTCCGAATTTGTTTTGCTGATATTACTCTATGGGTTATTGAAATTACATTACCGAAATTTAAGATCTAAAAAGTATCCATAGTAGATGTTTTGCTTGAGGGAGTAAATGGATAGTATACTCTTGAGAGATTAAGAAATCTTTTAGCTTTTAAATCACATGGCGTGCTATTTAAAAAAGGGAAATAGAGTAGACAGATGAGAGAGCTTAGGCCTATGAACACGAATGTTCGTACTGTAAAGAAAATAGAAGGAGAAAGCACAAAACGGAAAACGGAGGAGTCTTTTAATACGAGGAGCAAAGACTTCGGAACTTTAATTTTAATAGTTTTTCAACTTTGTTGAGGTATATCGACTCTTTTTTTATGTGTCAAATTGAGGTCCATTGACCACGATATATTTGATACCAAGATCCATAATACTATGATTTTAAAAGATCTTTGAGAGTGCACTGCAAAGTTCTTTCGACTTCTATCAGGCAGTTTGTATCTTGGGATTGAACTTCTTGTAGTGAATTAATTTTAGAATTTTTTGAATCAGGGCTATTTAATACTTCAAAAAACATGAGCTCATGTCATGCCTCTAGATTATAGTTTTTATTACCTTATAGTTGGGTTTATGTGGTCATTAAAGGCCTTATAAATGCTTGTAAAATGAAATAATATAGTAGAACATGAAGTCAGTGGGAGTGTGGTCCCTCGTGGACTGTACTAAGCAAACAATGTTTGCTGATATCGATCTGTGTTTGACGATCTAGGCCAGTCGGTTAGGAAAAACCCATGTATCTAGGCATAAAGAATAAACCGAGAAGGGTTCGAATGAGTTAGCCCTTGATGAGATCGGAGCATATGCCTAGATGAGTAAGTCGAGGGACTGTGTGACCCTTGTGTATGATGGTGGCCTACAGAAACGGGGGCCAAAGCCTCATCCACGTGCCATCACACGGCAAGCATATCAATAGATCATTCAGAAAAGCCAGAAATCCACCTTTCAAGGTGAAGTGTATGTATATTCAAGAGATACCCCATTGCGCCATAGAGATGTGGTCGTATCAAGCCTAGGTGACCTTGACTCATCTCTAGGAGAGGACTTATAATCTACACACTTGGATTGCGATCCCTTGGCTCATCGACCCGACTTCGGTGACCCACTAATGAGCCCCTGTTTGGACCGAAGGTCATGGGAAACACTGGGTCGGTCTGATAAAACAAGTATAGTCTATAGTTCACAGTTGAAAGGTGGAGTGCCCCATGATTGTTGATTCAATTCCTAAATCATATAGATAATTTTCCCATCAAATTAATTTAATTGTATTTATTTTATGATATAAATTATTTTAGAATTATTATTTGAATTTTTTGAATCACTGAATATTTTACTTAGAATTTTTGGATTTATAAAATTAAAGATATGGATTTTACAATTGTTTAAATATTCAAATAATATTTTAAATTTTTTTATTAATTTTAAAAATATAAAAATATCATGGGGGCCCATTGCACACATGGGTCTACCATATTTTTAGAAGGTGAGGCCCATGAGTGCCTCCCTTGGGTGGAACGCCCCACCCTTATTCTATTACCTAAGTTTTATGGTGATATGACATGTAGCCATATGGTTGGAAGATAGTTGAAAGATATTGACTAAATATTGACTTGATATATCTTTGAAAGATTTTGTGGAAAGATTGAGTAGACTTGTGCTATTTTATAGTATGCACAATATGTTGATTAAATTTGTTTTATCTAATTCCTATTGATGAAAAAATGGTTTAGGAAATAGGGATAAGGGTTATAATGTTGATGGCCCATCAATGGAATGGATGGCTCAGATCTCTCACCCTATAAGTCACCCTTAACCAACAGTCCATGTTCAATCTCACAATAAGCGGCAAGCCAACGAAACTTATTGAAGCCTATAAAAAACGAATTGTCTCTACCTAAAATCTCTACACCATATCTTTTTATCTCTCTCTTAAAAAAAATTTCTCTCTCTTAAGAAAGTTTATTTTTCTCATGTTTGACTCGGTCCCACATTATGAAAAGGGCCTAAGGGTTTAGGCTATGAAGTTCTTCTCTCTCCTATCTCTCAACTATGGATTAATGGCTAAGGGTTTTAGGGTTAGCAAAAAGAGAATTCATCTTTATCAAACTAGGTTGCTAAGAGAATTCACTTAGGGTTGAAGTTTGCGATCAAAGGGGTTCATGTTCCATTGATGTGGTTTGACTTAAACTTGCTTTCCCGATTTGAGATTGAAGCAAAATCGTCGATCCCGCGCTATCGGATAGTGGTGACTCGGTGTGGGGTATAATAAGCCCGATTGAGGTAATCTCTGGCCCTCTTCTCTTTGATTTCTTGTAATCTTATCTCTTATTTTTAAGCATAGTGCATAATTATTTCAATGGCATCAAGTTTTAAGATCTTGGTTTTATTGTTATGTTGATTTTATTTTGAAGTATATGTTGTTGTAATAAGACTACCTGTAAGTGATCTTTTACAAAAATAAAGGGGGTGAAATTGAAAAAAAAAAAAAAATTTATTATTCCCCTGTAAATGATCACATAGTTCTTTTTTTTCACGTATAACCTTTTAAACTATATCTAATTCCAACTAGAATTGAACTGGGGTTAGGATTGTCTTTGTTATCATAAACTCTCGAACCATATCTAATCCTTACAAGGTTAATTGGTAGTAGAGTTTTGCGGACATTTATACAGAAATTGATTCAGGTAATGGGGAGGTTCTACCAAAGTTTCAATACAAATGGTTCAGTAAAACTAACTTGTCAAGTATTGGACTAGCCGATAAACAGGGCAGCCACAGTACAATGTTGTGATATCGAATATCATCCAACTGCCCCAAATATGCCCTCCCCCTGCCAGAGAACCCTACGATTCAATAAACCATTGTGGTATTGAAAGTATCGCATCTAAGGGCAACATTGGAAAAATGAAAAAGGCCGTATGGGGGTAGATCTCCACAAAAATTTGGCTTTTTTTTTTTTTACTTTCATGTAATTTCTATATTTTAATATAGTATAGACGTAATTTTTTTATAAATATATAAACTCGTAATAATTTTTTTGTTTTTGAGTAATTCAATGGAGGGAAGACATATTGTTTTTTCATATGGATTAGGGAGTTCGTAAAGTTTGAAGTGTGGGTAGGTGATGGTGAGGCCACCACAAGCAACGTCCTTTTTAAATTGTTCAAGTAAGTAAAAGAAGTCGCGCTTGTCAATGACTCTGTCACGTGAAAGCTGGCTACCCAACCTTTATATCTGTAGAATACAAAAAAGTTACACCTCAAAAACTGAAATACACAAAAGAAGAAAGTTGGGTACCTCAAATTCTAATTTTCGATGGTCCGCAAGGATGGAAGGCACTCCACGACAGATTTAGTTGATGAAATTATTGAAATGATGAAATCTTGGGAGCCCCACACCTCTCTCTTCGCACATCCTTCCACTCAGTTCGTGGTGGAAGGCATTAAAAACATATAAGATACCAACTTTCAAAACAATAGATCTGTTTAAGTTCATGAAATCAGTGAATGAAGAAAGCTTGGGAGCCCTACATCTGCCTTTTGCACACCTCCATCACCTCAATTTGAGGGGGACCATTATTGATGCCAAAAACATTAAAAATACAAATGATACTAAAAAGAACATGGAAAAAATTACATAAATATTCATTTTAGTTTTTGTTATTATTAAAATATCGAATATTTTTTGTTATTATTGAAATGTTTGTTTTTTTTATTTCATAACAATTTTTTTAAAAAGAAATGAAACTACTCATTTTAGATTTTTCAAAAATCAAAATCAAATAAAATTCGGTTTTTGAAAAACCAAAAGTTCTTCAAGAATGAAAACTTTTTCTCTCTCTTCTATACCTCTCTCTATTGACTAATCAAGTTCAAAAGCCGATTTTTTTTCTAAATTCGGATTTTGAAAAATCAAGTTGTTTTTAAATTCGGATTTTGAACAACTGAATTCTCTCTTTATACTCTACTTTTCACCCCACGCTTACCGAGACTTTTAACCTCTTCCCTATATTTATTCATTCTCTCTATGTACTTTACATTTCTCTCTATGTACTTTACATTGGGTGGATTTTCTGAAATGAAGCAAAGTAGTTATAAAAAACGTTCTTCGTTAATATTAGACGAGACAACGTACTAGTTCAGAATATGGAAAGAGTATTGGGAGAAGCAATGAATAATGGATGACTCTTTCTCTCTCCAGATTATTCATTGGGAGAAGTCATGAATAATCTCGACTGCACGCTCACCAGCATCTTGGTTTTCTTCCTCGCCTTCATTAACAAGGATCGAAAGCTCATAGCCTTCAAATTTGTTGACCCATCATAAAAAATTGACATCCAAAAACCTCTCTTAAAGGAAAACTAAAACTCCTCTTTCTCTCTAAAAAAAAGCTAAACTCTCTCTTCCTCTCTCTCTCCCTCTCCCTCTCCCTCTCCCTCTCTCCTCTCTCTAAAACATAAAGATTTAAGAGACGAGCTTTCTCCAATACTCTCTCTCCCACCTTTTTTTTCTCTCTCTAAAAAAACCTAGAAAACTTACATAAAAACTTAACCCTAGCTTAACCCAATACTTTCTCTCTCCATCATACACTCTTTATGATTTTATATCAGAAACACTATCTTTAATAAGAACCGATAAATTTTTTGTCAAAATTGTAAGTCCTAGGTCGCTCTAAGTGAGGACTTTGAAAACCTAAAATACTTGCAAAATATTGTGGAAAATGGAAAGTTTTGGTGTGTTGACAACTCAGCCTGTGATGCCATGCCTTCAAACTTACCCAAAAAGAGAAAGGGGAGAGAGAGTAAGGGATCTCTATGACTGCCACTTTGCTTCATTTCAAAAACCCACCTAATATAATGTACAGAGAGAGAATGAATAAACAGAGGGAAGAGTTTAAAAGACAGGGTAAAGCGTGGGTGAAAAGAAGGGTATAGAGAGAGATATTGGTTGTTCAAAAACCGAATTTAAAAATAATTTGGTTGTTCAAAATCTGAATTTTTAAAAAAAAAAAAATCGGTTTTTGGACTTGATTAGTAAAAAAGTTTTGGTTTTTGAAGAACCAAAAATTTAAAATGTTTGGATTTTTAAAAACTGAAATTGGTTTGATTTAGGTTTTTGAAAAACCGAAAATAAGTAGTTTCGTCTTTTTAAAAAAATATTGTTATGAAGTCTAAAAAATGGATATATCAATAATAACATACACACTTCGATATTTTGATAATAACAAGAACAAAAATGGATATTTATGTAATTTTTCAAACAACTTTTTAAAAAAAAAATATTTGAAAATAAAATTAAACAAAATACTTTAAAAAAAAATGGACTTTCAAAAAACATTAATTTATGATGGGGGTACTTCAGAAAGAAATGATTCTATCCCGTTCAAGAATAGCTCTTTCGTGATGCAATTACATAAATAGATGTACGATTCTTTTTACAGGATTCCAATGCAAATCCAAAAGATACAGTCGGTATTAGTGATTGATCCGGTTAAGGAAATTATTGAATGATGAAATCTTGGGCGCCCCAGGTTTGTCTCTTGCACCTGTTTCCCCTCAATTCGAGGTGGGCCAAGGCCAAAAACCATTAAAAATAAAAATAAAAACAAAAAACTTCAAAGAGAATAAAAAAAATAGAATTATATTTTTTAAATAAAATTAACCAAAATTCATCTTAATGAGGTAAAAAAAGTAGTAGAAAAATAGACCTTTAAAAAACATAAATTTACGATGGGATGCTTTAGAAATAATTCAAAAAGAAGGGAAAATATAAAATATATATTGGTCAAAATAGTTTTCAATTTTTACCAAAAT
The DNA here is from genome assembly GCF_054954075.1 of Amborella trichopoda. Classification (NCBI taxonomy): domain Eukaryota; kingdom Viridiplantae; phylum Streptophyta; class Magnoliopsida; order Amborellales; family Amborellaceae; genus Amborella; species Amborella trichopoda. The sequence continues at coordinate 30,056,756 of NC_142337.1, read as the reverse complement.
AATAGAAAACATTAAAAAAACACATTGAAAATAAATTTCTTATTTTAAAAAAAAAGTAATAATTTTTTTAATATTTTTCATATCACCAAGTTGTTTTTCATATCACCAAGTTGGACACCTACTCAGGGTGTGTCCCAAGTAATAAAACACTAGTCCCACAGCTTCTCTCTGTTTTTTTTTTTTTTTATTGCCAATTGTTATCTCGATAGAAGCCTTACGTGAAATGAGTTACATCTTTAGAGATAGAAAGAGAGGACAAAAAAGCACCCTCTTTAGCAAGGCAGTTGGCCAAAAAATTTAGTCTCTCCGTTTCTTCCTTTGCAGTCGGCCAAAAAATTTGAGTCTCTCGGTCTCGTCCTTTTTGTTATTAGCCACATGTTCACGTGGCTGCGCAAGTGCTACTGTCCCCTTAAACGAACCATCAATCAACCAGTCTTGTCTCAGTGTCTCCCCTCCCTCTGGAGGACCATTTCATTTCATCACTACAAATAAACCCCTTGCCCTCAGAAACAGGTTAAATGATCCATGGAAACTTCAAAATGACCAGGACGAGAAGACTAATGATACACTCTAACGGTTCCTTGGTCCCCCCATAGAGGAGTGGACCACACACTGCTGGAGAGGGCATTCCGTCGCTGTAAGTATCTTGCCAAAGGGTACGGGTTCGTCTTCTTTACTGAATTACCTAAAAGGAAAAAAAAAAAAACTTGAAATTGTTATATAAGGAGTTTTTCTGTCTGAAAGCAATGTTTTAAATAAAGAATTTTGTTTCATGCAAGCCGGATTGCATTTTTATATATGTGGTCCAAAAAATGTAAAGCATTCATCTTAAAGATGGATACAAGTAGGAGTTCTATCTAAAAACCATGGAAACTAACGGTTCAAATGTTTTCTTATTAAAATTATTTTTTTCAATTTTAAAATTTATTTATTTTTTTATTTTCGTGATCTTCATGTTGTACATGTCTTTAAAAATTAAGTCTTAAAATCCATCTCAAAATTAGATTTATTAAGAGACTTGCATTTCTATATATACGGTCCTTTGGAAAAAACGTGGAGCGAGCTCAAGCCGTTTTCAGGGGTACCAACTTGCTTTCTTTTTCTTCTTTCCTTTCGTTTCTTATTTATTTTGGTTGCATTAAAAAAAGTCCGTGAGAACTAGTGAGCCGGCTTTAGTAACTCTAAGGACCAGTAGCGATGGGTTTGACCCACAAATCTAGCTTTTAAAACACCGTCGGAAAGTATTTGGTAGTTGAAAAATTTATCAAAATACCCATTAAAGACGCACTATTTATCATTTTACACATTTACAACTATTTCAACTCATAATCACGTATTAGGTATTTTGAATTAAATCAAACTATATGGATAAAATATTATTTAGTTAACCTCTCAGACCAAACCCTTGTTTATATTCTGCACGAATAAACGTCTATCAGCCATCCAACTTAATGTGAACAGTAGATAAGCGATAAAAATTGTCAATACTCCCCCAATCAGCACAAAAAGACACACCCCACCCAACTTTATTAGAATCAGTCTATTTATGTAGAATATAAAATTATCAAGCGAAAGGGTGTGGCTTGATTAGGGTTGAGGCCCTAATCAATCAAAATAAAGCGTAGCTTTAAATAGTGTTGAAAAAATGTTATTTTAGTATCAAATATCTTTATGATGGCCTAAACATGGCACACTAAATCAAGAAAAAAAGTTGGGTTATCCAAAACATGACTTTATGTAATCAAGAAAAAAGTTGGGTTATCTAAAACATGACTATGTAATCAAGAAAAAGGTTAGGCTATGAATTGGTTTCACGGGAAGTTGCTAAACACCAATTAAGGTGAGTTGTTTTCGCATGAAATGAGCTTTTCTTTCATAAGGATGTATTTTCACGTGTATTTTATTGAACCAAACATATGTAACGTAAATCAAGATCATCATTCAAACCTTATTACGCGTGAATCAAACTTACCCTAAGCTTTCCATGTGGGTTGAGTAGGCACAAGTAGGGGTGAACATAGTGTACATAGAAACCAACACAAATTGGTGTCCATGGAAATTTATTCAAAAATCGAAATAGATATACACGACTACGCATCTTCTTTTTTTTATCATTCAAACCTTATTGCTTTCCGTTTTTACAAATAAAATATAAAAAGTATACAAAGAGACAATTTACTTTTTTGTATAAATGATATAAGGAAGTCACAATCATTTTTGGCTATTGAAATTCAAATTGGTCGGTCGTGTATCATTGGCAAGATTCAAAGTTTTAAAAACAAATTATTAAAATTTGTGACACACCCTAAACTGATCAAGTTGAAATTGGATGAGCATGTTCGTGACATCTTTATAATAAGGACCTGGTTTTTATGCGGCCAAGCCCGCGTGTGTAGAAATGTGAGCCTCTTATCTGTTTTTTATATGGATTTTAATTCTTAATTTTTAGAGATATGTAATTTCTAACATAAAGATCGTGAATATGAAAAAATCAATATATTTTAAAAATTAAAAATAATAATTTTAGTAAAAAAACACTTAAACCATTAGTTTCCATTTAAAAACAATGAAACACCTACTTGCATCTCCTCTGTTTAGTTGGATGCTTTACACTTTCTCGCCGGTCGGCATGAAACAATTTTTCTTATGATAAGGACAAATAGTACCTCAACAATATCCAATGGAACAGATGGCGGTAAAATGAACATGTTAGCCTAAACTTAGCCCATCTAGAGTTTCTTCACGGGTCCACATTGATTCCTGATTATAACCATTTTCTCATGTGCGGACACACCAGGAGCCACGTTTTGGAAGCCCCCTCGGGATGGTCCACACGGGCGAGTGAAAGAATGAAAAATGCGTTCCCTCCGCGGATTGTCGATTATTACATGAAAATAGTTTATATAAGGCTGCAACCTCAAAATGTAGAACTACACATGCACCTCAAAAATCTATCAAAACAAGTTGTTTTAATATTGAAAAACCTTTTAATTGATCATCTTGACATAGAGATGTATGAATATGAAACAAAAAAAAAGATTTTGAGTTCCATAAATAGTGCATATTGCAACAAAAAAAAACGATTTCTAGATTTTCAAATGTTTATAAATCTACTTGATTTTAACCATTTTGAAATTTAACTTTTATAATTAGATATAAAAATTGATTTTCAATTAATTGGATTGTTTAAGGTTGTAACCCTTTAGAAACCGCACCCATATACTATTGGTGTATATTTCCTCTTAAACAACAGGTTGTCGTTTTTTTGTGTGTAATTAGGGGAAATTTATGTAATGACCAGTTTTTATCCCATTACAATAAAATTATCTAAAAATAAGTTGTTATTATTTAAAAAAGTTAGATCTTTAAATTTTTTTAATATTCTTTTTTAATTTGTTCTACATTCGATTTTTCAAACCTCACACCGATTTCAAACGGATAAAAAATCAAAACCCGAAAAACAAAAATATCAACGCCGTTTCTTCTCCCGCCCTCTCCCCTCTTCCTCTGCAACGAGTCTCTCTCTTTATCCATGCAACTTCGAAAGTTAATAGGGCCACAATATGGACTGGTTAATGGTTCATCTCTGGACACCAAATGACTGAAACAGAGGGATGGCAACCCGGAGTAACTACACTGGAGGCTACGAATCATTGAGCTCTCTACTCAAAACCACGTATTGCACAAGTGTGTCTTTTTTAAAAAAATTTGATGGGTTTCTCTCCCTCTTCTCTGGTTTGATAGAATTCATGGCCTTTATAGTGAAAACCCTAGAAAATTTCAGGGAAGAACGATAGAAGATTACATTTTCATGCCTGCAAATGAGGAGAGGATTAGGGAAAAGAAAAGACAGAACAATGGATTGAGGAGGAGGGTTTGGCATTTGGGATGAGAAAGATAGAGGAGAGGAGGGTGGGGCATGTGAGATGAGCAATAGAGAAAAAGACCCTACGAATAGAGAGAGAGTGAGTGAGATTTGACCTAAAACAACCGAGAAGAGTGACTGCCAATGGTGCTGGCATGAGAGAGAGGAACGGCACACGGTGAGAGAGAGAAGTGTTTGCAGTTGTTTTGGTGGGGTTTGTGATCGAAGGTTTCTATGGGGTCCTAAAGAGAGAGGTTTCTGACATTCGACTGTACACACCCATTACAAAACCTCTACCGCAAAAAAATTGAGAGTGACATCTCTTGGATTCGGCTTTTCTCCCCGAATATTAGTATTTTGGGAAACAATGACGATGACGATGAATATATATAAAAAAGACCCGAATTTTACTATTTTGGGAAACAATGACGATGACGAAAGTGAGTACGAAGAAACAGTATCGGAGTCGGTGGAGAGAATCCCATCTAACATCGAGGAAAAGACGGGAAAATGGTACCCCACAAGTTTTGTTTACTCAAAAAAAAAAAAAAAAAATTGTCGCTGCTATGGGATCGCAGCAGCTGCATTGACATGACTGCATCTCACTCTCAATTTGGACGGTAGAGGTGGAAGGCCAAACTTTAGACTAAATAATGGGTGTGTTCCCCACTATTACTCTTTTAGTTATGTGTGATTATTCACACCACCACGACGCTTCCCAAGACCATGTAATAATTGTCCTAAAGAAAAAGTTTATATAAGGATGCATCTTTATAATGTAAATGCTTTTCAAAAATATATCGAAAATGGTAGTTTTATTGATGAAAAACTTTTTGATAATCTCAATATCAAGATATATGACCATGAAAAATAAAAAACTTTAACTTTAAAAAATAATACGTTTTATAACATATTATCTACACCGTCTATTTTCAAGACCATCCATTTTCAAGATTTTCATATATTTATATATCTACTTGCTTTTAACTATTTTTAAAAATTTAAAACTTTATAATTAGATATAAAAAATAGATTTTAAGATAATCCTAAAAACATTTTATATCAAAATTATATACCATGATAAAGTTGAACGTACACCTTACCTCTACCGATACGGATGCATCCATATGCTAACTGCACCCTTGTTCTAATTGTGCGTCACAACAATGAGAGAGAGACTCAAAAACCATAAAAATAAAACTGGAGATGGAAGTTTGTTATTGATTACTAATTTCTTGAGAACAACCATATGAATGCCTCACCAACATTCTTAAGAAATGAATACCTGCTTTAGTCTTTTGCGCCCTTCTTCTGCAACTGCCTAGCATCCCCCTCTCTCTCTTTATGTGTTTGATGCGCGAGACATGAAAGAATGTTGGGCTGACCTATTTATCTATTCTCCTCACTTAAACTTTCTCTTAACATGTTCCAAGCCAAATGAGGTGAGTTGTGTTAGCTAGGCAGCTAATGTAAAATTTTATGAAAAATTTTCATGAATCTTGAATCTATGCTATCTTCGATGATGACACAAAACATGGGAGAGCAATGTTATTGGACTCAACTAAAAGTATTTCAATTCTAACGTAGTCGTATAGAGAGTGAGATAGCAGTGTTCGCTGTGAAGAGTCTCATGTTTTTCTAAAGAGACTCAGTGTCCATTAAACATATGAATATACAAACTTATCTTTTGTAGACATATTACAGATGACAACAATAGGAATCAATCCCAAATATACATATTACAATATGCAGCTTTCATATTAACTTAGTACTTGGTAGACAATATATACTTTTTTTTCACACTCCCCCTCAAATTCATGATGCTACGAGAGAGCAGCTGGAGTTTGAATATTAATTGCAGAAACAAGCAGTTGGATCTTCATGAAATAGAATAGAGTAACAAGAGCGAGAACTAGGAGGAAAAACCAGAGAGGGAAAAGTTGGGTTATGAGATTTTTTTTTTTTTGTTGGGGGGGTGGGGTCAGTTTTTTAAAAAGGTTTCAGATGGTCAATGACAATATTAGATGAGTGGCGGGGTGAGATTTCAGACAAATTTGGACCATGAGATCAAGATCCAGAGGCAAAAACATACATAGGTTTTTTAGATGAGGCTGATCGGCCGTTTTAAGAGACTATTTTTTAGAAGTGGATTATGTGGCGAGTTTTAGTTGATATTTTAGAGGGATTTTTCAGAAGCCGTTACTCAAAGCCGTTTGATTTATGAGGGAAGGCAGTGATATTAGATATTGCAATTTTCTAGAGGCTATTTTCAAACGCCAATTTTTAGAGGACAGAAAGGTAAATATTTTAGATCTAACAGTTTTCATGGTATTTTTCAATTTTTGTTTTTTTTTTAAAAAAATTGGTCGGCACAATTTACAAAAGTGGTCCATACAATTTTTGTAATTTACTGACACAAGCCTAAAAGATTCATATTTTTTTTCATTGTATCGAGCAAGAAATAATATTAATCACCAACCGTGGCAACACCAAATGACCAAAGTGGTCCATCAAAAACCAATATGGGCCACCAACCCTTATGCAAACCTCACTTTACTTTTAGTGAGACAAAACAAATATGCAAAACGTGCAAACAAAATATACTGTTGAGACGATGTAAAAAGAGAGCCCGAGAGATGAAGGAAAGTAAGAAAAAGATGCAAAGAGATAGTGAGAGAGGGATAGACCAATCAATTCGTCAGGGGTATGATCAGCATTTGCATATCAAACACGAATCATAGATCTAATGATCAAGACGAAATCCAGAGAAACTCGAAACCGTAACACTAGAAATCCAAAGACCAACAAAGAAAGGGAAAATTACTATTAATTGAGAGAGGAGAACGAGATTTAAAAGATGAGAACAATGTCTTTTAGATTCCATGGAAGAGATCGAAGAAAAACCTGAAAGAATTTGTAGAGAGTCGAAACGCGACTCGACAAGAGGGCACCGATTGGGTGAACAACAAACTCGTTTTGAAAATCAGAGACAACGTTTCAGGGACACTGACTAGGTGAGCAACAAATTCGTCTTGAAAATCAGCGACAACACTTCAAGGATGAGGAATGGACAAAGCGAAGATGAATCTTGCTCTAATACAACAAACTCATATTGAAAATCGGCGACAATGCTTTAGGGACGAGGAATGGACTCAACGAAGATGAATCTGGCTCTGATACCATGTGAAGAGTCTCGGCTTTTTCTGAAAAAACTCAGTGTCCATTAATGAATATTAATATATAAACTTGTCTTATATAGACAAATGTAGATGACAATAATATAAATAAATCACACATACCTATATTATACCCAGGCTTATCTTAAAATACAAGATATTATGTTTACCCTTCCTATATATTTTTTATTACAATAAACACATTTCGTATTAACCTGATGTACACTATCTTTCACATTCGCAAACTCGGCCAGTCCAATTTGGAATCGCCTGGTCAAACCAGAACCGGGCACTGGCCGAACTGGTTTTAGCCGGTTTTGGTGGGCCAGTTGGGTATTTAAAAAAAATAAATATAAAATACTAAAAAATAAATGATTTGTTTGTAATATGTTATTTATTGCTTTTTATTATTTTATCAAAGATTGAAAAGTGTTTTGATCATGAATATTTATTTTTTTATATATTTTCCAATGTTTTGAAAAAATCAAAAATACCCTGGGCACACATTTTTATTTTATTTAACTACTTTTTAATTCTAAAGGTGCTTTTTTTAATCATACTTTAAATATATTTTTCATATATTTTTTGATTGAATTGTATTTTTTATTTTGTTAACGCTTTTTGAGCGGTGAGCGGAGAGTTCAACCGACGTGCCAAAGGAAGACGTACATCACTGCTGATCCAAGTGTTTGGACAGTTAATAATTGAGGCCCAATTCAATGCATTGTTTTATATTATTACGCAACCCCAGTGCCCAAAGCCAATGATTTTTTTGTTGAATTTTGTGCTCCCTCAATCATTGAATTTGCTTCGTCGTCTACCATGCTATTGTCTAACGACTAAAGCAATGGTTTAAAAAACGGATCGGTGACCCGGATCGGACATCAAAAAAACCTATCCGGATCGGTGAATCGGCGGTCTGGATCGGGAATCAGGTGAATCGGTCAGAATAAAGCTTAAAAAAGATTCGAAAAAATTATTAAAATTCATTATAAATATTTTTTTTTAGGAATTCAATAAAAAATGAGGGTACTCCATTAAGAATTTTCATGTTTTTGAATGAATATGCGAATATTGATATGTTCTTTCCCTATATGAACCGCCATTCAGCATTTAATTTACATCACACAAAAAGATAAACATAGAATTATCATGGAATAAGTATATCATCATACATGGACTATAATAAAGCATAAAATTAGTAACATATGATCTAAAAATAAAATGATAGACGACGTTATTGTTCTTCTTGATCACGCTGGTGCCATTGATTGAATTCGTTTAACAATTCATTGATTCGATCTAAAAACGAATCATCGATATTACCAGGCGTCTGACTATTCTCAAATCCCTGAGTGTTAGTGTTTTGTTGTGTTCCCAATCTAAAATCCCCAAAGCTTGTCCATCCTTCATGCTCACCTGCACTGTCGTGCTCATCCCTACACTGTTGATGTTGGGACTCGATATGTGAATAATATGGCTGGGATAGGGTGGCCTCAGAATCATCATCTCTCTCATTTTCTCTTTGAATAATATGGATTAAAAAAAAAAATTAACAAATTTTCAAAAAAATCGATCATGGATTAAAAAAAAAAATCACAAATTTTCAAAAAATTCTATCATGGATTACAAAAAAAAATTTGATCATGGATTAAAAAAAAAAAATCACAAATTTTCAAAAAATTCAATCATGGATTACAAAAAAAAATTCGATCATGGATTAAAAAAAAAAAATCACAAATTTTCAAAAAATTCAATCATGGATTACAAAAAATTTGATCATGGATTACATAAAATTCGATCATAGATTACAAAAAAAAACAAAAAAAAAAAAAAAAAAATTCGATCGTGGATTACAAAAAAAGAAAAAAACAATTCAATCATGGATTAAAAAAAATTCAATCATAGATTACAAAAAACTCTATCATGGGTTACAAAAAAAACAAAAAACAAAAAATTCGATCGTAGATTACAAAAAAAAAAACAAACATTTCGATCATGGATTACAAGAAAAAAAAACAAACATTTCGATCATGGATTACAAAAAATTCGATCATGGATTACAAAAAATTCTATCATGGGTTACAAAAAAAAAACAAAAACAAAAAATTCGATCATGGATTACAAAAAAAAAAAAAAAAAAAAAAAAATTTGATCATGGATTAAAAAAAAATCAATCAAGTATTACTAAAAAATCTATCATGGATTACCAAAAAAAAAAAAAAAAACCGTATGGGAATCGCCGATTCTGTACAGTGAATCGGCGAGTCACTGTGCAGAATCGTCCGGTTCTCTCTAGAACCGGACGATTCCCGTTTTTTTCGCCAATTCGTTCCGTTCATGGCGATTCCCAAGTCGAACCGGGCGAGTCCGGTTCGACTCGGCGTTTTTTTAAACACTGGTCTAATGTATAAGGTGTGCCTGAAGAGTCATATTATATAATACTTGCAAAGAGCTCTTAGGGTCCTATTGTATAATATTTAAGTCGCTTTCCTTTGTTGTTCGTAGTTCATTGGGTCGGCAGGCCATGGCTTTTGTCCCGCTGCCATGGAGTATATGTAGTTGCAGAGGAGGCTCCAAGGCTGGAAGCTTGCACTGCATTTCTCCTCATCCTCCTCCTCCTGTTAAGAAGTATCGGTTTCCACGACCAAGGTGAGACGAGATTCTCTTAGTTTGTTCTTGTTTCCATTTTTATACTTGTTTTGTAGTGCCTTGTGGGATCGGTTTAGTTGCATGTTTAGCCTCTTTTGGCAGAAAGCACGATACTTGGCTTTTGCTTTAGCAAATATATAATATATCTAGTGGTGGTTTAAGAAAAATTGAATCGGAACGGTTAATTGGATATGGGTCAAAAGCCGTTCAACCGGCATAACTAGACAAGTCCCAGGTGATTAAAAAAATATTTAAAAAATATAAAATAGAAAAAACTTAATAAAATATGAACGATATATTAAAAGTATGATTAAACAATGCACATCCAAAAATAATTAAAAAATAGATTTTAAGAAATCCATTTTGTCTAGGGACATTTTTGATATTTTCAAGACATAGAAAAATATAAAAATAAATATTAATGGCCAAAGTAATTTCCAATCTTTGCCAAAGTGATAAATTACATTACAAACAAACAATTTTTTTGAGATTTTATATAATTTCTTTTAAAGTTTTTTAAACTACTCAACCGGCTCACCAAAACCGGCGGAAACCAGTGGCTAGTTCCGATCTAACCGGGTCTAACCGGGGAGTTAAAATTTTAAACCCCCAGATTTTGTTCAGGCCAAGTGCTCAACCCATACCTGAGTCCGAGTATATATATATATATATATATAGCGTAAAATCAAACAAAAGCATCACTCGTTCTCGGAATTAGCAAGGACGGCTAATCCTGGGTGACCGATAGCGAAGTAGTACCGGTTAAGTTAAATAGAACATTCAAGCGTACGCTTGGGAGGTTGATCTCTGACTGCGTGCATGCTTGTTGAAGGAAGAATGAGCGAGTCATAATTCAAACTAATAGGCGTGGAACATCTAACTGAGGTTAAAAAGTAGTGAAAAAAATGGAATTAAAAAAAATCAATTGGTGATGGGAGCATTGTAGAAATAATCCAAAAAGGAAAAAATATAAGAATATGTATTTATGGTTACAATACTTTCCAATCTTTGTCATAATGATAGAAAATAATTTTTTTAAAAAAAATATATTACTAATAAACTTTTTACCTTTTGAATTTTTTATAATTTTTAATTTTATCAAGATCCCCAAGTTGGACACCCAACTCGTGGATACTCCTAACTCGCCTAAGTAATGGAAAATTGGTCGAAAAGACTTTAGAAGATATATTTTCAATCTGAAATTTTGGAAACCATCTAAGAAATAAGAATTACTATATGATTATTTTCAAAAAAAATGTTTGAATTTTGAGTTTTTTTACACTTAGATTTCACCTTCCAAAAATTAGACAATCTTTATTCAATCTTAGTTTAGAGAGAGTGCAATTTCGATATTTTTTTATATTAAAGCTAGTCTTTACATCCGCATAATTTGATTTCTTAAAATTAATCCTGGAAAAGATTTTACCCAACTACAAGAGAGGAAATCTTCAGGAAAATGGAAAAATTCATAACAAAATTTTTAAAGATATTAATCCGAAAGACGTCTGGGTACCCCAATCACCATCTAAATCCAATTCCTTCTACGAATTTTGCAGCGGAGGTAAGTAACACACGTTGTGTTTTGGAGTTTGAAGAAGGGGAAGTACAATAAGAATAGCACCAGGCCGTCCTTACCAAGAAGAAAAGGCCCCATTTCCCACAAATGAATCTAACAATGTACGTTAGCAGCCGTGAGTGTCTCCTGCCCACAGGATTCGGTAAAATACCTAGTACCCATCCGTAGGGGTTGGCCGGCTGGCCTGCCCCAGGCCCTAAAAAGCTAGGGCCGCGCGACCACCGCCCGTGGGAGGACAGGGCTTGGGCCAATGCTGGCTGAGTTCTTCTTTTTTCCTTATTTTTTCCTTCCACTTTTTTTTTTTTTTTTTTTTGACCTGGCTTGGCCCAACTGGGCCTAGATTGGACCAGAGCCGGGCCTAGGCCACTGCATCTTTGGCTTTCGGATGAAGCTTGGATTGGCCCCATGGGGACTAGGGCTGGGCCAGGGCTAGGCCAAGGGCAAGGGCTAGCCAGGCCAAGTCCTAGCCCATTGCCACCTCTCCCCATTAGCTATGTGTATACCAAAGTTTGAAAAAATAGATAAGTGACCCTAATCGGCTACTCAGAAAACCGTATCGGATCGATCGATCGGTGATCCATTCAATCGACAGACCGACGATCTGGAATGGAGATCGACAAGATCGGCAAGAGCTGGCATTAAAAATATTTCAAAAAATCAATAGAATCACTTAAAAATCTAGTCTTTTAGGTTTCAAAAAGAAAAAGGGTATTGCATTATAACTTTTTATTATCTTACTAAAAATTCATAAATATTGAGAGCATGTATCATGTCTAAGTGTTTGTTATCCATTATATTCATTTTATAGGCAAAATAAGATTTAAATACAGCTCATTGCAATAAATAGATATCTCTAACTCAAAAATTTTATAGTAAAAGAAAAAAAGAATTGTACAAAATGGAACTTTTATAGTAAAAAATCTTCTTTACAAAACAATCTAATTGTTGGGCTTTTTAGAAAGAGAATCATATTTTAACACGGTACATTTGGGTTTGCACAGGTTTTTCACTTAATATGAAAGAAAAACATATTTCAATCAAGAGACCTATGGGGTTCACTTGAGTTTTTCGTTACGTTACATGGTCATTTAATCAAAGAGTGTGGTGTAAAGCGGCGAAAGAGCCCAAAGAAAATAGTTCTACATTGGGACTTCAAAGACTAAAACGTGTTTAAAAGCTTTATCCCCATTTTAAAATCCACATAGAGTTGAAGATGGCGTGGCCATGTGACGTGTGAAGCATTTGTTAGGCAAATAAAATAAAATGTGGGCCACACCGTACGTGGGCGGTGTTATACATTTCTTACCAAAAATACTTTCACTAAAAATAATTTTCATGTTCAAGGTGTATAACTGTCCAAAATTTATTGTTTACAATTATAAAATATTTTATCGTGTGCGCACCATAACATATATAGAACCCTTATAGGCGAAAATGGAAAGTGATTTTGTCTACCCTTATCACCATCCAAAAAAAAAATTTGAAAACTAAAAATAACAATTACATTAAAAAATATTTAGACCGTTTATTTTTAGTTGGACCACCTATTTGCATCCATCTTTAAAACGGATGCTTTATACCCATGGATCGCATGGTATAGTCATGCGATCAAGCCTGCATGAAACAATTGTTCTAAAACGAATATCTTATAACTCCTATAGTTAATTGTGCCATCAAATTGATGATGTTCATTATTGGGTTTGGGTTTCGTTTCTAATATTTATTCGTTTTACACATGAGAATAAATACGTGGTATTCTCCGGCGGCAGTATAAAACCTTTTGGCCAACTTAATAGCAAGTCTTGTAAGCATGGCTTTTCCGTTTGGAAAATGTTTTTATGTGACCCAGTAAGTTATATGCGACCCCACTTCTTAGCCGTTTGATTTTAAGATTGTTCATACTACAGTGTCACATCAAATATTATTTTATTTTTTATTATTTTTTACAAAACAGTTTTTTACAAAATTTTGGGCGTCCCATCAGAAAATTAGGGCAAACCTGAAAAAATATAAAAAATTCATTTTATGTAAAAATAGATGACCACATTGCCCCTAAAATTTTCAGGGATATTTTGGTAATTGTTCATAGCTAGAAATATTTTTTTAATGTGAGCTCTTGTTATATCTATGCATGCTCAAATTTTGCCTAAAATTTATTTGTAGGATAAAAATAAAAAATATAACATTATGAGCCATTTGATCAAGATCTAACGGTTCAGTGCTAACTTGAGACTTTGTGACTAAAGCCATCTCAGCTATCTACCTAGATATGATGGTTGATACCAGGGATCACATATGCCACATATGTAGGTGGGTTCACATAAAAAGCCATCCCATTGGTTTTTGGCTTGCAATAAAAGCATTGTTTTCTTTGGACGTAGGTGCGATTCGAGTAGTGTGAAGCCCCTCCTGTTGAGAACGGTATTGCTGGACAAGGCAAGCGACATTCTAACAAATATTTACAGAGACAGAGGGGAAAGCTATGGCACCATGCCCGTTGCTCGAGGTGCCCTTTCCGACCTCGTTGGTCGTCCATTGTTCCTCTCTCTATACGACTTCTTTCTCAAGGTCTCTCTCTACCCACCTTGTAAATAAAATAAAAGAGAAAAATTATATAGGTTTTGTTAGGCTACATCATTTGGTAGATTCTACCTTTAAAGTCTTCAACATATTTAAATACTTTGAATTGTAATACAGAATTTTTCAAGTAAGGACATTTTGGTCATTTAGAAGCGCAAATGTATATTTCTATAAAAAAATAGATTATTTTATTAGTAGTTAAAAAATAATTAATGTAGCTTGAGGGTGATATCATTATCCACTATTAGTAATAAATGTTTTTGTTTCTATTAAAAATTTCTATTTTACTCTTGACTAATTACTTAAAATACCCCTAGACAAAAAATTACTATAATATGATAAAGGTATCAAACTGTCAAAAAATGTTGAGGACTTTAAGGGGTCGTTTGGATACCCAGAAATTTATTGTTTGTGAAATATATTACTAGCGTAATACATTATTGCGTAATACATTACCTGTAAATGAATTGTTATTGTTTGGGTAGTATTTAGATGCAACCTGAGAAATACATTGCTATTGTTTGGCTATGTTTGGAAAAAACATAGGAAATACATTATCAACAGTTTACCCGCACAGGCCTATAAACTATCATTTCTTTTTTTTTAATCACAAAATTCCACTAAAGTGCAGAATTATCAGTTATGTCTTTTTTGTCACAAAATTCTACTAAAATATGGAATTAAAATCATCATCACACTATTCCAAAAATATTTCTAATAATAACATCATCACCATTCCAAAAAAATTTTCTAATAATAACTTGTACCATTTTACAATCATCATGACACTATTTCTTACTTATTTTACATACATTTGTCACTTACATGGAATCACATGTCTTTTAACATGACATTGGTTTCAACATGATAAGTCATTGGAACAATATGATTGGAATAACATAATTTTATTATGATAAGCCATATTTTTATTTATTTATTAAAGAATTTTTCAAATGTCTCTCTATATAATTTCAAATAAACAATAAATTTATGATACTAAATTCAAAATCTCTATGGTACGAATTAAAAAATAGGAAGAAGTTTGAGTAGTAAACTAGAAGGTTTAGTAATTGCATTATAAAATTTTGAAGTATTGGATGAGACTAAAATGTATGTTATTTCAATTGAGATTTTAATAATTTCTTATGAGAATTATTTTGTGTGAAATTTTATTATTATGATTGTGTAGTGTAATTTATCATTGATTATTAATTTTTATTTTTATTATTTTTGTTTTTTTATGATAACCAATGCCTTTAAATAAGGGGACGAGGTTAAAAATAGAGGGATCACCTATGCTAGTTATTATGAAGAAAAAGGGTTTACAAAGAGATGATTTTTTTAATCAAGATAGGGTAGACAACAACACACGCGAAAGATTTCCCAAAATTAACCATCACTCGTAATCTATACACCTCGAAGTGCAGCCTAATAAAACCCAATTTTATATTATTCATTTTATTTAGAAGAAGTAGATTTGACACTATCTTAAAGCCACACAACTTCTTTATATGGGAAAAGTTTCTATACTTTCCCTACAGCATAGAAGATCTATGCTTCCCCTACCATCCAGCCATCCAAATTTAATTGGGTGCACCTATAAAAAATATTAAAAATAATTTTTCGATAAAATATAATGGCCAAAATACCCCTTAGAACTTTCAAGGGTATTTTGGTCATTTCATTTTATTGAAAATATTTTCTTTATATTTTCGCTAGTGCGAGTTCAATAGAGGATTAGACATCAAAAATTTTGTGTCAAAATATTTTATAGACAAAAAATTAAAAATAAAATCTTGTAGAGACGTGACATTGTGATTGGGACAATCTTAGCCCTCTATTCAAAATGGATGGTTGGATAAGAGGAAGTATATAAGTTTTCTGCTCTAGGGAAAGGGGGCGGTTTGTATAGAGCCGAGGCTCTAAACAATCAAATTAGAGCCTACCTTCTAATAATGTCGAAAAATATCGTTTCAATACTGGAAATCTTTGTGATAGCCTTAAAATATATTTTCATTTTTATTTATAAAGTTTAAAGCTTCAAACATAGTGTAGATCGATAGATTTATAAAAACTTGAAAATCTTGAAAATTGACGGTCCAAAAATGTGTTACAAAATACACTATTTTCAAAACTTGAAATCCATTTTTTTCTCATGTCTATGCATCTTGATTTCGAAATGATCATTTTGATGATATTTTGGCATCAAAACAACCTCTTCTATTGAAATTTTTTAGGTAGGTTCAAATTTGATTGTTTAGAGCCTCGGATCTATACAAACTTTTCCCTTAGGGGAAACATAGAAAGCTTGCCCTTTTCATATTGTCTTAGAAGACATGTACCAATGTCCATCGTTTACCGGATTGCACCCTTACCCACGAAATTCCACTCTCCTCTAACTCACTCAAGTTCATAATTAAAATATAGAAAATTTTTCGTATAGAACCCTAATTTCTTGTATTATTTTATGATAGACCTTCTTTCTTTTTTTCTTTCAAGCGACATAAGAAAACTCCTAAAGATTTCACCATACCCCATCATCTTATACCTCCCTCATCATCTCTTACCTCCCCCTTTTGTTGACTTTTGACAATTAA
The DNA here is from genome assembly GCF_054954075.1 of Amborella trichopoda. Classification (NCBI taxonomy): domain Eukaryota; kingdom Viridiplantae; phylum Streptophyta; class Magnoliopsida; order Amborellales; family Amborellaceae; genus Amborella; species Amborella trichopoda. Next base: position 30,040,310 of record NC_142337.1, on the reverse strand, counting down.
AATAGTCCCAACAAATCTTTTTATACAATTTCAACCCAAAAACGTTTTTAACAGGTGGAGAAGGAAAAAGATGGTTAAAAATGTTTTTGAGATGAAATGGTATTAAAGGATTTGTTGGGGTAAATTTTTATAGTCAAAAGTCAATAAAAAGAGCAGATAAGAGATATGGAGGTATAGTGAGATCTTTAGGGATTTCCTCATGTCGCTTGAAAGAAAAAAGGAAAGAGGGTCTACCATAAAATAATATGAGGAACTAGAGTTCTATACGAAATTTTCCCTGAAATATATTGTCTTCCACAAATATGATTGCAACCTTATATAAATCTCACCTTAACGTAGTGTTGGGAAAATCCACACGGGCCGACTACTCAAATCCCCAGTCGAGTACTCGCCCGAGTTCGGATAACTCGGCCCCAGTATTGTAGCACCTGGAAATTAAAATAAAGAAAAAAATTTGAAAAAAAAAAAAAGGAAAACTATTTTCGAAGTAAAATTTAATAAAACACAATTAATTGTGGCAAAAAAAGTAGCAATAAATAGATTTTTAAAAAATGAGTTTGTGACCGGGGGGTATTTTCAAAAAATTTCAAAAATGACAGTAAAATGTAAAAATAATTATTCAGGGTTCAGATACTTTCCAATTTTGCCAAAATGATAGAAAACATAAATAAATATGTTACAAATACATTTCTTTTTTTAGAATTTTTTATAATTTGTATATTTTTTTTTTAAGATTCCCTAATTGGACCTTCAACTTGGGCTCAGCAAAGGCTCGAGCCTGAGTAACTCGGCCGAGTAGAAACTACTCAGCTGACTTTTGCGAACGTTGTCTTAAAGTGAATGGCCCATAAATCTTTCCCTAAAACAATTAAAGTCCGACAGGTTTTTGGGATTTGGTCTCTCCCTCAACCATGTCCACCATGCGTTTATATTCTTTTGAATTTTTTTATTTTTTTTTTAAAAAGGAAAAATATTAACTCAATTTGGGTGGACCAATGTTTTAAAATCTGGCAAATTGTAATTCGAATCGTCGATCTAAATAAGAATCTGTTGGACCGAACCGATTCCAGAATGGTATAGGTCTTGGCACGGTTCCCTCCCTAAACACCTCTCTTGTACATTATTTAATTATTTTTAAGGTTATCTAAAGTTTTCTTAAGTCCCCTCCAAATACCCACATCATAAAACTTATTTTGATTTATTTATTTTTAATAATTTTTTGGATCACCGATTCCTGATGAATTTAGACACAATTTGCATCACCAATCTAATGATGCGACATAGATTCGAGGGTGAACTATCCACCCCACCGATCCGGGGTTTGCAACATGGGAAATGTTTTTATGCTTTCCCCACAGCATAGAAGTTCTATCCGCCCCTTACCATTTAGCCGTCCATTTTTTATCAACAGAGCCACTCACCGTTTAATCTTAGTTCCGGCATCTCAAAGTATTTTATTTTTAGTTTTTTTATACAAATTGTATGAGTATGAAATTTGGTACGTGCCATCTTCTCATTGGGGCGCACCTATAAAAAATATTTAAAATAAATTTTCGATAAAATATAATGACCAAAATACCCCTTGAAACTTCCAGGGGTATTTTGCTCATTTTGTTTTATTGAAAATATTTTTTTTATATATATTTTGCTAGTGTGAGTTTAATAGACGAATGGACGTCCAAAATTTGGTGTCAAAACAATTTATAGAAAAAAACTAAAAATAAAATAGTGTAGAGACGTGACATTGTGATTGGGGCAATCTTGGCCCTCCATTCAGAATGATTGGTTGGACATAACTTTTATGTTGTAGGAGAAGAATAGAAAGCTTGCCCTTGAAACACTAGGGGAAGACTATGTTTTGCCAAACTTATATGGTAACTTTGTGAGCCATGGGTCAAATCCCCTTGTTTGCAAATAAGTTGAGTCTCATTCGAGGGAGTTTGAGCGGAGAAACTCTCAAATGTCCATATTTAACATCTAACGGCTAGGACGTAATAGTCTCAACTGTAGAAACCTAGGTATTGACATAGAATCGTTACGAATAAAATGCAAATGATATCAATGATTAATGAATAGAAAAATTTTATATCAGGTTGCAACTTTATACTATAGAAGTAAGGTGCATATCAAAATCCAGTAAAAAAGAATGCGCCGAAGTTGGAAATTTCCAATTGATCATCTCGACTTCTAGATGTATGGATATAAATGAAAATGAATTTTAAGTCTAAAAAATAGTGTATCTTAAGACAAGTTATCTAGGCAATCTATTTTCAAGATTTCCAACTATTTATAGATCTGCTTGATCCACACCTTTTTTAGAATTTTAAAATTTATAACCATGGTGGAACATAGAGTCTGAAGCCATCATGAGATTAAGATATTGGAACTCCATCTTCCAATAAAATAGGTGCCTTGCAAGTAGGCACGTTATAGCAGTGTCTGAAAAATCAAACTGGAACGGTTAGCCGAAAATGAATAAAATTATGTTCATCAAAAGATATAATTTTAATAAGCGAAATATTTTGTTTCTAGAAGAATTGATTTATCAAAAACCCCTAAAATCAAACAACATTTTGAGCAAGAAATGACCCTCAATATTGAGATAATAAAAAAACTCAACACACAAGCATTTTAAAGGCTTCAATAATCTTTTAAATGCACCAAATCTCTTTAAAACATATTTGGTATATTTAATTTAGTTAAAAAATGGGGGTAATTTCAGATCTATGAAATTTTCATGACATCGTGCAACAAAAAAATTCATATAATTTTTTTTAATCAATCATAAATAGTCATACCTATTTTATTTGACAGATGAAACATTGATGATCAAAATCCACATTTGAATTTAATAAAAAAGACCAATAAATTAATAAAAAATCTGTTTTTATTTTATTTTATCGAACATAGGTTCTGTGAGCAGCAATTTAATTTTTTGAACAAATTGAAACATAAATATGGTAAATACTTCGATTATCTATCAAACCCCCCAAATTTCTTCAAGAACCATTAGGTATTGAAGAGATTATTGAATAAATGGCGGAAACTTTCAAAAACCTAAAAAATCCTTCATTTCAATTCAAAAAACTCTTTTTTTTTAATGTTTCAATCCAAATTCCTTGTTTTATATAATCTAGATAGTGACTTACAATAATAAAGCACAAAAAAGACAAAAAATGACACGAAAATGAATAAACACATTTGTTAATATCAGTTAACCGGTTTGATCAGCAGAAAACCGGCCGGTTAGACAAAAAAAAAGGTCGATTCGACCCCTAACCGGTTGGTTTTTGGCCCGACATTTTAGAGGGTGTACCCTATGCTACTATACACCCAAAACCAGCCTTAATCGGACCCATAGCCCTAACGATTCTGATCTAACCAACTCGTTCCGATTCTAACCGACCGGTTTCTCTCACACTACCTTATACAAACCTCACTCTTCGTGAATTAATCTGATTGCCGCCCAATAACTAATCGTCCAATATTTGGTGTTCCATGAAAAGCACCAACTGGTTTCACGTGGCCCACTCGAAAACGAAACGACCCTATATCTTAGATTCTGAAAAGATACATAAGTGATATTATTTGACAATAAGTTCTTTTGAAAATAAGATTTGAAAATTTTACAAAAAATATTTTTTGAATGGTTTCACGCGCCCACACGAAAAGCAAAAAACGACCCTCAATCTCACATTCTGAAAAGACACATCAATGATATCATTTGACAATAAGTTCTTTTGAAAATAAGATTTAAAAATTTTACCAAAATATATTTTGATTGAGATTGCTTGCTTGTGAATTAATTCATGGAAAAAACAGTTCTAGGCTTCATAGGAAAATAAGTTTATGAGTAAGTATAGCATGCTACCGCAGGAGTATAGTGTAGAACAACTCCCTCAGGTAAAATAGCTACTTGGGTTAAATTTTTTTATTTGAAACTTGGGATCCAAGTATCGCTAGATGAACGTTATCAATTTTTCTAATTTGAAAATTGGGATCCATCTAAGTAGCACTAGATGATCATTACCAAATAAAAGAATTAGAAAAATATCATTAAAGGGGACGAAACCTCTTAAAATAACATTTGAGGGCATACTTTTTTTTTTCCATTTCATTTATATACCACTTCAAAAAAAAAGGTCTTTTAAAATACCCAAATTACCCTTATTCAATATTTGAACAAAAAAAATGAGAGGCATTTCAGTAATTTGACCCCAAAAAGTCTTCACCCAAATGAAAAAAAAATGTCCCTAGTTGTTCTCCATTACAAAAAATATATATATGCTTTCTTCGGTATATGTAATGTGAAATAAACAGAGCTATTTTTATCATTCTGCACTTAAATACATTTCATATATAAATGACAAAAACAACCCTAGTACGATATGTTCTTTACTTGTAATATGGATCAACAAGGGGTATTTTGATCATTCAAGTGAAGCTTCATAGGTCAAATTACTGAAGTGTTCCCCATTGTTTTTCATTCCAAGATAAGGCTATTTTAGGTATTTATAAAAGAAGTTTTTTAAAGATGTATCAGAGTGAAACATAAAAGGAAACATATGCCCTCATATATAAATAGAGATGATTCTGATTCCATTAGTAAAAAGCTCCAAAAAGATCGCGCTCAAGGATTTGTCTTGAACACCTTCCTTCCCATAAACCTGTCAAGGGGGCCCGTCTCCAGTTTGATTCTCCTCAGACAAAGCAGGGGAGCCCTTAATGATATTTTAATAGGTTTCATCCTCTTTAATGATAATTTTTTTTAAATAATTAGATTTTCATGGGTGTGCTAAGTAATTAAAACATGTTTTGCCTAGAACTTTGAAGAATCTTCCATAAATAGGAATGGAGTTTGCTATTTATGGAGTAATAGGAATGGAGTTGGAGTTTGAGAGAGAGAGAGAGAGAGAGAGAGATTCTTCAATGAGAGTGGGATGAAGAATATTTGCACAAATAAGGACAATTATGTTTTTTTTTTAGACAGATAGAGAGAGGCATTCATAAAAATCACAATTAATATCACAAAACTAGTATAGAAAATCACAAAAAAAATACTATAAAAAATCATAATTACTATCACGAAATTAGTATAAAAAATAAGAAAAAACACTTTCCCCCTCATTTCTTCACTAGAAATCACAAAATGAGTAATCAAATTTTTGTAAAAAGATCATATCAAAATTAGTATAAAAACTTAGTCTTAGAATTAAGATAAATAGATATTCCGACAAGAAATGATGTCTCGATATTCACCTATTTTTATAAAATATTAGAAGTCCATTATATACTATCCCATTTTTTTGGGAATTCAATAAATAATATTTATAAGAATTCTAATAACTTTTTGAAATTTCTTTAAGTCCAATTGGGCTGATCAGAACTGGTTCTCGCGATGAACTATCTGGGTCACCGATCTGTTTTTTTTTTTTTAACATTAATTTGGGCTGAAGACCCACTTGGGATTTTCACACAAATTGATATTTTCTTGTTGAAGTTCGTTGATATTCATATTGTTGTTTTATTGATTGTAAGGAAATAGTTGCAAAGAATAACGACTTACTAAATTTAGCCCAATTCCGAGACTTATTAATGATGGCCCATTCTATGTGTGGATTTAATTGTTGCAAAGCTTCTTGCCTTGTGTGTGAATTAGAGCCATTTGTTAGAATAGAAATTAATTATTTTATCGACAAGAAATGAAAAGGTGTGATTTGTATAAGGTTGCAATATTAAACAATTAAAGCAAGTTGCACCACCAAATTTTATAATAAGATATAATTTTGGCGTAAAAAATTCTTAAGATCATCTGAGAACCCATTTTTGTATCGAATTATAAAATTTTAGACTAAAAAAATGGTTCAAATCAAGTAGATCTACAGACATATGAAAATCTTGAAAATGGACATTCTAAATAATATGTTGCAAGACACTATTTTTGAGACTCAATTCTTTTTTTCTTTTTTTTTTTCATATTTATAGGTAATCAATTATAGGGTTTTCCAACTTTAAAATAGCTTTTACCTTGGATTTGTCAAATGCACCTTAATTCTATAGTTTAAAGTTGCAACTTTATATAAATATTTTCAAGAAATGAATGTACCGCTCATTTTGTCTCTCTTAAATTTTCCTGCAGCATGGATTAGTATACAAGGTTTCATTTGGACCAAAAGCCTTTGTCATTGTGTCAGATCCCATTGTGGCTCGCCATATACTTCGTGAAAATATGTTTGGTTATGACAAGGTAAACTCTTTTTTCTTTTAAACACACTAAAATTTCATTTATTTTATGGGCTGTATTTCTTCTTTCTATTACTCTTTAGAATTATGAATATTCTATTATTTGTAAACATGACACACTAAGTTGTTTACTGAAGTTATATTTTTTCTTTTTTCTTTTTTTGTCTTAACCGTATAATAAACAACAATACCAATAGTGCTTTTCCCAAACAAGAGTGCTCTATTTCAGCGTGACATTAATCATAGCACTATGGCTCAAACATAATTTAGATTCTAGAGAAAGAGCATTAGTTGTAGCAAATTGGTTCAGATGTTGTATCGAGAATTTTGTGATTAGGATTTTTGAATTTGTTGAAAAACTTCATGAGGTAATATTGAGAGGGCCTCTGAGATGTACAAAATGGGTTTGGTAATAGATGGGGAAAATAGATAGCTAGATGGCTATTTGCATTTTTTATGTATCTTTATTAATGGTTTCCCAAAAGGCTGGTTTGAAAAAAAGTAAACTCACGTCTCGAAACCTCGTGCAGAAAACACTTAGGGCATGGAAAATATCTATGGTGGCTCTAAATTCAATGTCCACTACTGAACTAAAAAAGGTGCAAATCGTGAGGATCAATAGACACTTGAAAATTGACGGTCTAGATTATGTGCTATAATATACAATATTTTTATGGCTGGAAATCCTAATTTTTTCACAGCCATAATGTTCAAGGTCATAATTTTTTCACAGCCATATCAAAACTATAATTTTTGGTGAGCTTTGATGACCGTTTATCCATAAGGCCTGAGCTTTATTTTAACCTTTTCCAAAAGTTAATTGCAATATTGATGGAGGATCAAGAGCTTGAGAGCTTGGCCTTAGAGTGGGCTATGGGATGGATGAACTCCTAAGCAAGTATTTAGGTCCCCCAAAAAGGGCAATGGGGTAAATTCATTAAAAGATTCCACCTAAAATTGGCTTCTTGGATGACAAAGTTTCTTTATTGGAGGAAAGATCGCCTAATAAAATCCGCTCCTTCAAATCTCCTAGTATAGTCAATGGCCATCTTCTTTATGCCAAGGTCAATATTCAATAGTGATGGGTAGAAGGAGATGAAAAAGAAATTGTCAAACGTCCCAAATCTTGATGGGTAGTGTTGTTGGATTATATATCAAAGAAAGCGAAGGGTTTTCTAGAATGATTGAGAATAGCTCTTTTTTTTCTTCATATGTTCTTATGGCTATGAAACCATGTTTTATAAAGAGATGAAAGGAAACTATTCTCCAACGTTCGGCTTTCTTTCTTAGAATCTCTAAGAAGTGACTCTCAATTTCTAAGAGATAGGAGAATTATTCACAATCTATTAGATTAGAGATTAAAATATCTCTAAATTATTTTTTAAAAAATAATAATTATATAAAATATTTTTATAAAAATATTAATTAGATAAATAAAAAAAATATATGGTAAATATAAGGCCCCATGACCACATATGTACCAATATCTCCCACTTGACCACGAGAGCTGAATATATAAATATCTATTAAAGTTTGTACCGCTTAAGGGATTTAACCTTTATGAGCATATTTTTGTCATGAAGTTGTTATATACCAGTACAATTATATGTCTCATGATCCAAAAATTATCCAAGGTCTTGTCATGGGTTTTTTTATGCTAATGTGGCTTTCCTCTCATGACCAAGAAGTTCCTAAGTCCCATTAAAGTTACGTGCTTTGAAATATTTAAGCACTTAGTCCTTTTGTCAAACGGTCTGCAATTATACCCATTGATGGTAAATAACTCACAGTCATCTTATTCTTTTCAATTATTATGATAGTCAATTTAATGGACTTGCCTTGGAGCTATAACCTCCATTTCTAATTAATTGGCAGCCTAATTATCACAAAAAATGTTAATTGGTCGGTAGGCTCTATCTAGCTTCAAATCTTTTATAAAGCGTATATTCTAAATGCTATAAAGTAGTAGCAATGCTGTAAGCAATATACTCAGCTTCCATAATATGTCGAGCTGCACAACTTTGTTTCTTGCTTGACAAAAAAACACATTCGAAGAGGAATTCATGTCCTGAGATTGATTTTCTATCATCTGGGTCTCTTGCAAAGTTTGCCTCGGAGTACTCAATAACCTATAAACTTTCAGCTTAAAAGGTAAAGTAATTGTAGTTATTGTGTTATGAAAGGGAAAGTACCACTGCATAGAAGGCTATGTTAGACAATATAATGATTTCTTAAATTTGTATACTTGATCGTTTTGCCCTTTAATTACATATCCTTTTAGTTGCTTCATATAAATATCTTTTTTAAATTCTCAAATCAAGAAAGCGGTTTTAAAATCTATTTGAAATAATTCTAAATTATGCAACTAATACCAGGATAATCTTAATATATGAAAATTTGGTTAGAAAATAAGTTATACATAATCTATACCCTTCCTTTGGGTAAATCTCTTAGCTACCAATCTAGCTTTATACTTTTCTATGGATCCATTTGCATTAAGCTTTTTTTTTAGATCTATTTGCAACTAATGATTTTTCTATCCACACTTGATTCCTTTTAATATAATCAATTTAATTATTCATGGCTAATATCCACTCAGTTGAGTCATGTAAGCTAGTACTTCATTGCAGCTTTGAGATTCATCTATGTTATCCTCACTTCTTAGAGAATAATTATATTCATTCATGATTACACAAAATTCCTATAATGTAGTAGATGGGAATCTAGTTCTTTCATGTTAATCTGGTAAACTATATTATAATGAACCATTCTCTCCAATTGTAGACCGAGACTGAGTAATAGGGTCTTTTATCTTTATCAATTTCATATAAGTCAATAGGCTCTTAATGTATATTCATAATCAATATTTTATAAAAAATGAGCATCACGACTCTGTACTAAGGATGTAGTATCATGGTTATAAAATCTGTACCTTTTAAAATTTTATAAATAACCTGTAAATGAGTATTTAATAGTTTTATTTTATAGGTTATCTTTATTTTGTGGTAGTATGAGTACATGTGTCCAAGAATCCTAAATTTTAAAAATACTAATTCCCAGTTTCCTACCAGTCCATAACTCATAAGGAATCAAGTCTATGGCTTTAATTGGAACACAATTAATAATATATGTTGCAATGTTGAGAACCTTACTCCTAAAATAAGGTGATAAATCTGAATGACTCATCATAGACCTAACCATATCCATTAGAGTTTCATTTCTTCTTTTAGCTACACCATAATATTATGATGTATATGGCATAGTATTTTGGTAAATTACAGCATGCTCCTTATAAAACTCGATAAGTAAATTAGAGCACCATTCATCACCCCTATTTGTTCTAAGGATTTTAATATGCATTTCTAGCTAATTTTCTACCTTAACTTTATATTTTTAAAATGTTTCTAACACATTTGATTGCTTACTAATTAACTATATATACCCATAACGAGAATAAGTATTTAAAAATGTTATGATATATTCCATAACTCTATGTGTTTTTATATTTATGGCCTATATATATCAAAGGTTTCTTAGCTAATTAAACATAAATATGATGCATCTGCAAAATACATGGCTCACATGTTTTGAAAACAATTTCCCTTAACTTGAAAAGTAAGCATCTCTTAACCATTTTGTTCTTTTTATCTTTATTTACGTGTCCCAATCTTAAATGTCGTAAATACAAATATGAGCATCAAATTAAGCACCCATATAACCAGAACAAGGGGAATTTTCATTAATATTCAATCGATACAAATAGTTAAGTTTAGTATAATACACAAATGCTCGACGATGTTTACCAATGGTGATACAACCAGAAGTGAACCATAACGCATATCCTTTGTCGTCTAGCTTTGGAACAGGAATCAAATGCAATAAAGTATTAGTAAGTAGGACATTCATTTTCCTAGGTTGACACAACTTGTAAATACCGACGTCAAGCATATTATAATTATCATTCTCCATATAAATCCATTGGTTACTAGTTGTGATCTCCCTCAATTTTGTGAATCTATCATTGGTCCTTGAAACATGTCATGTGGAAGCTGAGTCGACCTGCTATTTCTTCAAGTCATGGTCAACAACCAATGATTTTGATATTATATAAATCAAGTCATATATTGTTATTTTGAGTATTGTTGTTATTCTAGTTCCTATTTTTATTTTTCAGCTTAAGACAAGTAACTTTGATGTGTAAATTCATGTACAATAAAAAAATGTCTTATCAATGTGCTTCCTTTATTTTTAAATATTTCGATATTTCCCTTGTTTCTATTGTTATTGCTCTCATTATTATTAAGTTTCATGGGATTTTGGGGAAAAAGAATTTTGAGCAAATTAGAGCTCATTTGACTTTTTTCTCATTCTTCTCTTTAGTTTCATTGTTGAGGTGCACGAGAAGATTCAACATAATCATCTATTGTGCAGAGTGATTCAAAGCAATCATAATTCTCAAGATGGATAGAGATTGTTTAGGACAATGGACATTTGCATGTGATCAGAGCTAGATTCCCATGCATTGTAATTTTGTTGACATGCTCGGTCATGGAGTCTATTTCTTTCATCCTACAACTATTATACTTTTCAAGTAGGAGTTGGACATGGGTCTCAAAAGTAGTCTCATACTTCTCAAATAGGGTATCCATCATACTTTGAGCTATAGCAAAAGATTAAAGAAAGCAGAGACACATTATCCACTTGCAAACCCCAGTCACCTCCACTGCTTTCCCAGCCACCTTCACCTGTTGCAAACCCCAGCCTTCTACACCTCCTCCAAGCTAAGCCTTCACCATTTTGCAAGGTTATCTTTGCTCAAAGCCGCCTTCATTGCTGCTCAAAGGCACTGGTTGTAACCCCTTTGCTTTCCTCAAACACAACGGCAACCACCGGAGTGCATTGAGGGCAGCGATTTTTTAGCAGATTTCAGCGTTTCTTCCTTGGATATGAGTTTTCTTATCAGCTCTGAGCTTTCCTTAGATTTATCATTTTGTTTCCTTTTTATTCCCTTTGTTTCTCCCTTCTTTTTTTTTTTTCCCCTCTCCTCTTTTGTTTCTACTGTTTCTTTTGTTTCTTTTATCATTTTTCTCTAAGCTTTCTTCCTCTTTGTTTTCTCCTACCTTAGGTTTTTCTCGCTCTTCTTCTTTCATCCCTCTCCCGTCTTTCTTTTCTCTCCCTTCTCTACCCCTTTCCTTTCTCTGTTCTCTTTTTGTTTGAGTTTCCAGGGAGTGAGAAAGAGCTAGACAGAGAGAGAACTCCTTGGTGATTGGTTGAGGATGGGGATCCCTCTCCCCCTCCCCTGCCCCTTTCTTCCTCCTTTCATTTTTCATCTTTTCTCTCCATTTCCATCCTCTCTCTTGTGCCATCTCTTTCATCCCTCGTTTTCGTCTTGGCTTCTGCCTTCTTCTTGACCCCTCTCTTTTTGTCCTTGTCTCATCCTCCCTAACTAGTTTAATGCCTAAGTTGGGGTGTGCCCTTGGCTTTGGCACCATGTCGTGGATTTCCTTAGGTCCTCAGGGTTTCTTCTACGGATTGGAAAATCCTTGTATTAAGCTACTATAGGTTAACGCTTAAGATGAGACTTTTCATTGGGAACCTTGTCGCGGAGGTTGGAGTTCCTTTGGGGCTCTAATTTTCTTGTTTGTGGCCTAGTAGAATTTTGGGGAGATGACTATGATTCTCTCACCTCTTTCGTGCTTCTCTTGGTCCTCTCATGTCCTTACTCAAGCATTTTTTTTTCTTTGGCCTCCTTTCCTGCTCTTTTCCCTCTTTATCTTTTTTGTCCTTTTGATGGGCCACGGTTTCAGTAGTAGTACCCTAACTGCAGACTGGTGTAGGTTGTTGGTTGTCACGACTATGTGGAGATCGTTGATAGGGATGCACACTCTTTGGGCTACTTGTTGGAAGTTGGAGCTTGGAAGTTTTGTTTTGAGAAGTTGAGGCTTTTGTGAGTTTTGTTTGGATCAGTTGGTACCTGTAAATCTGGTGTAAGATTGGTGTGGGTTTTGGGTTTGGTGTGTTCTAGGAGTTAGGTTTGGTCAATCTTGGATCTAGGGAGTGCTCCTCCCTATTTCTTCATCTTGTACTTTTGTATTTAGGAACTTTACTCCACCATCTAATAAATATTACTATTACCATTTTCAAAAAAAGAAGAGACACTGTCTTTTTAATAGAGAGAGAGAGAGAGAGAGAGAGAGAGAGAGAGAGAGAAGACCCACTTTCTAATACTGAGCCATTTCTTGGAAGGGGCTTTAGGATTGTGAGGCTTTGCAAGAACGGGAAGGCAAAACACAATTTTGAACGTTGCTCTCTCAGTTATCAGCTCTGCCACATATCTTGCATATATATATATATATATATATATATATATATATATATATATTGATATTGTGTGTGTATCTGTGCGTGCATGTGTGTGGTTGTTTGTAGGCATGTGAAAAGACCATAATTTCTTCACAAGCCTTGGGGTTAAATAAGATTTTAGGAGTGCGTTATTATAAAAAAGATGAATATTTACCCACACAATGATTCTAAGTGTCAAACTATTAATTATTTGTCTGTGCACGTGCGTGTGTGTGCATGCAAACGTGCATAATTATACACATATACATAACTTGTCGAGTTGATGCGTAAGGCACATCCTCTTCTTTCTTTTCCCTTTTTCTTTTTTTCTTTTTTTGGTTAAGGCTGCAGTTTGTATAGAGTCAAGGCTCTAAACAATTAAAGTAAAGCGTACCTTCAGATAGTGTCGAGAAATGTGGTTTCCATACTGCAAATCTTTGTGATAGCCTTAAAATATATTCTCATATTTAATTATAAAATTTAAAGCTTAAAAAATAGTGTAGATTGAGCAGATCTATAAAAACTTAAAAAGTCTTGAAAATTGACAGTCAAAAAATGTGATGCAAGATGCACTATTTCTAAACCTTAAAATTCATTTTTTTTCTCATATCCATGCATCTTGATGTCGAGATGATCAATTTGAAGATATTTGAGCATAAAAAAAAAATCTTCTTGTGATTTTTTTAGGTGGGCTCTAATTTGATTGTTTAGAGCATCAACCCTATATTAACTTTTCCCTTTGGTTAATACCACACTTCATCTTACTTCCAAAGTTTTGTTCATGTATTTCAGTTCAATCATGTCAAGGGTTAGGTTCAATTCTTCTCCATCAGCATCATCGTCAAAGCCATTCCTAACTAATTGGGTTGGCTACACGAATCCTGATCTATCATTCTACTTTATTAAGAGTCATACCCCTAGTCAGGTTATGTCCCTATATTTTTTCTCACTACTCTACTTGAACTAACTTGCATCTTCTAACAGGTGTTGTACTGGGTTTGCGTTATACATGGTCAGCTCACTTAAAGTCTACATTTTCTCATCTTATCGCCTATTAGTGCCACACCTAAATTCTCCTTAATAAATTTTCTTCGAATTTTATCCCTTATTGTCTTGTCACTCATCCATCTCAACATCCTCATCTCATCTACACTCAATCTCATCTCATCTACACTCAATCTATAGTTATGTTGTTTCTTGAATGTTTGACATTTTGCCCCATAAAAGCAAAGTTGGACTCACAACTATCTTTTAGAACTTGCCCTTCAGCTTCATAGGTGTGTGGCACTTACATAAAACTCCTGTTGTATATATTTACTTCGCCCTTCCTCATTTTTTCTATTTTTCTAGATTATCGATCCAAGATATTGAAAATGAACTCTTTTTATATTTCTTTACCATCAATATGGAACTAATTCAGTATCCATTCAGAAAATATTAAGTTCCTCGTATTTGCCCCTATTATAATTAAGGGATTGTATACAATGAGACCATTTACCTTTAATACAAGTGGTCATAATTACTTACAACCATTCGATGTGAAATTTCACAATATCTTTATTTGTCACAAAGTTAGAGAAATTTTTTTTTTGAAGTTTGAGCTTGATGAATAAAATAATTACATTCACCCAATTTTACATCCTTAATGGTCAAGATCAATGTTTAAAAACTTGGTGATCCAATCCGAAATTGGCCGATCCAAATCGAGTATCAGCTGGATCGTTCGTTATCTATCTACAAAATAGGATCCGGCTATTTTTTACTAAAAATATTACGAAATCGATTGATGACATCAGGAACCAGTTTTGTGACATCACTAATCAGACACATCATCAGTCATGACATCACATTTTCTACCTTTTGATTGACATTTTTTAGACACATCAATAGTGATGATGTCATATTTTCGACCTTTTGACCTACTTTTTTTTTCTTGTTAACAAAGATACGTAGTGTACTACCACCAAAAAGTGATTTTCCACCTTTTAACCTACACTTTTTTTGGTTAAGAAAAACGTGGTGTACTACCACCAAAAAGTCATCCAAGACATATGTGTACTTCTCTTTCTCCCGCATAAATTGTTCCACATTATTCAATAAATTGGAAATCTAAATTTAGTGTCCAAAAAATTAGAAACACTTGTTGGGGTAAATAAAGTCCGACCATTGAAGTATAGGGTTAGTAATACTAGCTCATAGGGATATTTAAAAACTAAAAAACTAATACTAGTTTATGGCACATTTAAAAAGTAAAACTTAATACTAGTTTACTGGATATTTTAAAACAAAAAATAATACTAGCTCGTGAGATATTTTTTTATTAAAAAAAAATAGTTCATAGGGCACCTTTAATCCTTACACCCACTTCATAATTTATTTTCAAGTTGCTTTATCTATTATTCCATATTGTAAATATGAATTTATTTATTTATTTTAATTTTATTAAAATATGACTGCAAACCTGAGTTTTTTAAATTCTATATTTTTTGTCTATACTAATTATTACATATTAGAATTAGTTTTTTTGAGGGTCGTACCTTTGTTTTCTCTCTATTAATCAAAAGGTCCAAAGTTATTATGCACTTCTTTTTTTTTCACTGTAAATTTGAGTAAGAGAGATTCTTTTTATTGCAATGAGTTGCATTTTATATTTTATTTGACTATAAAATTAATTTAATGGATAACATACACTACAATACGATACAAGTTTTTAGTACTTATGCATTTTCAATAAACTAATAAAAACTCTAATGCAATACCACTCTTTTTTTCTAAAACCCAAAAAAAACCAGATTTCAAAAAATTGTAATAACCTCTTATAAAATTCTTAATAGAGCTATTTTCTAATTGCTAGTGGAAAAATATTTTTTGAAGATTTTTTAATATCATAACATTGAAATTAATGTCACTGATATAAATGAATGGTTAACGCAACCGACATCTAGACATAAAAATAACATCTCAGATTCTAACTATTCACTTATTTTTACAAAGTAATGAAAGTACATAATGCACTACTTTTAATTTCTTTTAGAAACTAAAAGAACATTATTTTTAAAAATTTCTAATAATTTTTTGAAAAAAAATTTGAGATAAAAATTATCGATTTTATCTATTCTCTGATCCCATCCGTCGATTCTCTTATCCGACACCCATCCGTTTTCTTAAACCTCAGTGACCACCTTGTACCAAAGGTATTGGGTGTTATTGTATACTTTCCCCTCATTAAACTTGCATTTTATATCCTCGTATTATTGTGAGGTTTGTACTCTTGCAACTATGAAATTTGAGAGTTCGTGCATAGCCAACTTCTAAGCATCATGTTCCTTACTTGTTTTGTTATTGTGATATGCAGGGAATTCTTGCAGATATCTTGGAGCCAATAATGGGAAAGGGACTTGTACCTGCTGATCTTGATACTTGGAAGAAGAGGAGAAAGGGTATTGTTTTTTCTTTTTCTGTTTTCTCAACTGGAGGAAAGGTTGTCACACATGAAACTTTTTAGGCTGGACAATGATTGTTCTTCCAAGTTCTAATATTTTTTACAATATCACAAAAGCTGTGGATTTGTTGCTTCTATATATTTGATACATAGATCACATTTACGAAATATTAGTTTGGGATATTCATTTTCTGTTGGTTCTAAACAAAATTTATTTTATTCCTGCTTGTGCAAGAAAATGTGGTTCTTTTACTGCTAATTGATTGGATCACAAGCTACTGCTAATTGATTGGATCAGCGTTAAGTGTCATGGAATTGGTGAATGTCTCAAGTGATGGGGAAGTTTAGTAATAATGAAGACATCTTGCAAGAAATGTTGATACGAAAATTCAATTTTATGAATTTTTGATGAACTACAAGGTTTAAAGTCTTTTGAAAATTTAAGTCTGATAGGTTTTTATACTCTAATTGTTATGGTTTTTATTCCGAAAGATTTTGTGATAACTGTATGAGAAATTATGTTATGAAAAAATATAGGGGGGCTCGAGGAGCGTCTGTTTGGAATTGCTTCCAGTGCTTTTGTGCCTGTAGGATACTCCAATCTAACTTTTACAAATTATACTGCATATTACTTCTTATAAGTAGAACTGTACAAAATTACTTGAAAAAAAACTGGTATTTAATTGTTATTTGAATAAGTTAGGTATTAGTGATATCCTTCTGTTCCAGCTTAACCATTCTCTTGGTATTTGTTCTTCTTAATGGTGGTTTATTTTCTTTTGATTCTTCTTTTGTGCATGTCAACAATGGGAACTCAGGGTTATGGTGGTTGTAAGTGGGTAGGCAGAGTCCCCTTCTATCCCTTTATCTCATGTTCAGTTAGAGGGCGAGGTCATGATCACTCCAACTCTTATGAGATGCATGTCCCATCTTTAATAGAGTAGTTATTAATGTATCCATGTACTTCTAAATAATGAACGATTTTTGCCTACTATTTTACACTTTATCTTTCTGGTTTTGCGTTGGTCCTTTAGCTGTGATGACCAATTCATACTTATACAGCTCATTAGCATTACACCATCTTTGTGTTCACCTATGCTCATTACAATGGGATGAATTTTACAAAATCAAATCCTATATCTGTAGCATTGTCAAAAACCTGCAACATGATTTTGCTCCAAGGGTAATATTCATTAGCCACGATAGGGTATCGGATGGGTGGAGAAGCATAGGTTTGATGGATAGAGTTCAAATGAATGCTGCTTTTTTCTTGGGAATTTTAATCAGGCGGTTTTCTTGGACATGTGGAATGGGGATGCTCCTCTCAGGCTCATCGTCCCTTTGCTGGGGAGAATAGCTACTCTTGGCTTTGCCCGTTCATCTGATTGTGGGAAGCTTTGTATTATTTTACGTGACAAAGTTGCTTTGAGTGGGAGATGACAAGACCGTAGGAGTCACTGCATTGTGTATTTGAAATCAGCCATTTTTCAGAAAGTTTAGTTAGGGTAAATTAAGTGAATGCATGTAACAAACAATTTTCTTCATTGCCAAGAGATCCACTGGAACATAAGCAAAGCTTTGTTGGTCATCAGAAAATAGTTATCTAGTATTTGAAAACTTGTTGGTTGGAGCTTTAAAACAGGTGAGATCATAAGAAATGAATTGCAGTAACAAGCATGATGTGCAGTTTTTGAGGTTTGTCTCACTTCTTTGAAAAGTAAAAAGATCATGTGAGATTTCCGAAGGGAGCTGCTGCCTGGTTCAAGGTAAATTAAATAGGCAAGAATGGAGGTAGTAACAGGCACATGGTGTTAATGATCCCAAGAATTGCATGTCAAATAATTGGTGGCATTTAGGCTGGTACAGTCCCATGATATTATGCGTGCTTTACATGAGCTGACTTACTATCACTGAAAAGTGAGAACAACCATAGGTTTGTTAACCATCAACAAATGCAAGAATCTGACTGATAAAAAAAACTTTAATAGCTTTGCCCATTCCATAGGATAATATTGGAGGAATCATGTTAAACGGTAATCAGTCATTTGTGGAAGAGTCATTTCAGAGAACCATGGTGGCAGGAAATTAGGGCATGACTTGAGATTGGAAAGGGATTACCTGGATAGGAAGATGGAAAAATGCTTGTCTTTTTTGTTTATGAATGAAATCCAGTCGATCATTTTATTTCTTCAATGCTAATTTTCGTTTTTCTTAATCTTGTGACTGTATTCATATTTGACATTTGTGAATCGCATATTCCAAAAAGTTGGAAGAAAGCTACGTACATCTGATTGTGGCCACTTATGTTGTATTCTTTTACATTGATAGCCACACATTTTGTCCACCATTCTTGGCAATAACTGAATTCTTCAAGATGTATCATGGCATAAATCCTATGATTACTATGAGCTTGTAAACGAGAGATGGCTCATGAGGCCTTTAAACCCGTTACCATTTCTAGATGGATGTCAAACTGCTATCACTACTCATTGTTCATTAGGTTATAATACCTACGACCTTGAATACTGAGGTTTCATGTTACCTTTTGTACTACATGTGAGCAATGATCCATCTTCAAGGCAACTAGAGCAATTCCTGGCACAACTCTAATTTTCTCATAAGAGTTGAATGACCGAAAAGAATAAAAATTTCTCAGAGTACTTTATTGCAGTATGAGATATTTGGTGCATTTTGACGAGTATCTCTAATTTACTTTTCTAGCCTCTCTTTGAAGTCCTTTGTCTCTTGTTCTAATGCTGTCCTCTGTGTCATGCTTCACTATGGCCTGTATAAATTCATATTAGTATGGATTTTGGCAGAAGATTCTGTGGACTGAAATTTGTTCCATAATGTTTTTTTGTACTTTGCAAGAAATTTGGTGTTGGTATATATGCTTATTCTAATCTTCACATTCTTTATTCATGTTTTTCTGTTGTGGCCTGTTATATTTTTTCTTTTGTGCTTGTAGAAGAAAACATTTCTGATGCCACCAAATAAAAAAAAAAGGAAAAATAAAAAACTTTTTTAATGCGGTCTTCATCATACTTGCAGCTATTGCTCCTGCTTTTCATGTTATGTACTTAGAGGCCATGGTCAAAACATTCAAAGGATGCACAGGACGCACCATGGTGAAGTTTGAAGACTTGTTTCATGGAGATAATTTGTCTGAAGGGCAATTTATTGAAGTGGATCTTGAAGTTGAGTTTTCAAGTTTAGCACTTGATATTATTGGGTTGGGCGTGTTCAACTATGACTTCAGATCGGTAACAAAAGAATCACCGATTATCAAGGTTGTACATCAGTTTTGTATCTATCTGCTTCGTTTTTTTGAGAGGAACTATTCTGCATATAATTTTTAAAGAAATCTAAGCCTGTTTGTATTTTTTATTCCTATTCTTTTCATTTGGCAGCTTGATTCTTACTCTTTATTTTAGATATTTCCTATGTTGGATTTTTTATTTACATATTAGGACATTATCTTAACACTGTACAAGAGTGGCAACGGTATTGTAATTTTGTATCATGTTGGAATGACTATCCATTAATAGTGTCCTTTATTCTATAATAATAGAAGCAACTAATTAATCTCTACTTTTATCTTATTTACTTGATTCTATTGCAGCTCATAGAATTAGAGCTAGGTGGACGAAGTGGGGATGCGCTTCTGGAGTCTTTTGTGATCGTCGCATGCCAATGAAACTGAAGGAGAAGTTCTATAAAATGGCTATAAGACCAACCATGCTTTATGAGATTGAATGTTAAGTAGTCAAGAAACAACATATCCATAGAATGAGTGTAGCTGAGATGAGAATGTTAGGATGGATGGGTGGCAAGACATAGAAGGATAGAATTCGAATGAATACATTCCAAGGAACTTGGGGGTAGCTCTAATAGGCGATAAATTGAGGGAAAATAGAATTAGGTGGTCTAGTCATGTGCAGTGTCGACCTAGAATAACATTGGTTACGAGGGGTGATTTGATTCAAGTGGAAAGCTTTAAAAAGCTAAGGGAAATGCCCTAAAGGACATAGATGGAAGTAGTGAGAAGAGATGTGCTGACTTATGGCTTGATTGAGGGTATGACCTTGACAGAGAGGAATGATAGAAATGGATTCGTGTAGCTGACCTCAAATAGTTGGGATAAGGCTTTGATGATGATGATGACGACGACTTGATTCTATTGCACATTTTGAATATTTGCAAATTGATGACACTTCTTTTATTTTGATCTTTGCAAATTGATGATGCAGTCAATTGATTGATGTTGCTCCAGGAACATGAAGTGGGCTTAGGAATAGTTTGGAAATTCTATCCCACATTCTGACTTTTTGCAAATTGATGACACTTCTTTTATTTTGATCTTTGCAAATTGATGATGCCGTAACTTGATTGACTTTGCTCAAGGAACATAAAGGGCCTAGGAATAGTTTGGAAATTATAGCCATCCTTTTGTCAAACTGCGAAGCTGAAGCTAAGGTCTTTTGACATCTTTGGGTGATGTAAAAGCAAAAGATGACAAGAGCTTTCCAAGAAAGAAATGGAAATAGGCTTCCATGCTTTAGGTACCAATCTACTTTAGTCGTGAATGATAAGGACAAAGCTCTAGAGCTTGCCTACCAATTCCATTTTTCTCGAAGTGAATGATTGTTCATTGGGCATTGCACCATGTGATTTTAAAAAGAAAAATAAATTGGGTATCATGCAGGTGATGTTTTACTAACTTGTCACTGAGCATATTGGCAGGTAGTGAAATAAATTTCTCTAGTATGATAGATTTATTATCACAGAGAAGTTCATTTGTAGTTGAAGAGGGGAATTGAGAAACAAAAGATGGTGCCTGGATTGCAATTGTGGAGTTTGCAATGTTAAGTACACATCACATTGTGGTGAGCAGGTTTCTTGTTCTTGTTCTAGTGAGGAATGGTAGTAATTGCATGTATCTTTGAATTTTTTTTGGCAGAAAAAGAACGTTAGAACTGAGAAGGTGGGGTTCAATTATTGACTCAAAAAAAAGGCGTCGAGTCATTGAAACAAAGGGGCAAAAAAAAAGAAAGAAGGAAAAACACTGGGTTGGCAACATGAAAGGGCAACTCTACTTTCTTATTCCTTCTCTTTCGGGATTTTTCTAGTGTGTAAAGCGCTTTGGGACCATTTTGGACTATGGTGATTTAATTTTATGTGAAGGATATTAACTAGTTATGGTTTAATGTTGAGATTAGACTAAATGGATGGCTAAAATTTTGTAGGAACCTCTAGAGCTTTCATTTGGTGTTTTAAATCTCTACCTCAGGCGAAAAAAAGAACTTTTGGTTTTGGAAGGTTACTTTGAGAGCAAGGTTTCCAACTAGCTTGGGTTTGAGAGATTAGAATTGAAGATGTTGAAGCCTAATCTCTGGATCACCTCACTCACATTGTCGCAACAAGTTGGTGCACAAGGACTTGTCTTTTCCTTCTATTGAACTGCTGTTCTCCTTTTTCCAGCAAGGATTTGAAGGTATTTGTGTGCTTTCAAGTTGAAAACTGAAGGATCTTTTTTTTGAGAAATTGCTAAGTACACGTACTGTTAGTTTTTGCATATTTTGTTGTTTGTTACTATTCTTGCCTTTGATTCACATCAAGTTCATTTCTTGCGGTTATTCACTTCTCCTTTTTCTTTGAGCATTTCATACTTCCAATTGATGGCTGCAAGAGCTGTTGGTGGGAACTTGTTGGGGTTTGTGGCTTTTAAAAGCCACAAGATCATGTAAAAAGACATTTATAGTGGATTATACACTTCACTTGGAATGTATATTATTTGACTGACCAAGGTTTAGGCGGTCTATTGCTCTGGTCATGACCAAAACATTTACCCTTGTGTATGTGGCATTATCAAATAGAGTTTACAATGGATCATCCCTTGTTGAGGTTTGAGAAATGCCTAAAGATGGTTTTTGGGCCAAAAGAACTGTGTGGTCTCCTATGTGCGAATGTAGGCCTGTAAGAGCGAGGGCTAAATCGTCAACAAACCTCTGTATTAGTATGTACATATGACAACTGCATTATCGGGAAGCAGCCTTGAAAGGGATTTATTGGAGTTTCCAGCTTCTCACTCTGGGATTTTGTTACCAGGATGCAAGTTTACTGAGGTTCCTTGTTGATGTAAGGGGGGAGGATGTTGATGATGTCCAGGTAAGAAGGGAATTCCTTGTAAAAGGAATAGAACTCCTTGTTGCATGAAGACTAACATATGTTAATAATTAAGTTCTGAAAGGGGATTAAACATCATAATGCAATTGTAATGCTGTGCTCAGATTATTATCTTATGTGGTTTTGTTTTCATTTACTTTGGGACAAGTAATCTTTTACTAAATCTAACCAGCATTCCCCTACAGCTTCGAGATGATCTGATGACATTGCTCATTGCTGGACATGAAACTATGTCAGCAGTTCTTACATGGACAATCTTTCTACTTGCGCATGCGTGTAACCAACCCTTTTTGTTATTTTAAGTTTTTTAAATTTTTTTTTGGTGAAGCATGTCAATATGCCTTGAAAATCACTTGTATATTTGTTTTCTTATTTTGTGGTTATTAGCATATTATTCCTAATAGTTATTGTGGCTTCTATGCAGCACCCCTCCAAAATGAGGAAGGCTCAAGCAGAGATTGATGCTGTACTTCAATCAAGTGGATTGAATTTTGAAAGTCTCAAGAATTTGGAGTAGGTGACTAATCTTTGAAGATCAACCTACATTGCTTGTTGGGAATCCTTTGTCTTTGAACTGAAACTATATATAATATATGTTATTGTTTTTAAAGATGCAGCAAACTTCTAAGTATAATGAATATTACAAATTAGAAACATTACCTAAAGGACCTAGTAAACATTGGATATTTTCCATGATTTCATTTTCTCATATATTTTTGAGAAACCTCTCTTACTAGGTTCCCAAACTTCTTTTTTGATCAAATAATTCCTCAACTTCTATCTTGTCTTGAGACCTCAGGATATCCTTGAGCGTTTGCGTCTTCTGTTTTCAACATGTAATCCCTAAAGCAATAGAATGAGTGGGTTCTGTTTTATGATGAATTTTGGGATGGAAGAATCAAATACTTGAACATGTCAAATCAAACTATGGCTTGTGATTTCTTAATGAAGAACCACTATTGAAGAGGGCATAATTCTGAGATATAGAGTTTGAGAAATTTATTTTGAGGACTTTTTGGGTAAAAATGGAGGTGCTGAAGGACGCTTTAAAACTAGTGAAGACTTTTATGAGGACTAAGATTCGAGGTATCTAATGAGGTATAATTGGTACTCAGAGGGGCCCTTGTATCTTCATTTGTCCTTCGTTGTTGTATATACAAGTATTCAACATTTTTATCCATTTGTAAGCCACTTGTGATTGGGATTGTGGAAGAGGATATCAGAATAAAGATGCTTGGCTAAAATTTGGATTGTAAAGGTATTACTCTATAAAGATAGAGGAAAGAAGCTTTCTTAGGTAGGGCTATCCATCCTAGTCCTGGAAATTCGGCAGTAAACATTTATAATTATTGGACTACCATGAGTGGTCAGTACTGATCTAAGCTGTAACGTAGTAAGTATCCATAGGTGTTTAGTTTGCTAGGTTTCTTCTATTGTATGTTGTGGCTGAAAGGGATTGAGATCCCTTGATAGATTTTAGTTGGATGTGTGAGGATCAAAGCTTAGGATCCTTCTAAAGCTGGATGAAGAAAAGACACTGTTAGAGGAAGTTGCAAATAATTAGGCTTGTGGATATTTGTGGAACCATCTTGTAAAGGATGGGATTATGTGGAATGATCTCATGCATGGCTTCTTTGAAGCCTCTCTAAATTTCCAAAAAAACGAAATTCAGGCCACAAAATTTTTTAGTTGCATTTTATGAGAGTACAAAAGAGTCTTGCATTAAATTTCAGCACAAAATATTTTGTGCGAAAAAATACCCTTTTATTTTTTTATACTTGAGGATTAAGGGATAGAAAGTGGTATATGTTAATTATTGAGGTGTTGTGCAGTAAGTTTTAAGTAAGATAATTCCACTACCTCATTGCAGTAGTATAGAACTTGCAAATGATAGTTATTGGAAGGACTCCATAAAAAATTAGGTTAACATCTGGGACCTCTAGAAACTCTCTTTTAGAATGGCTTAGAAGGAAATTTTTCATGGATTGTGTGACTCAAGTAATAGATTCTCTATTGTTGAATAGAGAAAGAGCAAAAGATAGAGGTAGTCCACATACTAAAGATTTGTAGATTTACACTTGAACGTTTTAGCCATATTGGGACTGGGTGATGGTCTAGAGCCTTTTCTGTTCCACACTAGGGCATAAGAGTTCTAAGACATGGTGAACGCCATGGCCATTAACTTTATTGCCAATCTCCTTCCATATCTCTTTTTCTTCTATCTCTATGTATTACATGTTTTTGTGGTTGCCCGTTAGTTTTCGCGTCTTGATGTAGGACAAGATGCCTCTTATTTTTGGATTTTTCGTGTTTAATTTTAAAAATTTATTTTTGAAATTTTCTTGGGTACGTTTTTAGGATATTTTTAGTTTTTAGGTATTCTAGGGATTTTTATTTTTAGAATTTGGGAGTTGTTTAGAAAAGTGGTTAAAAGTGATAAACGAATTATTTGTTTTACCTAGGGTAAAAATGTAATTACAAATTTTATTTTAATTGGGGTTTTTATTTCTATTAGAAATAGGATTTCTTGGGTTCGAAGTAAAGTTTGTTATTATCTATGGGAGTTTTATTAGGGTGTTTTCCATAAAGTCTTGAGTTTTGAGATTTTCTTGATTTTTATTTTCATTAAAATTAGGATTTCTTGGGTTCTAAGTAAAGTTTGTTATTATTTATAGGAGTTCTAATAGGGTGTTTTCCGTAGAGTCTTGAGTTTCGAGATTTTCTTTTTCTGGTTTAATAGCTGTAGAGCCAATGGAGCCTGACTTATAAAGTTCCTCTTTAATTTTCCAGTAAGTAGATTATTGGATTTTTTTCCCCATAAAATTCATTCTACTTCACATCCATGTTTATTGGGTTTAGTTTTTCATCTGGGATTTCACATATTATTTTCTTTCAAAGAAGCAAGGGCTAGCATTGTCTATTGGCCCAATAGATCTCAAAATAGGTGGTCTGTGCTTGGAAAGGAAATCTACAAGTTGAACAAGCCCCATGAGTTGGTTTTCCAAGCTCTTGCTTGTTGGACATAATATGTTCTGGACACATAGTGGGCATAAGTTGTTAAAGAGAAGGAATTGTAGTTGATTGTAAACCCTTAGAAAAGTGAGGTCAATTTTTTCCCTTTTGTAACTTTGGTAAGTCAACGTGATTTAGCCAAGTTCATTTCTATGCGCATGTGAACTCAGGTAAGGACAAAGCATGTTAGACAGTCTCTGTAGGGGCTTTCTATAGATTGAAGAAGGTATTTCTAGATCTTGAGATGATTTATTCCAAACAGGATATTGTTAGCAATGGCTCCAACATAGGGCATTTGAGATGATTTACTCCAAAAGGGACATGCTGAACCATGGCTCAACATTGAACATTATTGATCAAGCTTTCGCTTAACAATAAGAAATATTGATGGGATTTTCTTCACATGGGGTCTTGACTATGTCTCCCATCATTTTCACCTTACAAACAAATTCTAGGTAGACACCATTTATCTTTGCAATTGTGATATTTTTGTCTACTTGTGTGTATGATGGACTAAGGCATGACTAATGGAATCCAAACAAGATCCTATAGTTACTATAGAATCTACAGGTTGTTCCATAGGGCTGTTACCTGGCCCAGCCTGGCCTTTGGCTTTTGAGACTAGCCGTGTTTTGGTTTGGTACGGGCCCTATTCTAAGGTTCGAGGATGGGCTTTGCAGGCCTAAAACATTTTCAGGTTGGGCGTAGGCTAGCATTGGGAAATCTTTTTGAGTATATTACATGTAATAAGCAACTATTTTCCCATAATTGTATAGGGCCGTGGCCGTTTTTTTCCAGCCTCGCCAAGCTCGAGCTCAAGCTCGGGCTGGCACGGCCTGAGCTTATTAACAGCCTTAATTGTTAACCTTTCTCCTAAAGGACATAGTTGTCTGAACTCCATGATGTCATCTAGGGACTCTAGTATGAGTTCCTTAAGGTCCTAGTTTTCTGTCAAGAAAGTGGCACTGAATCATAGTCTGCAGATCAAGATCACGTTATAAGAAACTCCATCATATGTGTTGAAAGAGGGAGGCTCAAGGAGGTCAGAGAAGCTTGGTACCCAAGAAGGCTAGATAAGCAGACTTGAGAGAGGATAGAAGAGGATGTGTTATTTCATGAAGCTCATGGTTCCCTTGAAATCTTGAGATGCTCTAGTTTATGCAAATAAGGATGAGCAAGATCTGGGATAGAAGTAATGGAACAGAGTGAAGTAAATCAAATCCACTCTAAACTACTTGATCAAATTTGGGAAAGGGGTTGGGGCATCAGTGGTTAGGAAGGCGGATGCCTCAACGTAATGTCTCACCCTCCATTCCCACCGTTAATATTTAAAAAAACGAAAAAGAAAAAAAAAACTTGACCAAATTTTCTTTCTCATAAGAATCAGAGGAAATTGAACACTTGGTTTGATTTGCAAATTCTCCATTGCAGCACCTTTGTGTATCTAACAATTATTAAAATGATTGAATGTTACTTTACGAATTAAAACAAAATCATAAAATTGTTTTGAAGAGAATCATGATTACAAGGATATTTCATGAATAACATGGCAGCACTAAATATCGTGGAAGAAACCCTTCTTATATTGTCATGGCAACTTGTCGTAGTGATATGAGTCATTCTACATAATCATGTACAACCCTCTAACTCTAGATTCTGTGACATAATTGGGCATCTAATAGTCGAAATTTATATACTTCATCCCTATGCCTCTGTTTTGTACTGCCTAGCATACTGCATAATTTTAACTTCATGATTGCAGTACATATTTTTATGCTAAGATGAGGCTGAGCTGTGTTGTGGAAATTTTATGTTGTATCTGCAGCAAATTATGACTATATATACGTTCCAATTCTCAGGTATATTAGGCATAGTGTTGTGGAGGCTCTGCGTTTGTATCCTCAACCACCACTACTCATTAGACGTTCACTCCGGCCTGATATTCTGCCAGGTCAATCCCTTCTCTGAATCCACAAGTTGAAAGAAATGGAAATTGTCATAAGAATCAGGTTCACTGTCATGTTTAATGTATTAGAGTGGTAATTTTTAAGTGATAGGGATTATATGTATCATTAAATATTTTGTTGCTACATGTTTCTCATAGAAAGTTCAACATGTAAAGTAATATTGCTGAAGATCGTTTGCATGCAGAATAATAGTCTGAACACTGTCGCAAGATGGAAATTTTGCATTCAGAATTATTCAGAAAGAAAATTTTATAGGCAAATTTATTCAGTTTATTTATATAAATCTTTGTGAATAATTTGCAATCCAATTTTTTTCTTTTAACACTATTTTTCTTTTGTTATGATCATGGTAAACCAACTATTGCATCTGTAGCTTTTTACATGTCCTGATTTACACATGCACTCTAATATTGTAGGTGGATTTACTGGAGATAAAAATGGGGTATCCAATTCCTGCTGGGACAGAACGCTGTCTTTCTGTAAGTATAGTATATCTCTTGATGTGTCTTTTATGCAGTTTGATGAAGATTTCATATCTAATATGGAAAAATATTTTATTGAACTCAACTAATTCCATTAATGAAATACATATTACTTCATATCCACTTCTTTCAGCTGAAAGTCCATTTTTCATATTACAGTCAAAAGTTCCTTTTAAGTTGTAATATTAGACTTGATCTTACCAATTTTTATCTCTTATAATAAAATATGATTTTTGTTTCAAAATAAAACATATATTAGACTTTTTGCATGTGTTTTTTTTGACTTGTATATGCATACAAGAGTTTAAAACTTGAATTATTGGAGACCTAGAAGATCAAAACTTGAATTAACAGAAATCTAGAAGATTGCAACTTGCGCAAACTTGAAAGTTGAACTTGAAAGTTGAACTTGAAAGTTGAACTTGAAATAAAATAACACTCACTTCCATTCATCCAACATTGTGAATATGGATTATGGACCATATGCTGCATAAGACTTATGGATTATCACAAAAACAATGAGGCAATAAATTAAATGCCAAATTGCTAATTGAGATTTATCGTCAAGGTCCACATCCTCATCACGAGTATAACCATCTCCATCATTACTATCCCTTTCATCTGATGCTAACTCATCACCATCGGAATGATTCTCCTCCTTGACATAATGCTCTTCTTTCTCTATCTCCTCTGACTGTCCGCTTCTCCTCCTCTAATGTTCTCAAGCTCTTCCTAGAAGATCTAGTGGCCCAAACATGGCTCGATGCGTTTCCAGCTGCTTCATGAACTTGGTCCCAACTCAAACTCCCTATCAGGATGGCATGATCATTTCCAGCATCAACCAGCCGTTCACTGAAATTATCCATATCTCTCAACAGTCAGGTTGATATAAAAGTGCTTGACAATTATAACAGAGTATAATTATAATCATAAAAGAGTATAATTATAATAGTAATGTAGTATTGTCATATAGCTATATTACTACTTGACAATTATGTAAATCAATTACTCAATTCACAAAGTCATAATGAGAAACTATGAAGATTATGTGGATGATGTTTGACCCTCTGCCTTATTGAACTATCTGTCCCAAGAGATTCTTATGAGAACTTAAACAAATTCACGACATTTTTATGAGGTCTTGGTGTTCCATGTTGGGGTTGTCATGTTGTACTTATTGAAACTATCCATGATGCAACCCCTTGGAATCAATCTCATAATAAAAAAAAAAAGGAAGCACGGTTGAGAAAATACGCTGTTGCATGCAAAGGCCTATATAAATATGAACGAGGGGTAAATGCTTTTTTCTCATGATACCCATAGTTTTTTCTTTTTAATATATCTTGTTCTTAGAACCTCCATTGCTTTGTGAATATGACCCATGGGTGGTTCTTACCATGTGCAACATCTTCACCCCCAAATGATCAAATGCTTGGTGGGAGGAGACCACCCCATTCCAAAACTCGGGTTGTAAAACAATATGAGAAATGGTCTTCCCTTTGTGATGCAAAATTGAATAAACAAAGAAAAGACTCCCAAAAGTTTGATAATTTGATTGAAAATAAAAAGGTTGAACCGTTGAAGCTTAGGCCAAGCTTCCAATGTCCTTTGCTTCCAACTAGGAAATACCAAGCAAAGTATCCAAATCTCTGAAAGCAAAAGCCTATACCAACCTATATTTATGATCAAAACTTAGCTTGAATATTAAGAAATCCTAATTCTAATATCTTAGCTTGAACTTTAACAAATCCTACTAGTATAAGTTGAACTCGTAATTTCTACTTTTTTCGTAAGGACACCTTTGTCCTTCAAAAAATAAGATAAGATAAATTTGTCTTGAAAACAAATCTTGAGTGGTAGTGTAACATCTAGAAGCCCTGATTTTTGTTTTGATGTCAGAATAACTATTATGACCCCATTCTTGAAGTGGTAACATGAGTTCTATAATGCAGATTTTGCCCAACTAATTTGGCCAAAATATGCGTGGGAAGTTTGTTGCGTGAGTCTCACCTGGTTAAAGAGAATTCACCCTTGAGTTCTGATCATCTGTGAATTTCTTCGATGCTTCTTCATCAGTTTGCTTTAGCGCCTCTAAATTCCATCAATTCTATGGCTCAAGGTTCCATTGGACCAACTACTGACTATATGAACATTAACGGGAAGTAATGGTTCAAATGTAATTTTTTTTTTGGATTTTCTCTCCCCCTGCTTAGGTACCACTTAACAACTTCTGCATCAACAAGCTCTCCATCAGAGATAGGAGAGGCTCCATACCATTTTGGAAGCTCATCTTACAAGGTTACTATTCTTCTAGATCACTCGACGAGGGCCAATTTTCTTATACTTGAGCTCCAGATATGTACTACTAGGGAAGTGCTCCTCTAAAGTCCATGAAATCTATGACTCAAGTTTTCCCTTCCATTGGACCAAATATGGACTTTAGGATTAACTAGGGTGGTGGGGTGGGGGGGAGTAATGGTCTGAATGAGGAGAGTCTTTTGGATTTTTTCACCATCCTTCTTAGGCATCCTTCTGAAGGTGTTCAGTTTAGTCTTCAACATCATCACTTACTTTCTCTTTCTTGGGTAGAGGAACCAAATATAGCACTTTGTGGGGTAATTGCATATGCACTGTCTCAAAAGTTGACTTTCTTGTGTATCAATTGACTATGCTATTATAAGAAAATTCTTCTTGAGGCGAAATTTGATCTTATTATGAAGGCTTATCTCATGCGAGGCTCCTTAATAGATTCATACTATTAACAACTTTGGTATGATCATTAGTCTGGGGATTACAAGCATTACTATACTGGAGCCATGTGCCTAACGCCTTCCTTGGGGTACAGTAAACGTGCTTCATAAACCTCATAACTTGATCAAAAGTAATGGCCATAAACCTCATAACTTGATCAAAAGTAATGGCCTTAGGAATTCCATGTAGTTGAACGGACAATTTAGCTACATGCTTGCATCAAGAGTGTTCTTGCAAGGTATAAAGTGCTCCATCTTCGAGAAATGATCCACCACCACAAGTATGGATCCTAGGAAGTTCCATCACAAAGTCCATACTGGCATTTGTCATGACGCGGTACGAATTGATAGAGGGAAGTACAAGCTACGAGCTTTTGATTAGCTGATAGGCCCTACATCCTTCTACATATTGGCTAACATCTTTCTCGAGTCATGGCCAATAATGTTTCTCATGCGCCAGGGAATGGTTTTGTCTAGCCTTAAGTGTCCATTGATGCTTCCCCACACAACTCGCCAATGCTTTGAATTCGAAGAGACCCCTGTAGAATACATAGCAGGCTTCCTTAAGCAAAGGTTGGTGGCATTTGATTGGGGAAGACTCACTATCCAACCAATGAAATCTCAAGAAAGCAAGATCTCTTCCTCAATGCATCAACTGCTCAATGCATCAACCGCGTTATTTCTACCGCCCAATTATGCCAATAACAAAAGAAAGCCTCTACAAATAAGGAAATCCATTCGTGTGACGCCTGTTCAACCTTTCTTGAACACTAAAAAATTTCGACGCCTCATGTTATGAAAGATAAACTCCCTCTGGAATTCTGGATGAGATAATGTCACCAATGCCTGCATAATAGCATCAAATTTCATGGCACAAGTAGAGCACTGAGTCTTGGATTTATGCAACTTTTCATGAAAAGGGCTATGGCCTTACCTTCTTGGCTAAGGACAACCCCAATACTCACATGCAAAGCATCACTCTACTTGGAAAACAACCTAGGAGATCCAAAACAGAAGCAGTAGTCATCTTGTCTTTTATAAGCTTGAAGCTCTCTTCAGCTACACTTGCCCCCTCAAATACTTCCTCATGCAATTAGTGATAGGTGCAATGATAGAGTTGAAATTTTTGATAAACTTCCTGTAAAAAGTAGACAAACCAACTTCTCACTTCTCGTGTTTTTTGGTGTAGATCAATCCATAGCTTGATCAATTTTAATCCCTTTGATTAAAGCAACAAATCCCATAAATACCAAGCTGTCTGTCATAAAAGAACAAGTTTTGAAGATTCACGAATAACTTCTCCCTGCAAAGCTATTCTCGCTCCAAAACTTGCCTTAGATGGTCCAAGTTCTCAATATCACCAGAGCCGTAAATAAGAGTGTCATCAAAATATAGTACCACAAATTTACCAAGAATAGGGCAAAGCACTTGGTTAGTAACTCTCATAAAAGTACTTGGGGCATTCGACAATCCAAATGACATCACAAGCCAAACATACAAATTCTCCCGAGCCTTAAGAGCTGTCTCCCACTCATCCTCAGGGAGATTTTGAATCTGATGATATCCACTTATCCATCAAATTTGGAAACAATGACAACCCATCAAGCATATTATGTAGACAGGTAATATGAAAGCAGTTCTTGACTGTAATCTTATTGATGCCCGTACTATCCACACGCACACTCATGCTCCAAGAACCATATTTCTTTGGAGATAGAGGGTATCGACAAAACATAGATGAACTCTCTTGAATTAACCCCTTATTTAAAATTTTTAGTTCTCGATGCTGTTCTTCATGGTCTTTTGGACTCATACTGTTAATATGACAGGTTAGGAAGAGTAGCACTAGGGACAAATCAATGCGATCTTGTACCATTAGGCAACTCCTTAGGCATAGCGTCTACAAACTCCTCAATTAACGGTGTAACAGGGTTTGGAATAGAATTAAGACAAGAGTCACCCTTTTCTACTATAGATATAGAAACTGATTTAAAGAGAATATTACCATAGTTGCTGGGATCTTCCCTCCTAGGTGACGATCCCACTCTAGAATCTCACTCCAGCGCTTCAGGAAAAGGATCTTCAAGGAATCTCGATTTTAACTTTTGGGACATTGATCCCTACTGTTAGGTATCTCAATCCCCACCTTGGAGACCATGACAACGAGCAAATTGATAATCTTTTAATTTATAATCAGCTAGCAATACAACTATACATTTTATAGTGTTGCATTGCTTGATGGTTCTAAGTAAAGAGATCCTTACTTTAAAGAATACATATAGTCATGGACTGTATATACTGTTTATGGTTGGCAGCATGATCCCCAAAATGTTGAAATTGAGATGCCAAAGGTTGGGATCAAGGCCCCTAATAATTGGGGATCTCGATCCCTAACATACGCATTGTATCCCAAAAATGTTGAAATTGAGATGTTAAAAGGTTGAGATCGAGATCCCTAATATTTGGGGATCTCGATCCTTAACATATGTATTGTATGGGCGGCAATCCCAACCATAGGGATCTTCTAGCCTTTCAGGATCCCTTGCTATCGATCCCAATCCCGATCCCGCTCCTGCTCCTGCTCCCGCTCCCGCTCCCGCTTTTGCTCCCGATCCCAACAAATGTGAATATGGCCTCTCCCTCCACCTTCGATGCAGGCTGATTGCCCTCCTTTGTTTTTTTTTTTGGGTAATTCAGTGGGGGAGACAGGCCCCTACCCGTTTTTTCAATAGATTAGGGATTACATTTTGAAGGAGTTAATTGGGGGTGTCGGCGGTAGGAATGGATACCACGATGTGGTAACTGGGTGTGTGGATGCTAACACCACGACCCCAGCCCCTTTCCTGATTGCCCTCCTTTAAAAGTTGAGAAGTGATCTTAACCCCCATTCTTCCAAAAAGTATGTGTATTATGTTTTCCATGGTGTATAAGAGATTGATCATTATGCCATGGGTGACTCAATAATATATGAGTTGCATCCATAGGCAAAATACCTTGCACCAAGCAGATCCGTCATCTGTACTATGCAACATGTTCTTTCCTAATCTTCATCCCCTTAAAACATTTTCTTCAAGAGGCTCTTCATCATAGATAGACCCGCATCGATGCCTACTTCATATTCATCCCCTCTTCCGGAATTTGAAGATGCTTGTTTTCAGCAGGGCCTTTATTGTCTTTGGATACATCACTGAGCCAATAACTTGAAACAACCACTCTCTGTTTCTTTGAAGACGACCCCCAACCAGAGAAGTTATTTACAAAGCTCCTCTTGAACTTTGTTTCAACTTTTAGGGCTGGTTGATATGTGTATTCGAGATTGAAAATTCAATGCAAAATTAACTCATCTCGAATCTGGATTTTCATGCGACTCACATACCTTGCAACAGACCGTTCATCATTCTGTTGATATTGTTTTCTCATCAATAGGTAACTCATTTCTGTACTCTTGCATGCTCAACTCTTTTTGTAGAAGATGTTCAAATATCTAAAATATATTTTTTGCATAATCAAAGGGAACAAACTTTTCCTAGCGACTTCATCTTCCTCCAAGTTGCGATTTTATCCTTCTCTTTTCAAACTCGACTTGTAACCACTACCACCAAATTAGGCTCTAGTCCTTCTAAGTAGCCACGAATTTGACCTTCTTCTCCTTTGATATTTCTTTCCACTAAAAGGTCTTGATACTAGCAACCCAATTTAGAATATCATCAAGCTAAAACTTTCTTGAAATTTTAGGCACATTTACCTGAATATTGTTGTAAAATTGGGATACACAATTACCCCTTTTTGAGCAAATCAGGATATTTCAAATCCCATTAGATGTGGTGAGAGCTCCACCACAATGATTTCAACACTCAAATAACATGCCCAAGATGTAATTACAAGTGCAATATAATTGGAAAAAATAAATAAACAAGAAAGCAAATAATATGGGAAATCATCAAAGTACAATACAAATGAAAATAGAGAGGGACACGCACATTTACGTGGTTCACCTAAGATGGGCTACGTCCTTGGGCAAGACCGGAAAGATGTATTCACTATCAAGAGGAAAAATTACAAGATTGGAGTTATGTAAAGTTACCTCAGACAATCTCAAGGAAATCTCAAACAAAAGAATTTCCCACTACAAAACCACTTACAATCGACTCATTTTTTCGATTCATCGATGCCGCGAAGAAATGCTGACAAAACAACCCAAGATGAGCCCCAAATGGTGGTGCTAGGGTTTTGTTGCAAAGTTTCCAAGTTCCAACCCCAAGCTTTTCTCTCTACACGTTTCCTTTTCTCTTTACAATAGCTTCCTCACTCACCACACACGTTTCTCTCTCTATCAAAACCCTTTTAAGAGCCTCCACTAAAAAGGTCTATTTTTAGTGACAAAAATACCCTTTAACAAGAGGGAGAATACCATAGGGCCATAAGGTGTGATCTTTGCATCACATCTCAATAATCTCCACCTTGATGCAAAATCACATCCTTGCCTTGCCAAACCATCACTTCTTTCCTTTCTTGAGATTTCGAGAAGTTAGTCTTTGGTCTTGATCTTGACCAATGAAACTCTTTAACAACTTGACGGATATAGTGATATTGAACCAATATGTGCCTTGAACCAAATGGATAGCACTCATATTGTCACAAAATAGTTCTATGGACTTGCACGTAATGCCCATCTCACCTATTAACCCTTGAAGCCACACGACTTCTTTTGATGCTTCCGTTGCCACCATGTACTCGACTTTGATAGTTGACAATGCTACCGTATCTTGGATCCTTGACATCCAACTAACTGGTCCATTTGCAAACCAAAAAATAAATGCAGTAGTCGACCTACCTTTATCAAGATTACCGACAAAATTTGCATCCACAAAACCTTGCAATTGGGTTGAGACCTTGCCAAATGTGATTGCATAACTAGTTGTGCCTCTTAAGTACCGAAGCACCCATTTTGTTGCTTCCCAATGAACCTTTCCAAGGTTTGCTATAAACGGACTTAGAACACCAAACCGCATGCGCGATATCCAGTATTGTACATACCATGCCAAACATTAAACTTCCATTCGCATTTGCATAAGGAACCTTAATCATGCTTGTTCTTTCTTTTTCCTTCTTCGGACTTTGCATTGAAGTTAATTTAAAGTGAGGCGCTAACGGTGTCTTCACCGGTTATGCATCTTTAAAGCCATATTATTCAAGCACCCTATCTATGTAACCCTTTTGAGATAATGACAAAATTCCATTTTTTCAATCCCTTTCAATTTCAATCCCAAGGATTTGCCTTGGTGGTCCGAGATCCTTCATCTCAAATCTTTTGTTCAAAGAAGTCTTGAGCTCATTAATTTTTGCCTTATCTTTGCACACCAAAAGCATATCATCCACATATAAGGCTGAAATCAAGTATGTACCATCATCAAAGAACTTTAAATAGATGCAATGGTCATACTTGCTTCTTGTGTGCCCAAGGCTCATCATGAACATATCAAATGTTCTATACTATTGTCTTGATGCTTGTTTGAATCCATACAAAGACATCTTCAATTTGCACACAAGTCCTTCTTTACCTTTCTCTATGAAGCCTTCCGGTTGTTGCATCTACACTTCATCTTCGAGTTCCCCATGCAAAAAAGCCGTCTTCACATCCATTTGCTCAAGTTCTAAAACATGCATAGCAACTAAACCAAACACCAAGCGAATTGAGACCTACTTGACAACCGGTACGAAAATTTCATTAAAGTCAATGCCTTGTTTTTGTGAAAAACCTTTTTCCACCAATCTTTCCCTATATCTTTCAAACTTGCCATCGGGCCCCTTCTTTATCTTGAGTACCCATTTACAACCAATGGCCTTTCTACCTTTTAGTCGCTCCACCAAATCCCAAGTCTTGTTTCTTTGAAGGGCCAATATCTCTTCTTCCATAGCTCTTTTCCAATGCTCGGTACCACTGCTATCAATGGCTTCACGGAATGATGTTGGCTCTTCATTTTCGGCTATCAAAGCATGCAAAGTATTTGGATCCACATAATCTTTGTGCCACCCGGGTGCACGAGTTTCTCTAGTAGAACGCCTAAGTGCCAAAGGCACAACTTCATCATGATGGCCATGTGGTTCTTCATCTTGACTTCTTAGTTCTTCATGCTCTTCACTATGATCAATGGGTATATTCTCATAAGGCATAGTTGCACTTGGTGGAAGTATTTCGCGGTTGCTTTCAAATTCTTGGCTCTCTTGTTGTACTTCTTGACTATTGTCCATCATCATCCCTTTTGCCAATACCTTGGATTCATCAAAATGTAAATCTCGACCAGTGAATATTTTTCGGGTACTTGGATCGCATAACCGATATCCCTTTATACCCTTGTTATAACCTACAAAGATGCATTTCTTTGACCTTAGATCCAACTTGTTCCTTTGACAACTTGGAATAAGTGCATAGGCATCACAACTAAATGTTTTTAAATCGAAGTAGTCACTAGGAGTTCTATACCATACCTCGTTAGGAGTTTTGCTTCCCAATGCTACAGAAGGTAATTGGTTGATAAGATAACAAGTTATTGATGTGGCTTCCACCCATAATTCTTGTTCTAGGCTGGCATTGCTGAACATGCACTTCGCACGCTTCATCAAAGTGCGATTCATCTTCTCGGCCACACCATTTTGTTGAGGATTGTAGGCATTTGTACAATGGTTAGTAATTCCCTCGGCCTTGCAAAAATTTTCGAACTTTTTTGATACAAATTCTCCACCATTATCGGTCTGATGAACTTTGATGTGAGCCCTGTAGATTTTTCAACTTCGGCTTTAAAATTCTTGAATGCACAAACCACATCACTTTTGAACTTGAGAGTTTTGATCCATACTTTTCTTGAGAAGTCATCAACAAATAAAACAAAATATAATGCACCTCCATAAGATGTAGTTGGTGAAGGGCCAATTCATCAAAGTGAATGTAATCAAGTTTGCACTTTCTTGCATGCTTCCCGACCTTGAAAGGTTGTCTATGTTATTTCCCATAGACACAATGCTCACGAAATTCGGATCCATCAATTTTAAGTGTAGGAATAAAATTTCTAAGTGTAGGAATAAAATTCCTCTTCATCAAGACCTCCATACCTTTATCACTCATATGCCCTAATCTTCTATGCCATAGATGAAATGGAACTTCCTCACCTTCTACCACGGTTTCACTTTATCATTTATTATTGTGTTTCCCAATAACTTGTACAAGCTCCCAACTAGGACTCCTTTCATCACAATTAGAGTCCCTTTGGATATTTTAATTACTCCACCTTGACAGGTAAACTTGTAGCCTTCCAAATCTAGAGAAGAGAGGGACATCAAGTTCTTTTTTAGTTCCTGCACATGCTTAACATCCTTAATTGCCCGAATAGTCCTATCAAACATCCTTTGACGAACCGAAC
This sequence comes from Amborella trichopoda, assembly GCF_054954075.1. Lineage (NCBI taxonomy): Eukaryota > Viridiplantae > Streptophyta > Magnoliopsida > Amborellales > Amborellaceae > Amborella > Amborella trichopoda. The sequence continues at coordinate 30,002,468 of NC_142337.1, read as the reverse complement.
CCATTCCAACCACCTTGCTGGTGGAATTATTACCCATGAATACCAATCCTCCTTCACATGACTCATATGAGTCAAACCATGATCTATGCAGGCACATGTGATGGGTGGCTCCACTATCAAGTATCCAATTTTGATAGAATATTGAATTATATGCCACCATGCATACTTCATCTTCAATGAACCCGGATGTAAACTCTTTTTGAGCAAATCGGGATATTTCAAATCCCACTAGATGGTGAGCACTCGACCACAATGATTTCAACACTCAAGTAACATGCCCAAGAAAATAAATAAGAAAGAAAGCAAGTAATATGGGAAATCATCAAAGCGCAACACAAACAAAAATATAGAGGGACATATATATTTACATGGTTCACTCGAGATGGGCTACGTCCATGGGCAAGACGGCAATATCAAGAGGAAAATTTACAAGATTGGGGTTATGTAAAGTTACCTCATACAATCTCAAGGGAAGCTCAAATGAAAGAACTTTTTAACACAAAACCACCTACAATCGACTCCTTTATTCGATTCACCAATGTCGCGAAGAAATACCGACAAAAACAACCCAAGATGAGCCCCAAATGGTGGTGTTAGGGTTTTGTTGCAAAACCCCCAATTTTCAACCCCAAGCTTCTCTCTCTACAAGTTCCCTTTTCTCTTTACAATAGCTCCCTCACTCACCACACACGTTTCTCTCTTTATCAAAACTCTTTTAATAGCCTCCACTAAAAAGGCATATTTTTAGTGACAAAAATACCCTTTAACAAGAGGGAGAATACCATAAGGCCATAAGGTGTGATCTTTGCATCACATCCTAACAAATACCACGACCCTACCCTTAAAGAACCCAAACCAACCAAGCCTTTAATGTGGGATTTTCTCTTCTCTGTTTATTGAACGGGTTCACCTCCTCTGCAGAATTAGACCCATCCATCATGAATGGATGAACCTCAGTTAGAGCTGGTGTGACGCACCTCTTGTGCCAGCTCCTCAAATCTCATCAGATTATTGAATTCTCTGTATAGGTTTGGATCTACCACCTCAAGCATGACCACCTCACCCTCCTCTAGCTATTGCCATGCAAACTTGCAGCATCTCGGGCCTTTTGGGATTGACATGCTTTTCTACCGTATGATGCAAAATTGAAGAAAGAAATAGTAGACTCAAAAACTTGGATAATTTGATCGAAAATATAAGAGTTGAAGCTTACACACGAAGCTCCTATTGTCCTTTGGTCCATATAAGGAAATGCCTAACAAAAATCCAAAATTTTTAAGCAAAAAGCTTATAATGACTTATATTTACAATCTGAAACTTAGCTTTAATTAGTAGTGTCACCTTTGCCCTTGATAAAATAGTAAGACAAATTCATCCTGATAGAAGAAAAGGCGGGGGGTGGAAAGGATACCCCAATTTCTAGAAGCCATATCTTATTGCTCTGATTCTAGAATGATTATCATGCCCCTTTCTAGAAATGATAGCATGAGCTCTATAACACTAAAATTTAAGAAGCTGATTTAGCCTCTGAAGTCCTAAAGGTAGCTCTTGGATCACTATGTGAAGTCCGCCTACATCACTTTGCATGCTTGGATCACTTGCTCTTGCTCCATTGTTCAGAGATAAATATTGCCTTGAGTTTGTCTTTGTGGGCCAGTATATTATTATATATAAAGCGAGTGGATGACCCTCACGCCAAGTGTCTTTTTTTTGTTTCTTCATTTTGCCCTTCTTATTTGTACATATCTTGTTTTTATCATTAACTATTAATTAAGGAAAAAATTTATACAAGGTTCCAACCTTAAATGTAGAACTACGGATGCACTTCAAAAATCCATCGGAAAAGATTGTTTTAATGTTGAGAAACCCTCTAATTGAGCATCTTCACATCGAGATGTATGATTATGAAAAAAAAAGGATTTTGAGTCTTAGAAATAGTGCATCTTACAACACATTATCTTGACCGTCCATTTTCAAAATTTTCATTCATTTATAGATCTACTTGATTTTAACCATTTTTGAAGTTTAAAATTTTATAATTAGATATGAAATAGATTTTAAGATAATCCTAAGAATATTTTACATCAAAATTATATGTTATGATCAAATTTGAAGGTGCGCCTTAATTGGATTGTTTAAAGATTGCCACCTTATGGAAACCACTCCCATTAATTAATGCTCACAATTACCATCATCACCATTCTCTCTCTCTCTGAATATATTCCCTCACTTCTTTATCTCTCCTACATTAAGGGAATCAAATCTTTATCTCTCCTACATTAAAGGAATGTATAAGCCTCCCTCCCCCTCCCCCACATGCACGCCATCATTCTCCCTCTTTGTCTCAATGTATTATCTCTCTACCCTCTATGTATATTAATTTTTTATATTAAAAAAAATTATTGTTTTTAATGATTTTGATTATGATTATTGTTGTTAGATGTAACTATTATAATATTAAAAATTGCAACTATTTCAATATCATTAACGATATTATTATTGTAATTATAAAGCTATAATGAATATTATTTATTTATATCAGTGTAGAATATTAATTAAATTTATTTATATCAGTGTATAATATTAATTAAAAATACAAAGAAAGAAAACAAAATAATAAGTAATGTAAATGCAAATTATATAGGTGAATAATATAATTGAAATTTATCATCATCATCATTGTCTAGCCTTATCCCAACTATTTGGTCCGCTACATGAATCCTATTCCGCCATTCCGTTCTATCAAGGCCATACTATCAATCAGATCGTAGGTCACTTATCTCTTCCACTACTTCCGTCTAAATCATATAGTTAAAATTATATTTAGAAACATAATTACTTCAAAATTCAAGTTATAAACAGAATTATAAACTTTTTTTGAAGCTTTATGTGATATGTTTTTGTGTTTTGATTTTTTATTCTGCAAAATACTTGATACTTATAAGTGAATTATATATTTACTAAAAATTAATAATTAAAATATGAAAAAATGATTATTATCTAATAGAAGTCCATACGTGAAGATGGATCAATAAAAATCTCTTTCTATAGACTCTCTATGATTGAATATGCCTTTTGATAATTTTATTTTAATATTAGAATTTTATTTTAATAAGTAATATTTAATACACGTGCAATGTAAGTGCATATTACTAGTAGAGCTTAAGAGGCAAATAAGAAGTTGCAAATGTCTTCACCCTTGGCCTCATAAACTCCCTCTTCTCAATGAATTTCCTCATCATGACCAGTATTTGAGTGTGGTTGTACATGGAAGCAATAAGGGTTTTCGTTTCTTTGTTGTTGAAGTAAATAATTTTCAGCTTACTAATGCCTCAAGTACGAGCTTGATACAATGCGTCTTGTATGGAATCCAAAGACGATGTTGCCTCCTCCCTCAATGGTGTGGCAACCAACATTCTAGCTACACATATTTGTAACTACCCAAATGATATATTGTTCATCCACCTGCTTTATACACTTGTCTGCTATGTCTAAAGTGAACTCTGTATTGTGTGTTTTCTCAGATACATCAACGGAAAAGTTTAACAAATCAAAACATAAATTTGAATGCATACAATATGCAACAAATTATACTTTAATCTTGAATGAAGTAAACAAACTACAAACCCACTATTACATAAAGTTACAAAACCAATTCTGAATCTCCAAAAAGGTCATAATGCAACTCAAACCCATACTAGGAAAAATTTACCAAAAGTTCCATAATCAAAATTCAATAGTAAAAGAAATCATAAAATCAAAATCCAAGTATTGTCATAATCACTCAACCAAAATAAAATCATGAGAAAATCCATCCGGAATCCCAAACCTATACTAGAACAAATTTACAAAACCAAAATTTCCAAAAATTGAATTTGAAGGTACAAAAAAGATCACAAAAGTCAAAACTTATTGGAAAAAGTGTCTAAACCAAAACCGAGTGTTGAAAAAAGTGATCAAGAAACCCAAACTAATACTTAAATTTTACAATATCCAAAAGGTGCAAAATAAAAAATCGAAACTATAAAAAAATACAAAAAGCTAAATTGAATATTAAAAAAATAAAATAACTAAAAATGATAAACACATCCAAACTCAAAACCCAACTCCAATACCAATTTGTAGAAAAAGTAAAAGAAAACCAAATCTTGTAAAATATTAATAAACACAAGCCAAAAATAGAAATAAACTAACCCCTCAAAATCTAATCAAAGTTGGCTCGAATTGGGCGACCTTTACCTGCAAAAGCAGCCCCTTTAACCTGTCTTTGATCTCACAATCTCTTATGAAATAATTTGAACCTTTGAAAATCACTTTTTAATCTTGGTTTTTAAATGCGTTTCTCTATCTAAAAACTAAATCAAGGATTTGGGAGGTTAGAAACCTCCCCAAAATGACCATGTTTGGCCCTGCACGAGGGCCTATTTTGGTAGGGGTTGGGGGGTGACTGCCTGCCGGCAAGGCAGGTACCTCAAGTAACCCCATCCTCGGCTCCTATGCTTGCCTAGGCACCTGGGGCCTGCCTCAAGCCTCTAAGGCGGGTGAACTTTTAACCTTGGTAGTTAATACAACTTATGAACCTTGCTCCGAAGAATCAAGATAGTTACGTGACTATAAAGTTTATATACAAACTTATTGTTCTGCTGGAGTCCTTGTGATCAAGGACATATCTTATTGCAAGAATCTCTTGAACAAACTGTGTTCTTATTGCCTCCATGGACTTGAGGCTCTCAACAAGGTGAACCTTGAGGATCCAATTGACAATGACAATCATGTCTTACCTTTGTTTAACTGTGATATTCTCAAATGTTAATAACTTGTAATAAGAAATTTTTTTACAAACCAATGAAAAAGTTGACTTCATTTTTCAATGAAGCCTAGTTTTATTTGAAGGGGTTAAGTATTTGTTTAAAATTATATGAAACAGAAATTTATATAAAATCATAACTATGATTAAAGAACCATTGTGCAAGTAATGTATTTCAATTGCCTAAAACATAAAAGTAGTGTATTGCATGGTCAAAACTGTGCTCTATATCACATGCCTAGGGTTCCTTCCCTTCGAAGAACTTTCTAGTTTTCTACCCTTTTCCTATTTAATTTTTCAATAGAACTTGTCTCTTCTCCTATATTCTTAGTTGTTAGATGGCAAGGCCATAGAATTATTAATGATGGAGTCATCGACAGGTTTCTAGTGCTTTGTCTCAGAGTGTGGACTTTATATTCATGCGAGTGTCTCCTTTCAATGTTTCACAGTTCCATCTTCTTGGGTAAAATAATCTTTTGTTTATAATTATTCTTATACTTGCAAATTTGCCTTGTTTTTCATCATCATCCTCTTGCACCATACCTTGATCATTTTTCAGTTAAAATGTTCCAAAGCTACAATTATCATGTAGTCTTATTTAATTTTTCATCTGAAAATGACTTGTAGTGAGTGTCTTTCCCTGCCTTCAAGTATATAACCTTCACAGGTGCCACTATTTATGGGATCGACCGTATGAATTTGAGCAAGAGAGATTCTTGAGACCCAAGAAAAGTGAAGTCGAAGGGTGGGCAAGGTTTGATCCAAAGCGAAGCCTTGGAGCCTTATACCCAAATGAGGTTAGTTCCCAACTAAAAACCCAACGTTACAGCTGAGATTATGAAGTTCACAAATACCACTGCTTTCCTTGTATTAGAACAGTGATATCTCCGTGTTTTGCATGATGCCACAGATCATCTCAGATTTCGCTTTCCTCCCATTTGGTGGTGGACCACGCAAGTGCCTGGGAGACCAATTTGCCCTCATGGAGTCCACGATTGCACTAGCATTGCTGTTGCACAGGTTTGATGCAGAGCTGAGGTATCCCCCAGAATATATGGAGGCAGTCACTGAGGCCACCATCCATACAAAAGATGGCCTATGGTGCAAGTTAAGGAAAAGGAGGCCTAATGCCGTGAACCGGTAGCTTCTGCTTTTATGTCTATATTATGTAATTCTTTTATGCCATTTCTTTTCGTGTTTTCAAATGGTAAATGGAATGAGAATGTCTGTCTCTCTTGTTTCATTGTCTGTAAGTGATGATGGCTATGTACCTGTATTTAACTTTAGATTCTTAATTGACCTCCTCAATCGTAATGTCTTTATGACGAAAGCACTCGAAGCTTCTAGATCCTTAATTTCTTTCAATCAATGTTCAATAGTTTATCAATTCGGATCAGGAGTCGCTGGTTAGTATGCCAATTCTCGGTTCGTATTGGTGGTTCTTTAATTTCATGTTTAACAGTAGAAAGCTACAATGACTAGGTGGTATTCTTGTTTTTTTGACTGCATGTTGGAGGATCCAACCTATGGGGTAAAACTTTCATTCTTTTAAGATGTTAGACATTAGAAAAGATATGTGCAAAGTCTAAACAAATGTAAAAAAATAAATAAAACAAACAGTTTATTTTATACCACGTGCTTTTTTCCCCATACGGCCGAGGTGTGAAAGTCAAAGGGTGCAGCTTTAATTTATTCTAAATGTTAAATATTAAACTTTTAAGTGTTAAAAAACTGATTACATTGTTGACTTTGAGTTCAAAACCTTGATGTTGTGGCTCCCCTCTCTTGCTGATCCTCTCCCCTTTTCGACAGTGGATCAAAAATAATTAAGATAGAGTTAGCTTAGATTCTCTTCTCTCTTGAAGAAGGTGAAGACTCCACTCGATAGTCTTATTAGATGGAAGACTTGATTCAAATGTGGCTAAGGGAATGAATGGTCCTGAAATGAAAGAATTCTCAAGGAAGGGTTTAGTCAATGTGAGAAGACCTAATGTTAACATTCAAGGAAAGACAACTGCCTAGTCTCTATTCATAGTATTTATCACTGACTTGTCTGGATCCTAGTGGTGTTGATGAAGCCTACACGTGTAGATTGATGACAAAGCAAGGAGAGGAGTTTACTACACATTGGTCGGCCTTGGTTTGTCAATTTGCGAAAACCCTTTATTAAAACCTCAAATTCTTCCCTTTTTTATGTTTCTAAAACAAAAAAGAAAATGTGTGCCGCGCCCCTCTAGAGTGCGTGCATATGTATGCATGAGGGTGACCCGATGGCCATTAAGATAAGGTTTGGGTAGTGCGGTGTGTGTGGTTCGAACCAAGAAAAGAAAGATTTGAGGTAAGGCTTACCTGGTTATAGAGGGGGCGGATGCAACCAGATGACCGTGCCCTCTTAGATCCCAGTGCCTTAGAGTGCACGCGAAAAGTCGCCTTGTCACACGACCTCGCCCTCTGACCCGTATCGTACCAGTCGGAGGGGGACATAGGGCGGGATCGTGACCAAAGGTAGCGAACGTCACTCAGGTGGGAGTGGCTCAATGCGTTTAGAAATACGGAATCAAAGCAAACCACGATAGAAAATAAAAACTCATTCATCAAGCCACATAAAATTGCACAAATTAAAACATTAAGTACATATAAAATCTCCAAAGGTTCTTTACAATTATGTCCAAGACACTACCGGCCGGACATAAACAAGACAGTATACATTAAAACAACATTGTGGCCCAGCCACGTGACACGTACTATCAAAAAGTTCCTTGATCAGTCTCGAGCTTCAGCCGCCTGCCACCACTGTCCAATTGCCCCCTCAAGGATGGTCGGTTAACACTCTACACAAATGGGTAAATGAAAAGAATGCGCTAAACGCCTAGTAAGTAGATAAGTGCCCTTGCATTGCCACCTACATGCATATATATATAATAACATGGTCTACGGTTCAACATAAATCATACCGGCATTACAGAGTAGGATCATGCATCAGATTATATATATTTGTCGTATATAAAGAGAGTAACATGCAGATATCAGAGTATCCATTGTTCTCGAGATGGCGGATACATCTATGCTTATTACAGTCAAAGTCAGATGTTCACATGGAAAGCCTAAGTCAGACAGACAGAACATATCTATTTACTCTCGAAGTAGAAGCCACATCAATCAGGCTAAGCCAATCCTGTATTTGGAACTTCTACCCTCATTCAGGAGGGAGGACAATGATAAATGGAGGTCCCATTTTGTAATGTCCTCACTCACGCACATAATCCCTAACGCGCTTTGAGGTTTTCGATAGGCTGAGGCATTGCAAGACAAGGTCATCTATTTACGCCTTCAGACGAGAGTGCGTTACACTACCATTGGAGGGCCTAATGCATAGTGCCTATAATAATTTAGGGGGCGCGACCCACCCTGTTATTCACAGTCACTCCTCGACTCCACCCTTATTATAGGAGTCAAAGTACAATATACCTGACTACCAATGGGGGACCCATTGCGTAGTGATCATATCACAAATATCAGTTTTCAGTATGGCAGAATCACAAATCCAACTATGAATGGAGGACCCATTGTGTAGTGGTTAGGGCACACATAGCAGTCTCACATATAACAGAATCACAATATCTAGTACCAATGGAGGACCCATTACGAAGCGATCATGACACATATAACAAAATCACATATAACAGAATCACAGTATCCACTACCAATGGAGGACCCGTTGCGTAGCGGTCATGACACACATAACAGAATCACAATATCCATTACCAATGGAGGACCAATTGCGTAGCAGTCATGACACATATAACAGAATCACAGTATCCACTACCAATGGAGGACCCATTGCGTAGCGATCATGACACATATAACAGAATCACAGTATCCACTACAAATGGAGGACCCATTGTGTAGCAGTCATGGCACACATAACATAATCACATATAACAAAATCACAATATCTTATTTTTCTGCAATTTTAGATAGTGACTTCCTATCACATACAAGCCCATAAAGCTCGATCCATTTGGAACCCGGAAATGGTTTCGAAACCAAATGTTCACTAGATACGCGTATCTTTCAAATGGGAGTAGTTTGAAAGTGTTTGGACCCCGTTTGACCCTTCAAAAGCTCATTAGAAAGGAGGCATTCCATTTGTAACCTGCTGTGCAGTTCGGACAGTGACATGTCCCACTTAGCACAGTTATAACATTCAATCCATAAGGCATTTTGAAGTGTTTTCAAAATCAAAATTCGAACAAAACATGTATTTTTCAAACAAGGGTAGTTTGAGAACATTTGGACTCCATTTGGGCATTCAAAAGTTCGTGACAACCAAAGTAATGGTTCTGGATTTTTATGATATCTATCCACAATGACATATCTTCGTAAATAATTGTATAACTCTCAATTTAGGAGGAATTTCGAAATATGTTCAACATGTGATTTCAAGCATACTCATAGATCTTTCAAATGGAATTGATTTAGAAGAAAACAGATTCTTTTTGGTCAGTCAAATTCGTGACAACAGAGACATCAGTTCTAAAATTTTACTAAAATTTCACATTTTGAAGGATAACTCTTCATGCATAAATAATTTGAGCAAGATTCAAACATGAATATTTTAGTAGACACATATATCTTTCCAATGGCAATGATTTAAGGTCATTTGGACCTCATTTGATAAGTCAAAAGTAGATTACAAAAACATAGAACCTTATAAGAAATTACAGTACAGTTGTAGCATTATCCAAAATGACAACCAATTAATCGCAAATTTATGCTACATCTTAACATAAGGCCTTTTTTTTGACCATTAGATACATATAAGAACTTAATCATAGGTTTTCCATAGAAAGCAAGGAATAGTTGATACTCATTTTGGGCATGCAAAGGCAAACTAAAGTGCTGGAAATCATGGTATAACAGTGTACGCAGATATCCACTATTCATGCATCTACTCATGCTCATTCTTATACTTAATTCATGCTAAATCCATGCTTAAGGACCTACAAGATAGTTGACCCACTTACCTTGTCTGTGCAATGGTGTTCCCATATTTCGTCCCACAACTCACTCCTCAAGCTCCTCAATTTGGGCTCCAACAAAGGTTAAAAAAGGGGGTTGCAAATGCTAAGTGCTTGTCTTGTAAGAGTGAGAACACGACGTGAGGGAAAGAGAGAGAGGCTTATGTACTTCAAAAGTGTGAGGTGGCAGCTTGGGGTTTCCATGTAGCTGTAGTTTGAAAGGTGGCTGCTGTGGCAGTATGCAGTAGGCAAGTGGCATCCATGAGTCACGCACAAGCTCGACAGTGTAGCGCACTTTCTCTTTTTCTTCTCTCTTCACCGTCGTGCGCACTTTCTCTTCTTCTTATCTCTTCACCGCTGTGCGCACTCTCTCACCACTGTGCGCACTTTCTCTTCTCCTTCTCTCTTCACCACCGTGTGTACTCTCTCATCGTCGTGCGCACTCTCTCACTACCGTGCGCACTCTCTCACTATCGTGCGCACTTTCTCTTCTTCTTCTCTCTTCACCATCGTGCGTACTCTCTCACTGTCGTGCATACTTTCTCTTCTTCTTCTCTCTTCACCGTCGTGCGCACTCTCTCATCGTTGTGCGCACTCTCTTTCTTCTCTCTTCACTGCCGTGCGCACTCTCTCACTGCCATGCGTACTCTCTCACTGCCGTGCACACTTTCTCTTCTTCTCTCTTCACTGCCGTGCTCACTCTCTCACCGTCGTGCACTCTTTCTCTTCTTCTTCTCTCTTCACTGTCGTGTGCACTCTCTCACCGCCATGCACACTTTCTCTTCTTCTCTCTTCACTGCCGTGCGCACTCTCTCACCGCTGTGCGCACTCTCTTCACTGCCGTGCGCACTCTCTCACTACTGTGCCCACTTTTTCTTCTTCTCTCTTCACCGTCGTGCGCACTTCCTCTTCTTCTCTCTTCACTGTTGTGCACACTCTCTCACCGTCATGCACGCTTTCTCTTCTTCTTCTCTCTTCACCGCTGTGCACACTCTCTCACTGCCTTACGTACTTTCTCTTCTTCTTCTCTCTTCACCGTCGTACGTACTTTCTCTTGCCGGGAAAGTTTGGGTTGTTTCATCATCCCCCTCTTAAATAGGATTTTGTCCTCAAAATCGTGTCTTAGTTAGTCAAACAACCCGGGGTACTTATCCCGAATTTCATCTTCTCGATCGCATGTCGATTCTTAATTTGAGTGATATTGCCATAACACACGGACTTGAGGAATTTCTTTATTACGTAACACTTGCATTCTCCTGTCCATTATTTCAATCGGTCGTTCAATATAAGGCAAGTCTTATCTGATCAGAATTGGTTCATACTCAGAACATGGGACGGGTCCGGCTGATATTTCCTTAACAGTGATACATGGAACATGTCATGAATATTCGCCAACTCAGGTGGTAGGGCAAGTCGCTAAGCCATATTCCCAACTCTTTCTTGAATTTCAAAAGGTCAAATAAATCGTGGGGTCAATTTTCATTTCTTGCCGAATCGTATAATACCTTGACGATACTTTGAAGAAAATTTAATCACCCACCTCAAACTCAAGATCTCTCCTTCGATTATCAGCATAACTCTTATGCCGACTCTGAGTAGTCTTGTTTCTCTCCCGAATCAAGGAAATATTTTTTGAGGTTGCAACAGTTCGGCGGGTTTCTGATGTTCAGCTTTTACTTGCTGACACGTCAAGCACTTAGAGACAAACTGTGCCACTTCCTTTTGTGCCATTCGAATTTGTTGAAAGAGCTAGGGCTCCATCCTCATACAAGCAGTCATTCCTACCCCATCGCTAAGGGGTACTGTTGGGTGCCACTCTACTGCATCTTCTAATAGTTTTATCTCTCGAATCATCAGATGTGCCATTGATACCATGGGCTTTCGGCTCAAAGCATCTGCTACTACATTGGTCTTGCCCTGTTGGTAATTGATGGTACATTTATAATCATTCAGTAGGTCCATCCATCTTCTTTACCTCATGTTTAACTCTTTATGAGAAAATAGATACTTGAGGCTCTTATGATATGTAAATATCTTAAGTTGAGCCCCATAGAGGTAATGTCTCCAGATTTTCAAGGCAAACACTACAGTCTCGAGTTCCAACTCATGAGTTGGGTAATTTTTCTCGTACGACTTTAACTGTTTGGAGGCATACGTTATGACTTTCCCTCGTTGCATCAGCACACATCCAAGCCCTTTATGAGAGGCGTCAGTATAAACCACAAAATCCTTGTTCCCTTCGGGTAAGGCTAGTATCGGGGCCGTGGTCAGTCTCTTTTTTAGTTCTTGAAAACTTATTTCACAATCATCTGTCCATACAAACTTCACTTCTTTTTGGGTTACGCGAGTCAAGGGGAGTGCTATATTTGAGAACCCTTCTACGAAGCGCTATAATATCCTACCAGTCCCAAAAACTGCGAACCTTAGTCACATTTGTCGGTCTTCCCCATTGAAGTACAACTTCAATTTTACAAGGGTCAACTGCGACCCCATCCTTAGATACAACGTGCCTAAAGAAGGCCACGCTTGGAAGCCAAAATTCACTCTCCACAATTTAACGTACAACTTCTCCGTCTTTAGAGTTTGGAGGACCATTCTTAAGTGTTGCCCATACTCTTCCAGGTTCCTTGAATATACCAGAATATCATCTACAAAGATCACCACAAAATCATCCAAAACGGTCTAAAAACTCTATTCATCAAATCCATAAAGACAACCAGAGCATTGGTCAACCCGAACAGCATTACCAATAATTCATAGTGTCCATATCGAGTCCTGAATATAGTTTTAGGGACATCTTCTTCCTTGACCCGCAGTTGATGATAGCCTAATTGAAGGTCAATCTTAGAAAACACTTGGGCTTCTTGAAGTTGGTAAAAAAGATCATCAATTTTAGGCAAGGGGTATTTATTCTTTACAGTGACCTAGTTCAACTGTCTAGTCTATACAAAGCCTTAAAGACCCATCTTTCTTTTTCAAAAATAGGACTGGTGCACCCCAAGGTGACACACTGGGTCGAATGAACCCCTTTTCCAACAACTATTGCAATTGTTCTTTTAGTTCCTTTAATTTGGCTGGGGCCATCCTATAAGGGGCTTTAGAGATGGGAACGGTGTCTGGAACAACATTTATCTCAAATTCTACCTCCCTGATTAGAGGCAAAGAGGTCAACTCCTCAAGAAAAACTTCGAGATATTCCCTCACCACTAGTATCTCTTCTAACTTGGACTGGACATCTCGATTCTCTACTATATAGGCCAAATACCCAACACATATTTTGGCCAACAGGCGAGAAGCCCGAAGGGCCGAAATAAGGTGTAGAGGGGAGCTATCCTTAATGCCCACAAATTTCAACTCAGACTGATTTGGGCATCTAAATGTTACAATTTTATCATAGCCATATACTGTTGCATAATGTGTGGACAACCAGTCCATGCTCAAAATATCATCAAAATCTTGAATGTCTAACATTAGCAAGTCTATAGGTAAGACACATCATTCAAGCAAGACTCCACAGTGTTTATAAACAATATCAATTCCTAAAGATTCTCCCATAGGTGTACGTACTACCAAAGTCAGTCAAGAAGTGCATGTCTAGCATTCATGTGGCATGCAAAGTGAGATGATCCAGGGTCAATCAGAATTTTAGCTTCCATGCCACAAATAAAGAGCGTACCTCGGATTACAGAGGCAGATGACTTGGCTTCTCGTTCTATGAGAGAAAATACCCGACTTTGAGTCTTAGGTTGGTTTTCTGGCCCTTTTATTGGATAGTCTTTGATCAGGTGCCTAGACTTACCACATCTAAAACATGCTCCACACTCAGCTGCAGAGTGATTGTCCTTCCCATAATATGGGCACGTTAGTCGCTGGTTCTCCCTTATGTTGCCCAGAAAGGTCTTCTGAATGTTCTTGTTCATTTGGTTATCTCTTCCCTTGAAACTTCTCCTTGGAGGTGGTCGAGTCTTCCACCTAAGTTTCCCCAACTAGGCTGGCCCCATTCTTCCCTTCTTTCTTAACCAGGACTCTTCTCTGTCCCTCTCAATTTTCATGGCAAGATCTACCAAAGGGGACAAGGTTTTGAGGTTTACCGATATCACCCTTCCCCTTATATCGGATCTGAGGCCTCTCTCAAACATGTTCGCTTTCCATGCCTCAGTATTAAGGATATGTGGTGCATATCTTGAAAGCTAAGTAAACTTGGCTACATGCCGCTCCATTGATAGATTCCTCTATTGCAGCTCAATAAATTCTACTTCTTTTCTTTCTTGTACAGAGTCAGGAATGTATTTCTCATTGAAGGCTTCTAGAAAATTTCCCCAGCTTACTTTTGTCCTTGACTCTTCCCATGATAGCTTTATTGAGCCCCACCAGCTCATCATCTCCTTCTAGCATGAAGGTCCCCAATCTGACCTTCTGTTCATCCGTACAATGTAGTACATCAAATATCTTTTCTACTTGTCTTCTCCATCGTTCATCCGTATAATGCAGTACCTCAAACTACTAATTCAACCAAAGGGCGATGAGTGTGGGATCGCGACCAGAGGTCGCGAATGTCACTCAGGTGCAAGTGGCTCAACATGTGTAGAAATGCAGAATCAAAGCAAACCATGAAAGAAAATAAAAACTCATTCATCAAGCCACATAAAACTGCACAAACTAAAACCATTAAGTACATATAAAATCTCCAAAGGTTCTTTACAATTCTATCCCAGGCACTACCGGCATGACATAAACAAGACAGTATACATCAAAACAGCATTGTGGCCCAACCACTCGACACCTACTATCAAAACGTTCCTTGATCAGTAGCCGCTTGCCACCACTGTCCAGTTGCCTCCTCAAGGATGGTCGGTTAACACTCTACACAGATGGGAAAATAAAAAGAATGAGCTAAAAGCCCAGTAAGTAGACTAGTGCCCTTGCATTCCCACCTACATGCATGTACATAATAACATGGTCTATGGTTCAACATAAATCATACCGGCATCACATAGTAGGATCGTGCATCAGAATATATATATTTATCGTATATAAAGAGAGTAACATTCAGATATCAGAGTATCCATTGTTCTCGAGATGGTAGATACATTTATACTTATTACAGTCAAAGTCAGATGTTCACATGGAAAGTCTAAGTCACACAGGCAAAACATTTCTATTTATTTCCGAAGTAGAAGCCACATCGATCAGGCTAAGCCAATCTTGTACTTGGAATTTCTACCCTCATTCAGGAGGGAGGACAATGACAAATGGAGGTCCCATTTCGTAATGTCCTCACTCACGCACACAATCCCCAACGTGCTTTGGGGTTTTCGATAGGTTGAGGCCTTGCAAGACATGACCATCTCCTTACGCCTTCAGGCGAGAGGGCGTTACACTACCATTGGAGGGCCCAATGCATAGTGCCCATAACAATTTAGGGGGCTCGACCCACCATGTTATTCATAGTCACTCCTAGACTCAACTCCTATCATAGGAGTCGTTGTATAGTATACCCAGCTACCAATGAGGGATCCATTACATAGTGATCATTTCACCGGTATCAGTTTTCAGTATAACAGAATCACAAATCCAACTACCAATGGAGGACCCATTGCGTAGAGGTCAGGGCACACATAACTATCTCACATATAATAGAATCATAGTATCCACCAATGGAGGACCCATTGCGTAGTGGTCATGTCACATATAACAGAATCACAGTATCCACTACCAATGGATGACCCATTGCATAGTGGACATGACACATATAACAGAATCAGAGTATTCACTACCAATGAAGGACCAATTGCATAGCGGTCATGACACATATAATAGAATCACATATAATAGAATCATAGTATCCACTACCAATGGAGGACCCATTGCGTAGCGGTCATGTCACATATAATAGAATCACAGTATCCTTTTTTTTCTACAATTTCAAACAGTGATGTTCTATCGTAAATAAGGCCATAATGATCGATCCATTTGGAATTCAGAAATGGTTCCAAAACCAATTTTTTACTAGACATGCGTATCTTTCAAATGGGGTGGCTTGAAAGAATTTGGATACCGTTTGGCCTTAAAAATCTCATTGGAAATGAGGCATCCCATATCAAACCTGCTGTGCAGTTGGGATAGTGACATGTCCTACTTAGTATAGTTATAGCTTTCAATCTATAAGGAATTTTGAAGTATTTCCAAAACCAAAATTCGAGTAAAAATATTTATATTTTAAACAAGGGCAGTTTGAGAACATTTTCACTCCATTTGGGCATCCAAAAGTTCGTGACAACTAAAGTAATGGTTCTGGATTTTTATGATATCTATTCATGGTGACATATCTTTGTAAATAATTGTATAACTCTCAATTTAGGAGGAATTTTGAAATGTGTTCAACATGTGATTTTAAGCATACTCATATATCTTTCAAATGACAGTGATTTAGAAGAAAATGGACTCTATTTGGTCAGTCAAAATTCGTGACAACAGAGACATCAATTTTGAAATTTTACTAAATCTGTCAACAATAACCTTTTTTCACATTTTGAAGCATAACTCTTCACGCATACAGGATTTGAGCAAGATTTAAACATGAATATTTTAGTAGATACATATATCTTTCCAATGACAGTGATTTAATGTCATTTGGACCTCATTCGATAGGTCAAAAGTAGATTACAGAAACTTAGAACCTTCTTGGAAATTACTGTGCAGTTGTAGCATTATCCAAAATGAAAACCAATTAATCCCAAATTTATGCTACATCTTAACATAAAACCTTTTTTTTGATCATTAGATACATATAAGCACTTAATCACACGTTTTCCATAGAAAGCAAGGAAGATTTGATACTCATCTTGGGCATCCAAAGGCAAGCTAAAGTGCTGGAAATCATGGTATAATAGTGTACACGTACATCCACTCTTCATGCATCTACTCATGCTCATTCTTATACTTAATCCATTCTAAATCCACGCTTAAGGACCTACAAGAAAGTTGACCCACTGACCTTGTGTGTGCAATGGTGTTATCAGATTTCCTCCCACAACTCACTCCTCAAGCTCCTCAATTTGGGCTCCAACAAAGGTTAGAAAAGGGGGTTGCAAATGCTATGTGCTTGGCTTGTAAGAGTGAGAACATGACGTGAGGGAAAGAGAGAGAGGCTTATGTACTCCAGAAGTGTGAGGTGGTAGCTTGGGGTTGCCATGTGACAGTTCAGTGACATGCAGTTTGGCAGGTGGCAGCTGTGGCAGCATGCAGTAGGTAAGTGGCATCCATGAGTCATTCATTAGCTCGGCAGTGTAACACACTTCTCTTCTTCTTCTCTCTTCACCGCCTTGAGCACTCTCACCACCGTGCTCACTTTCTCTTCTTCTTCTTTCTTCATCGTCTTGCGCACTCTCTCACCACCATGCGCACTTTCTCTTCTTCTTCTCTCTTCACCATCATGCGCACTCGCTCACCGCCATGCACACTCTCACCTCCGTGCGCACTCTCTCTTCTTCTTCTCTCTTCACCGTCGTATGCACTCTCTCACCACCGTGCACACTTTCTCTTCTTCTTCTCTCTTCACCGCTTTACGCACTCTCTCACCGCCATGTGAACTTTCTCTTCTTCTCTCTTCACCGTTGTGCCCACTCTCTTACCACTATGCACACTTTCTTTTTTTCTTCTCTTTTCACTGCCATGCACACTCTCTCTCCCCCGTGCACACTTTTTGTTCTTCTTCTCTCTTTACCACCGTGGGCACTCTCTGACCGTCATGCACACTTTCTCTTCTTCTTCTCTCTTCGCCACCACACACACTCTCTCACCGCCGTGCGTACTTTCTCTTGTTGGGAAAGTTTGGGTCGTTACACCCCCGGTCTTTGGGCTGGGTTTGAAGCCAACTCCTTCACTTTCTTGCTTGATTGCACATGATCAAATGGTTCGGGTTGAAGACCCTCGGTTCGTCTCTTTGGCTTTAAAAAAGCTGTGCTTGTATGAGAAATTTGTTGGGATAAGGATGAGTCGAGGTTGGGTGGGTTAAAAGCTTGTGAGGCTAGGCTTGATGGGTCGAGGTTGAGGGAAAACCCCTCAATAAAATCCGTGAGCCTTCCGGCATCACCTCCTCTAGGAGGCAATACTGAAGACAGGACAAAGATATTAGGCACTAGGCCTAAGTACCCCAGAGACTTGTTAAGGGTGCTTGCTAGGTCTTACCCTGTCGCGTGACCCAAGCGCAAGCCTCCTTAAAGAGTGAGGGCTAGATGGATTCAAGCTTGATAGATTGGGCTGGATGAGTTAAGGTCGTCGGAAAACCCCTCATTAAATTTTGCAAGCTTTCTAGTGTCACTTTCCCTAGGAAGCAAAACCTGAGTCGGGATAAAGGTATTAGGCACTACGTCTAAGTACCCCGGAGACTTGTTAAGGGTGCCTATTGGGTCTTACCCTGTCGCGTGACCCATGCCTGTCTCCTTAAAGAGTGGGGGCTAGGTAGAAGAATGGGCTAGGAAAGAAGTGAAATCAGAGAAGGGTGGAGAAGAGAGAGTAAGAGAGAAAAAAGAGAAGAAAGAGAGAGGGAGAGGAGAGAAAATAGGACTAAGAGAGAGAGAGGGAGAAGAAAGAAAAAGAGAGGGATAAGAGAAAAAGAGGGGGTAAGAGAGAAAGAGAAAGAGAGAGAAGAGAGAAAGAAAGAGTGAGAAGAGGGAGAGAATAAGGGGGGGAGACCTGTGACTATGCCATCTGTGAGAGAAGAGAGAGAGATAGAGAGAGAAAAGGAAGGAAGAGAGAGTGGGAGACTGTTGGTTAGGTCGTCGGTGTGAGGGGGAAGAGAGGGGGGGAGAGAGGGAGAAAGATATAGAGAAGCGAGACCGGCAACTAAGCCGTTGGTGCGAAGAGAGAGAGAAAAAGAGAGAGAGAGAAGAAGAGAGAGAGAGAGGAGAAACACCTAGATGGGAGAGATTAGTGGCGTGGGAGACCGACACTTAGGTTGAAGAGACCGACGGGTTGGGAGATCGACACCTTGAGAGGAGTATAGGTTGGTGTGGTGTAGGGGTTAGGTGATAGGGAGTACGAAGTAGGAAGTATGAGTATAAGGAGTAGAGAGTAGGGAGTATGGATTAGGGAGTAGGGGGTATGGATTAGGGAGTAGGGAGTATAGAGTAGTCTTCTAAAGGACGAATCGGGCTGACTAGTCGGTCCTGGCCCTATTCGATTAGTTGGACCAATTCTGACTAAATCAGTCGATTAGTGCCCCGATTGTTATTGAAAAATATAATTTGGGTAAAAAGATCCCAAAAAAATCCCAAAAACTGATTGTAAAAAATTGAAAAACATGTTTAAAAGTTACATGTATTGTTTTTTATATTGTCACATAAAATAAGCAAAGAAAAAAAATGTTATAGGAACAATTGGGCTTCAGAGAAAGTTTTTATGCACTTGAAGCAATACCTTTTTAGTGAACTAGTAATTGAAGGAGATTACATAATATTACACAAGTTTGATACCTACTGCTGAACTATCCAAGAAAACTGAAAATGGGTTGACCTATTTATTCCGCAAAAAAAACGGTAGGACAACTTTGAAGCAATGGTCGCACTTTGGTCGCATACTAGTAGAAATTGAATCCTGAATGAAGATACCAACAATTGAATTGATAAAATAAATTTAACAGAATGATTGACACAACGATTTTTATGCAAGACCATCAGTTTTTGATATAAGAATATTATCACCATCCTTAGCTGTTTGACGAGAAATCATTAGGTTAAGGGCATGCCACTATGTTAAAGAGACATTTTCGTTCACTTTGAGGGCAGTTAAAGGTACGCCTCCTAGTCTCCTAATTTTGCATCGAATGACTAGGGGTGATTTTGACCATACTGTACAAAAAGTATAAGATTTTATTGTATACTTAAATGAGGAAAACATTTATAAAAGGTTGAGGTTCTAAACAATTAAATTATTGCACACCTAAAAATTCACTAGAAAATGTTGTTTCGATGCCAAAAAATCCTTAAATCAATCATCTTGACCTCAAGATATATAAACATGAGAAAAAATGGATTTCTTTGTTATGCTTCATTTTTGACCTGCTTATATTCTCGAGGTGAATAAAGGGAGAGTCAATAGTAACCTGGTTCTGTCGGTACCAAAGACACCGCCAGACCATGGAAGTACTGCAAAGAAAAGCCTTAATCTGAGCAACTTCTAAAGAAGTATTGGAACAACTTCAAAATGCATGAAAATAGTAGTGGACCCTACAACTACAGCCCTATTTTTTGGGTCTCAAAATAGTACCAAACCACCGCCATTAGATCCAAAACGTCGAAAACTCCCAAGTACCAAATTTTGGCTCAATCGGATCCTCAGGGAGTATTATGGGCCTAACTTATCATAAAAGAGTGGGTTTTACACTATTATGTCGCAGTCTCAGCGGACTAGTTTCAATTTACAGAAATTGTGTCTTCTCATTTTTGGGAAGATTTTCAAATGATCATATCTTACTCTTTTTTATTTTAATTAAGCTCAAATTTGGACACGAGCTAGATCTTGTTGACCCGATCGTTTTGATTTAAGGCACGCATCTTGGCGTGACCTAAAGTGAGAGAATATCTAGAGAGAAGATGTGCTCTGAAACATGAAAATGCATAATTTATACAAGAAAACATTCAAATCTTTGGAAGGCCATAGCTCAAGATCCTGATGCCAGATCATCGTAAATACGGGTCTATTGCCACCGTGTGTCAAAGAGCTATAGTTTGGGACAAGTTTTATCTATGATCGGAAGTCAGATGATATAAATTTCAAGGTTGAAGAAAGGTATACTTTTTCGATCGAATTGCAAAGTTTATAAACTGGGTCGAATTTTAGGTTATTCCTAAAAATCCATTTCAAGACAATCAAAGGGTATCAAAACGTTCACTAAAGTACAAGCATTGATTCTATGACAATTGATCACCTGAATTACCATCGTAGGTGTTCGAAAAAGCTCTCGAAGATAAGCTAAGGCAAGAGGCCCCTCATGGAGGGATGATTTTGCCATTTGCTGAAAATTACTGAAGGGTATTTTGGTCATTTGGTCCAAATACGTGATGAATATTTTAATTTAGTAATTTTATAATTTTCGAAAATTCTATGTACTTTTGAGCATTCCACCCCTGTTTAGTAGTTTCCCATGTCACTTGTATTGGGGTCTTTGACCTCTCTTTGAATTCGTGCTATTCATTTGCAGCTTTTGAGCATTTTAGTGTGAATTTTAGTTCATTCTCTTTACTTTGCTCACACGCTCAAGACCAAAAGGAGAGGAGAGAAACCTTTGTCAGAGAGAGAAATACCCTAGACCGTCATACACCACAACCCATTCCCTACTCCACCCTAGCTCATTTCGTACACCATACACCCCCCTAGGACCACCATACCCTACACCTCATCCCATACCCGTACACCACACCTTACACTTAAACCCTAACCTTCTCTCTCACGTGCATTCAAGGAGACTCATGGAGGTGTACCTAGGCACACACACACACCATAGGTCTACTCTCTCTCCTCGCTTTCCTTCTTTCTCCCCTTTCCTTCTCGCTCATTCTTCTCTCTCTTACATACACAAGCTCAGGGCGAGCCCATGCATTCCTGTCTTTATTTCTTCCTTCTCTTTCTTCCTCTCTCATTCTTTCTTGCTTGAGGGCACAGACCCGCGCTTAGGGCGGGCCTAGTTCCCTTCTTTGCTTCTATCATCTCTTCTGCCCTCGCTCTACGCGCACACTTCTATCTGCGCTCTACGTACACCCTTCTACCCACGCTCCACATGCACCCTTCTGCCCGTGCTCTGCGTACACTCTCATACCCGTGCTCTCTACGTGCATTCGTTCCCGCCCTCTACGCACACTCATTTCCTCGTCCTTTACGTACCCTCGTACCCACGCTCTTTGTGCAGACCGTACCCATGCTCTATGTGCACTCATACCCATGCTATACATGCACTCGTACTTGCACCCTCCACATGCCCTCGTACTCGCGCTCTCTACGTGCACTCATACTTGCACTCTACGCGCACTTGTACCTGTGCCCTCGTACCCGCTCTCTCTACAGTGCACCACCCTACATGCGCTCTTTGCAGTGAACTCGTACCCACTCTCTCTATAGCACCCTCGTACCAGCGTCCTCTGTGCACCCTCGTACCTGCACTTAGTTCAGTGCACCTCCACTTGCGCTCAACTCTGTGCATCTCCACATGCGCCTATGCCATCACTCACCCACGTCCCTCTCTCACACCTGTACATTTATTTTTTCTCATCTTCTTCTACATATTCTTACCCCTTTTACCCATTTTTGCACTTGCACCTAACCATCCATATTTGTCATTCTATCCCTTTATCTCATTTATTGCTTCTCTCATCGTTGAAAACGCTTAACCTGGGGACATTCTGAGATAATATTTTAGAGTCCTAATTATGTGATTGATGCTCTAACTACCTTGTCGTACAATGAATTGTGTTCGTAAGAGGCATTGTTGCTCTTGCACTCATTTACTCGAGTTGTAGTCGTCCTAAGTTAGTTTTTCTTAGAACTTTGACTCTCGAACTACTCTAACTACCCTGTCATATATGTTCAAGTTGTGAGATACTTTTTCTTCTCACCTTTTTCTAAACCATCTTAGAGTAGCTCATTCAGTAAGAGGTACGTTCAAGAGAAGTCTACACAAGGTTCATTGGTAGTTTATTGAAAGAAGAGTATAAGACGAGATATTGACGATCGAGAGGGAGCTGTGTCCAAACCGAGCTGTTAGATAGCCAGAGGGCTCTCGTGAATTGATCTAGGAGGGTACTTGCTTGGCCTTATCCCACGAACCTAACCACAATGAGGTAGGTGAAATTGTTCATCTTTTAACCATTATTTCAAAATCCTCTCACAAGTTGGACACACCTATCCGCAAAGGTAACACCATGAGGTGCGTGAGCGACCCTCTTGAGGCCAAGCGATTGCTCGAGAGGGGGTGTCATGACCCCGCCCCCGACCGCCGTACCGCAAGCGATGGACGTGATCGAGCGCGGGTTTGTGATTCTGATGTAGTGTCTATTAATTAGGTCGGGGTGAACTCAACGGCACTATTTCGATAATCAAAGCAAATCATGGAAAGATAAATACATCAATAATTCTAAATACAGGGCAAGTTATTAATTTGAAGCTCCATATATTAATCAAAAGGGCATTGCATAACTTTCTTCCAAAAATATTACAATCAAATCTAGGGCATCAGGGCCCAGAGTTACAGGTTCATGCAATAAACAAAATCTAGGACTGGACTTCCCAACCACATACAAGATTTAGATCCCGCCTCCAAGATGTCTAGCTTCAACTTCTTGCAAGAATCTCTGTTGCTCCAACTTTTGACCTGTTATTATCAGTCTACAAGGAGGAGAGAAAGAAAAGGGGTGAGCTAAACAACGCAGTAAGTAGGTCTAAGTGCTATGCATCAATAATAAGCCTACTCATGAATCATAAACAATTTACTTAACTATATAGAATTTCAATGCAGTGGTCATAAGAATCAATTGTCAAATCAGTGCATAATAGAGGCCCACTCCCTAGCTCACTTACTCCCATAATAGAGGCCCTATCCATCGAGCTAAGCCAATCCTATTGCTTAGGACCTCTACTATCTCCCAGGAGGGAGGGCAATGACAAGTGGGTGAATCCACTTCGTAATACCCTCATACTCACACACGTAACCCTGAACGCAAATTGGGGGTTCGATAGGCACTTACCTTGCAAGGCGTCAGTCACTAGTCTCATCTCAGTAAATCTCGGGGGGTGCGACCCTTCCATTTTAGTTTCCCCTAACTGTATCCTATCATTCAGCATGTTAGGGAATATAGCTGGCATCACTTTCTTCAGTATAGCTGCCTCCACCACCGATGGGTGCCCCAATGCTTAGTGGGTAGCATCAGTAGAACAGTATCAGTAAAACAATATACACTACCGATAGGTACCCGATCGCGTAGTGGTTATTATCACAGCATCTTATCATGCTCAAGCATTCAGTTCATTCATGTTAAATCGATGCTCTATGATAGACAATTGTGACAAGACAATTTCAATTTTCATCACGCAAGGCTTGGGTCTTACTCAAAAATATCCAGCAGTCATAGAATATTATAGCATTTAGCATAAAGCATCCATAACATGAGCTATTACATGGCGTTTACGCTTAAACATCATCAGTAGCATCGCGACACTTATCATGTGATATTTGTCATGAAATCATCACATTAATATTGCACTTATCAATCATCACATATCGCATGGTTGCATGGCACTGTCCTCACAATACGATAGTATTCACATGAAGATTTTCCACCTAACACTCACACTTATCACTTATCAAAGATAACACAGTGGACAATGATATGCCCCTGCATTTCAGGGCATAACTCTTAATCTGTGGGGAATTTCAACGAAACATGCAACTTTAAGCTTATTCATTGATCTTTCAAATTGTAGCAGCTTGAAAACATTTGGACATTGTTTGATAGGCAAAAAATGCGGCATAAAAAGAGTCACCGTTGCTGGAATTTACAGCGACTATGGGCAGTGACATGCCTCAACATTTTGGGGCATATCTTTAAATCCATGCAAAATTTTAGCATAGTGTAAAAAGAAAACTTAAAATAGACACGCATATCTTTCATTCGAGACTGATTTGGACACCGTTTGGTCACCGAAAAGCTCTAAGAAAAGACTCTCAGTTGCTGAAAAATCGCTTTTTATCCCACGTTTTAACATGCTATCCCAATGATACACACCATTTCACAAGCCAAAATAAAAGCCAGCACAAGCCTTAATCCTGTCAAACAAATTAAGCAAGTTTTACAAGGAAACTACTCTATAAATTTATCAAGTTGATTCCTCAATGCTCAATCACTCATTCACGCCCATTTTTAATCCGTTTATAGTCATACACCTCCTTCTATCGTTTTGCTCTACATATCAACTTAAATTTAAATCCTATGAACTGAAATGATGCACGACACTTACCCACTTACAGGTCCGTCACGATGTCTCCAAACTCCACTCACGGGTCTCCTCACGCTTCACGAGGTGGCCTCCTTCAAGTCTTCCACAGACAGGCTTCTCAAGGTAGCAGTCAACTCCCACTAAGTCTGCAAATGAGGGAGACGCCGTTGGCAAGGGGAGGATAGGGGCTTATGTACCCATGGTGGTTGAAAAACACTGTGGTTGCTGTTGTCATGCCCTGTGCTGTCAGATACGGCATGGCGTTGATAGGTACGGTGTGGCATTGGCTTGTACAGCGACCATACGGTTGACCAAAACACCCACGGCGCCACTTTCATTTCACGCACGATGTTGCTCATTTGTTGCTTTCACAAGCGGCAATGCTACAGATGGCACTACTCCAAGTTCATGCGCGGCGATGCTTCAGACAGTGCTACACTCGCGGCGATGCCTTTCACGCGCGATGTTGCTCTCTCTTTTCTTCTGTCACAGCCGACGTTAGGCCTCTTCCACAGACAACGATGCTCCTTACACACGACGATGCTCCTCTCTATCTTCAGGTATGGCACTGACTTTTCAAGTGCGACGCTAACTTTTCACTTGTGGCGCTGACGTTTTTCTCTCCTTCTCTTCGTAGACGACGCTGGGTCTCCTGCACGTGGCGTTACCACCAGCACATGCGACGATGTGAAAATGGCGTTGCCCACATTCACACACAGCTCTACCCCATTACACGCGAGGCAATGCTCCAAACGGCGCTAGGCCTCTGTTTCACCCTCCATCGTCGCGCGCATCCTTGAACTAGGAGAAAATTGTGGTCTTTACATCATCCCCCCCTTAAAAGGATTTTCTCCCCAAACTCATAGTCATGTCAATAAAAAAGGTTGGGGTATTTCTCATGGATTTCATCCTCCCGTTCCCATGTTGATTCAACTCTTGAGTGATACTGCCATTGCATTTGAACCAAGGGAATTTTTTTATTGCTTAACACTTGTATTCTCCGGTCTAATATCCCAACTGGCCGTTCAACATAGGTTAAATCCTCATTGAGTGGGATTGGTTTGTATTCCAAGACATGGGATGGGTCA
Organism: Amborella trichopoda; assembly: GCF_054954075.1. NCBI lineage: Eukaryota > Viridiplantae > Streptophyta > Magnoliopsida > Amborellales > Amborellaceae > Amborella > Amborella trichopoda. The sequence goes on along the minus strand of NC_142337.1, from coordinate 29,976,564 downwards.
GGTTGATATTTCCTTAGCAAAGATACATGAAAGATATTGTGAATATTGGCCATTTCAGGTGGCAGGGCAAGTCAGTACACCATGTTCCCAACCTTCCAGAGTTTCGAAAGGCCCAATATACCGCGGGCTCAACTTTCCCTTTTTACCAAATCTCGTAATACCCTTTGTCGGTGATATCTTCAAGAAGATCCGATCATCTACTTCAAATTCGAGGTCTCTCCTGCATTTGTTCGCATAACTCTTTTGCCGACTTTAGGCTGTCTTGAGCCTCTCTCTAACTAACGCAATCTTCTCAGAAGTTATCTGAACTATTTCATGCCCCAGTAATTTCCTCTCTCCCACCTCATCCCAGTAGATGGGCGATTTACATTTCCTCCGGTATAGGGCCTCATATGGTGCCATCTGGATGTTAACTTGAAAGCTATTGTTATAAGCAAACTCTATCAGGGGCAGATGGTCCTCCCAGTTTCCTTTAAAATTAGTGACACATGCCCTTAGCATATCTTCCAGTGTTTGAATGGTCCTTTCTGATTGCCCATCTGTCTGGGGATAAAATGCGGTGTTGAAGGTATGTTTGGTCCCCAAAGCTGATTGTAGGCCAGCCCAAAATTTAGAGGTAAACCTAGTGTCTCTGTAGGACACAATGCTGATGCGTACACCGTGTAATCTTACAATTTCTATGATGTACAACTAGGCCAGCTTATCCAGGGTATAAGTCATGTGGACTGGTAATAAATGAGCGGCCTTAGTTAATCGGTCCACAATGACCTAGATACTATCAAATCCTGCACGTGACCTGGGCAGTCTAGAAACAAAATCCATTGTTAAGTGTTCCCACTTCCACTCTGGTATGGGTAAGGGCTGCAACAGTCCGACAGGTTTCTGATGTTCCGCTTTCACTTACTGACATGTTAAGCACTTAATGGCAAACTGAGCCACATCTCTCTTTATGTTGTTCCATCAGAAGGTATTTTTCAGATCCTGGTACATCTTTGTACTCCCAGGGTGTACCGTGTAGCGTGAATGGTGTGCTTCTTCCAGAACAACCTTTTTTACACTATCGTTATTAGGAACACACACTCGGCCCCTGAACCTCAACATCTCATTACTGTCCAAGGTGAAATCCTCTTTTTCCTCCATTTTCATTTCTTCACGAACCTTCATGAGCTGAGGATCTTCTTTTTATGCTACTTGGATTTGTTGAAAGAGCTGCGGCTCTACCCTTACACACGAAAGTACACTGACCCCATTGTCGAGGGGTAGAGTCAGGCGCCACTCCATTGTATCCTCTAGCAATTTCATCTCTCGAACCATCAGGTGTGCCACTGAGACTACAACTTTTTGACTTAGGGTATCGGCTACTACGTTAGTTTTGCTTGGGTGGTAATCAATTGTATGGTGGTAATCAATTGTACAATCGTAATCATTTAAAAAGTCCATCCATCTTCTTTGCCTCATATTCAACTCCTTTTGGGAAAATAGGTACTTGAGGCTCTTATGATATGTGAACACCTTAAATCGGGCCTCATAGAGATAGTGGCTCCAGATTTTTAACACAAACACTATGGCTGCAAGCTCCAAGTCATGCGTTGGATAGTTCTGTTCATACGGTTTCAATTGTCTGGAGGCATATGCAATGACCTTGCCTCTTTGCATAAGTACACCCCCGAGTCCTTTTATGGGATGCATCAGTATAAACCACAAAGTCTTTATCCCCTTTGGGCAAGGCTAGTATTGGGGTTGTGTTTAATCTCCTCTCAAGTTCCTGAAAACTTTTCTCGCAGTCATCTGACTACAAAAATCTCATATTCTTCTGAGTCAGCCGAGTAAGGGGAAGCACTATTTTCAAGAATAGCAACGATAGTATCCTACTAACTCTAGAAAGCTGCAATCTTCAGTTACATTTGTTGGTCTCTCCCACTTAAGCACTGCTTCAATCTTAGAGGGATTTACCGTGATCCCATCCCTTGCAATAATGTGACCAAGGAAGGCTACACTAGGGAGCCAAAATTCTCTCTTGCGTAGTTTGGCGTACAATCTTTCTGACCTCAGAGTTTGCAAGACGGTTCTCAGATGTTGCTCATGCAGTTCCCAACTCTTCGAATACACCAAAATATCATCAATAAAAACTACTACAAAATCATCTAGGAAAGGTCAAAACATCTATTCATCAAATCCATGAACACCGTAGGGGCATTGGTTAACCCGAACGGCATTACAAGAAACTCGTAGTGGCCGTATTGAGTTCTAAAGGCAGTCTTCGGGACATCTTCCTCCTTAATTCGCAGTTGGTGATACCCCGATCGGAGGTCAATCTTTGAAAACAGTTGACCCCCCTGGGCTGATCAAAGAGGTCATCAATTCTAGGCAGAGGATACCTATTCTTCACCGCCTCTTGGTTCAACTGCCTATAGTCAATACATAGCCTGAGGGATCCATCATTCTTCTTCACAAATAGGACAGGTGCATCCCAGGGTGACACGCTAGGTCGAATGAACCCTTATCCAACAATTCTTGCAACTGTTCTTTTAATTCCTTCAACTCTGCTAGGGGCATTCTATACAGAGCTTTAGAGATGGGAACCATGCCCGGGGCTACATCTATCTCAAATTAAATTTCCCTCGTTGGAGGTAGGGAGGGCAACTCTTTTGGGAATACCTCAGGGTACTCTCTAGCGACCGATATTTCTTCTAGTTGGGTTTGGACACCCCCGTTCTCTACTACATAAGTCAGATACCCATCACATTTCCTAGCCAGGAGGTGAGATGTTCAGAGGGCAGAAATAAGGTGCAGAGGAGGAAAATCCCTAGTGCCCTCAAAGTGCAATTCTGTTGGGTCAGGACTTTTAAAGGTTACCATCAAAGGCCAGCCCTTTGGTGTCAACTACATGAGCAGTTCTCAAATTGCCACCCTGCATGCTCACCCAATTGCTGGTGGGTCCGCCACCAGTCACAAGCTCAAAAGTGGCTCTAACACCACCCCTTCTCTTCCCATGGCCTGTTCTTCTAATCCCTCCATCTTAATGGGTAGCACAGGTAAGGGTTGTAACTGCCCAGCAGGTTTCTGATATTCAGACTTCACTTGTTGACATGTCAAGCACTTGGAAACAAATTGTGCTACTTTTTTCTTCATGTTATTCAAACAAAAAACTCTTTTGGGATCCTTATACATTTTTTTACTCCCTGGAAGCACTATATAACGGGTATGATGCTCTTAAAGTAACCCTTTTTATTTGTTCATCGTCAGGGACGCAAACTAGACCTTTAAACCTTAACATATCATCACTGCCCAAAGAAAAATCCTCCTTATCTTCCGACCTTATTTACTTGATAATTTTCATGAATAGAGGATCCTCCTTTTGCGTTACTTGGATTTGCTCAAAGAGATGGGGTTATATTCTTATACATGAAACTATTCTTTTCCCATCATGAAGGGGCAGAATTGGGTGCCTTTATACTTCATCTTTTAGTAGCTTCATCTCTTGGACCATCATGTAAGCCAGTAACACCACATGCTTCCTACTTAGGGCATCTGCCACAACATTAGTTTTACTCGAGTGGTAGTTGATGGTACAATCATAATCATTGAGAAAGTCCATCCATCTTCTTTGTCTCATATTCAATTCTTTTTTGAGAAAACAAATACTTGAGGCTCTTATGGTCGGTGAACACTTTAAATTGAGTTCCATGTAGATAATGTCTCCAAATTTTTAAGATGAAAACCACAGCTGCCAATTCCAAATCATGAGTGGGATAGTTATGTCCGTACGACTTTACCTGCCTCGAGGCATAGGCTATAACCTTTTCCCGTTGCATCAGTACACATTCAAGCCCTTTGTGCGAGGCATCAGTATAAACCACAAAATAGTCATTCCCCTCAAGCAAGGTCAGTATCGGGGTTGTAGTTAATTTCTTTTTTAGTTCCTGAAAACTTCTCTCACAGTGATCAGACCATTTGACTTGACTTCCTTTTGGGTTAGGCTGGTTAAAAGAAGTGCTATCTTCGAGAACCCCTCTACAAAACTTTTATAATACCCCGCCAGTCTTAAGAAACTTCAAACTTCAGATGCGTTCGTTGGCCTATCCCATTTAAGCACAGCCTCAATCTTTCCAAAATCAACAACATTCCCTTCTTTAGCAAAAATGTGCCTGAGGAAGGCCACATTTGGGAGCCAGAATTCACTCTTATTGAACTTAGCATACAATTTATTCTTCCTTAGTGTCTGGAGACCACTCTTAAATGTCGTTCATGTTCTTCTTGAATTCTGGATTACACTAAGATATCGTGTATAAAGACTATCACAAAGTCATCTAGATATAGCCTAAAAATGCTGTTCATTGGCCATAACGAGTCTCGAACACTGTCTTGGAGATATCCTCTTCCTTAACACACAATTGGTGGTATCTAGACCAGAGGACAATTTTAGAAATTACTTGGGCCTCTTGCAGTTGATCAAATAAATCATTGATTCTGGGCAATGGGTATTTATTCTTTACTGTAACTTGATTCCAATTACTATAATCAATGCATAGCCTCAAAGACCCGTCTTTCTTTTTCGCAAATAGAACTGGTGCGCCTCATGGTGACACACTAGGTCGGATGAACCCCTTATCCAACAGTTCTTGTAATTGTTCCTTCAATTCTTTTAACTCAGCTGGGGCAATCCTATATGGGGCTTTAGAAATAGGAGTAGTACAAGGGGCCACCTCTATTTCAAATTAAACCTCTCTAACTGAGGGCAGAGAAGTTAACTCTTCAGGGAAGACCTTTGGATATTCTCTCACCACCGGTATCTCTTCTAATTTAAACTGAACACCTCAGTTTTCTACTACATAAGGCAAGTATCCAACACATCTTTTGGCCAACAGGCGAGAGGTTCGAAGGGCTGAGATGATATGTAAAGGAGAAACATTCTTAACACCCTTAAAATACATATCAGGTTGACCCGGGCATCTAAAAGTTACGATCTAATCAAATCAGTCCACTGTAGCATGGTGGGCAGACAACCAATCCATACCCAAAATAATATCAAAGTCTTGAATATCTAAAATTATCAAATCTATAGGAAAAAATGCCCTTCAATCACAATCCCACATTGTTTATACATTATATCAGTTTCTATTGATTCTCCCATACGTGTACATACTACCAGAGTCCAAACCAGTTGTACAAGTTTAACATTCAAGTGACATGCAAAGTGTGGTGTAACAAATGAATGGGATGATCCAAGATCAATTAAAACTTTTGCCTCAATTCCACATACAAAAAGCATACCTCGAATCATAGAGGTTGACGCCTAAGCCACTTGCTCAGTCAGGGCTAACACCTGCTCAGTCAGTCCTCTAATCTGTTGACGGGGCAGTCTTTCATTAGATCGTCCTATTTTTTGCACCGAAAGCAAGTCTTGGTCTTTTTGAAGAATTCAGTTGCAGTATGATTTCTTAATCCACAGTGAGGGAAGATTGAGTGTTGATTGCCCCTCACATCACTTGGAATAATCCCTAGGATCCTAATACTTCCTTGATTGTTTCTCTCCTTCAACTATCTCCTTAGACGGGGTCGTGCCTTCCTCTTCAAGCTCCTAGACTGGGTGACACCCAACCTTCCATCTCTTCTCGCCCGAAAGTGGTCATCATCTCTCTCCATTTTTAGGATCAGGTCCAGTGGCACGGAGAAGGTCTTAAGGTTTGCTGCAATAATCCTTCTCCTTATATCGGGCCAAAGGCACCTCTCAAATTTACTAGCCTTTCGGGCCACATAACTAATAATATGCGACACATAACTGAAGAGTTCAGCAAACTTTGGTGCATATTTCTTAACGGACATATTCCCCTATTGCAGCTCTATGAATTCTTTCTTTTCTTTTCTCTTACAGAGTCGGGGAAGTATTTCTCATAAAAGACTTCTAGAAAATTCTCTCAAGTAGTCACAACTCTAGACCCTTCCCACGACTATTTTACTGAGCTCCACCAGTGCTTAACTTCTCCTTCGAGCATAAAAGCGCCCAGCATAACTTTATGCTCATCGGTGCAATTTAGAACCTCAAAGATATTTTCTATCTGTCTTCTCCATCTCTTAACCTTTTATACTCTCCCATGCGCTACAAAGTTTGGAGGTGCCAACCTCTTGAACCTTTCTATCTGATTACTATCACCCATATCAGAGGCGGCGGTAGATGGGGCCGGTACAACTTCTCTCATCACTTTGTCATGGCCTCCAATGTTTTGATGAGTTCATCGAAAGCCTCGGTGCTTCCATTACTTGAACTCTTGTGGTTGGTACGAGTCCTCGGCATCTCTAATCTAAAACATAAACACCTAGTTACTAGCCTATCAAAGAACTATCCTATAGACACTCTTAAGACTCCCTAGGCTAAGAATCCTATCCTAGTTTCTCTGATACCATAACTGTCACATCTCCACCCCTTAACCCCTATCGAAGGGTGACAAAGCATGGGAACGCTATCGGAGGTCACGAATGTCACTCAGGTGAGAGTGGCTCAACGCATGAAAACACGGAATCAAGAGCAAACCAAACCCATACAACAAACAGATCTCCATCCAAAAGAACAACCATATCATTCATTTGATATCAAAGAGTCTTTAAAATTCTTCCAAGGCACTACTGTCTCAAAAGACATAGAATAAAGTGTACATCATGTTGCTGAAACCACCAAAACATGCTGTGAAGGTCTTTGGAAGACTGCTTTACAAAGTTCTTAGTTTCGAACTTCAACCCGCAAAATGCCACCCATCTTCAGCACAGATGCCACCACCCTTCACTTTACTATTATGTAAATGAAAAGGAATGATCTAACTTCCCAGTAAGCTGATCTTCACCATTGCATTCCAACTATTATAAAAGTGATAATAATATGCAATGCACAAATATATTCACAAGGTATCAAGTGAAGTCTCTCAACATGCTTCTCAACACTCTAACAATAACATGATAAGGGCAGTTCAATAAACAATACATAAATCACAATCACCTTACTTAAAGCAGAACAGTAAGGACAACAAATCATGGTTATAAAACTAACAAGGCCCTACTCTCGAAGTTGAAGTCCCATCGCTCAGGCTAAGCCAATCCTATTGCTTGAAACCTCTACCCTCATTCAAGAGGGGTGACAATGACAAGTGTATGTCCAAATTCGTAATGCCCTCATACACACACACATATCCCGAGCGCGCTTTGGGGGTTTTGATAGGCAGTGGCCTTGCAAGACACGACCCTCTCCTTATGTCCTTCTGGCGAGAGAGCGTTACACTACCATTGGGTGACCCAATGCATAGTGCCCATATAAATCTGAGGGGCACGACCCTCCCAATTATTCACATCTTGTGTCTCGTCCTATCATGGGGAGTCAGGGGAAGATCGCAGCTACCGGCACCATCATTCATACAGTAGTTGCCCTTCCCATTGAAGTATCTTACAAATGGATGTGGTTTTACCAAAAATGAACTTTGTTTAGTTAGTGAAAATCCATGACCGTAGTGGTATTAGTGAAAATTGAGGAAAATAGTTGATAATGATATACGTTCTCATGTTGAAACATAACTTTATTTTTGTAAAGAGTTTCAGCAATTGGAAAAATCCAACATTTTACTAGACTCGTATATCTTTCTAATGGGGGTGGTTTGAGATCAAACGGATCCCATTTAATAGTTCAAAAGCCACTTTAAAAAACAAACATAATTTTGGAATTTCACAGTGGCATATAACATGTCTGAAGAATACATTCTATGACCTTCATTTCATGGTGAGGAACATGAAAACAACCATTCTCTCACAATGTGAACACACATAACATGCATTTCTCACATTATCTAAGAATCGTACATTCATTCTCAACATCCACCATTATCATAGAACAAAAGCCCAAATTCTAGTGAAAACGACGTAAGGGTTTTCTGCATCACATATACTTCTATTGCTCATTTCACATGCATAAATTCCCATTCATCCCTATGACTACAATGCAATGGTGATGGATCTACTTACTTAAATAAAAATGGTGCCTTCTCCAATCTTCCTTTCACAACTCTCACCCACCCAACAACGGCTGTCCTCCAACAGTCACCTCTTCCAACCTTGTGTCTTAGAGAGAGAAATGAAGTAAGGATGAGTGGTGTGGGTGAGAGAAGAGGCTTAAGTACTCTTGAGGGTGGGGTGGTTGCCCAAGTGGTGCTAAAAGATTGCAAAATCTGGACAAGTAGCACTCAAACAGCAAGCACTCAAGAAGTGGCACCATCAACTCATGCATGTTAGAGGCACAACCGGCGCTGCACACACAACTTAGCTGGCGTTGAACCCAACTCAGCCGGCTTTGGTACTTCTTTCTCTTCACAGCCGACTCTACATACAACTCAGCCTGCACTTATACTCCCTTTTCTTCACAGTCGTCGCAGCACACAACTCAACTGATGCTGGACAACTCAGTCGACGCTGGGCTCTCTACACAACCGGTGCTGGTCTCTGCACAGCTAACACTGGTCTCTACACAGCCGGCGCTGAGCACTCTACTATCCTTCCTTTCTCCTAATCTCGCCATGCACTCTAATCGGTTGGGAAAGGTCTGGGTCGTCACATCATCCCCCCTTAAAAAAAGATTTTGTCCTCAAAATCTTTAATGGAATAAATGGGGGTACAAAGCCTGGATTTCATCTTCTCGCTCTCACGTTGATTCTTCCTTTAAATGATACTACCATAAAACCCGAACTAGAGGAATCTCTTTGTGACACAATATCTGAACGCTTCGATCCAGTATCTCAAAAGGTTGTTCTATATAAGTTAAATCCTCCCAGATCGGGATTGACTCATACTTCAAAACGTGGGACGGATCAGGCTGATACCTTCTCAATAATGATAGATGAAATACATTATGAACATTAGCCAACTGGGGAGATAGGGCCAATCGATAAGCCACGATTCCAATCCTTTCTAAAATCTCAAAGGGTCCAATAAACCATGGTCTCAGTTTCCCCTTTTTGCTAAATCTCATTAATGCCCTTAGTGGGTGATACTTTTAGAAAAACCCAATCACCTACTTCAAATTTAAGGTTCCTTCTCCGAATGTCGGCATAACTCTTCCACCGACTTAGGTCTGTCTTGAGGCACTCTCGAATTAAGGCAATCTTTTCCGAGGTTACTTGAACAATCTTTGGCCTTAAAAGTTTTCTTTCACCAACCTCGTCCCAAAATAGAGGCGATCTGCACGTCCTCTCATACAATGCCTCAAAAGGTGCCATTTGGATACTGGCTTGGAAACTGTTGTTATAAGCAAACTCTATCAGAGAAAGATGATCATCCCAGTTTCCCTTGAAATATGAAACACAAGCCCTCAACATATCTTTCAAGGTCTGTATGGTCCTTTCTGATTGTCCATCCGTCTGAGGGTGGAAAGCTGTACTAAATGTGAATGTGGTCGCTATAGCTGACTACGGGTTGTTCCAAAACCTTGAATCTGGAGTCTCTGTTGGACACAGTACTAACAGGCACCCCATGCAATCTTTTATCTCCTTGATGTATGACGGGGCAAACTTATCCTTGGTATAAGTTGTACAGATCGGCAAGAAATGGGTAGCTTTAGTGAGTCGGTCTACAATGACCCAAATACTATCATGCCCCAAAATTGATCTCGGCATGCTGAACACGAAGTCCATAGTTAGGTGCTCCCACTTCCGTTCTGGCACTGGTAAGGGTTGTAACTGCCCAACAGGTTTCTGATGTTTAGTCTTCACTTGTTGACAAGTCAAGCACTTGAAAACAAATTGTGCTACTTATTTTTTCTTGTTATTCCATCAAAAGACTGTTTGAGATTCTGATACATTTTCGTGCTCCCTGGATGCACTGTATAACAAGCATGATGTGCCTCTTCTAAAATAACCCTTTTTATTTTTTCATCGTTAGGGACACGAACTTGACCTTTAAACCTTAACATATCGTCACTGCACATAGCAAAATCCTCCTTATCTTCTGACTTTATTTTCTTGATAATTTTCATGAATCGAGGATCCTCCTTTTGAGCAACTCGGATTTGTTGAAAGAGATGGGGTTCTATTCTGATACATGAAATTATCCGATTCCCATCACCAAGGGGCAGATTTGGGTGCCATTCTACTACATCATCTAATAGCTTCATATCTCGGACCATCATGTAATTCATTAACACCAGAGGCTTCCTACTTAGGGCATCTGCCACAACATTGGTTTTACCCGGGTAGTAGTTGATGGTACAATCATAATCATTGACAAAGTCCATCCATCTTCTTTGTCTCACAATCAATTCTTTTTGAGAAAACAAATACTTGAGGCTCTTATGGTTGATGAACACCTTAAATTAAGTTCCATATAGATAATGTCTTCAAATTTTTATGGAGAAAACCACAGCTGCCAATTCCACATCATTAGTGGGATAGTTCTGTTTGTACGACTTTAACTGCTTGGAGGCATAGGCTATAGCCTTTCCCCCTTGCATCAGTACACACCTAAGTCCTTTGTGCGAGGCATCAGTAAAAACCTCAAAATCTTCATTCCCCTCGGGCAAGGTCAGTATTGGGGCTATAGTTAATCTCTTTTTCAGTTCTTGAAAACTTCTCTCGCGGTTATCAGACCACATAATCTTGACTTCCTTTTGGGTTAGGCGCTTTAGGGGAAGTGTTATCTTCGAGAACCCCTCTACATAACTTTTGTAATACCCCGCCAGTCTTTAGAAACTTCGAACATCAGATACGTTCGTTGGTCTTTCCCATTTTAGCACTGCCTTAATCTTACCATGATCAACAATAATCCTTCTTTTGGAAATATTGTGCTCAAGGAAGGCCACACATGGGAGCAAGAATTAACTCTTATTGAACTTAGCATACAATTTCTCCTTCCGTAGAGTCTGGAGGACCACTCTTAAATGTCATTCGTGTTCTTCCTGATTTCTGGAATACACCAAAATATCGCCTATATTGACCACCCCAAAGTCATCCAGATAGAGCCTAGAAACTCTATTCATTCGATCCATAAAGACACCCGGGGCGTTTGTTAACCCTAAAGGCGTGACTAAGAACTCATAGTGGCCATAATGAGTCCTGAATGCAGCCTTGGAGAAATCCTCTTCCTTAACACACAATTGGTGGTATCCAGAACGGAGGACAATTTTAGAAAATACTTGGGCCCCTTGCAGTTGATCAAATAAATTATGAATTCATGGCAATGGGGATTTATTCTTTACTGTAACCTGATTCAACTGTTTATAATCAATGCATAACCTCAAAGACCCATCTTTTTTTTTCACAAATAGAACTGATACGCCCCACTGTGACATATTAGGTCGAATGAACACCCTATCGAACAATTATTGTAATTGTTCCTTTAATTCTTTTAACTCAACTGGAGCCATCCTATATGGGGCTTTAGAAATAGGAGTAGTACCAGGGGTCACCTCTATTTCAAATTCAACCTCTCTAACCGGGGGTAGAGAAGTTAACTCTTCAAGAAGGGCCTCTGAATATTCTCTCACCACCGGTATCTCTTCTAATTTAGACTGAACACCCCGGTTTTCTACTACATAGGCCAAGTATCTAAGACATCTTTTGGCCAACAGGGGATAGGTCCAAAGGGCTGAGATGATATGTAAAGGAGAAACCTTCTTAATGCCCTTGAAATATAGATAAGGTTGACCCAGGCATCTAAAAGTTACGATCTTATAAAAACAGTTCACTGTAGCATGGTGGGTTGACAACCAATGCATACCCAAAATAATATCAAAGTTGTGAATATCTAAAGGTATCAAATCTATAGGCAACAAATGCCCTTCAATCACAATCCCACACTGTTTATACATTATATCAGTTTCTATTGATTTTCCCATAGGCGTACATACTACCAGAGTTCAAATTAGTTGTACAGGTTTAACATTCAAGTGACATGCAAAGTGTGGAGCAACAAATGAATGGGATGATCTAGGATCAATAAAACTTTTTCCTCAATTCCACATACAGAAAGCGTACCTCGAATCACAAAGGTTGTCGCCTGAGCCTCTTGCTCGGTCAGGGCGAACACTCGCCGTTGAGCTCTCGGTCAGTCCTCTTATCCCCTGATGGGATAGTCCATCATTAGATGGCCCAATTTTTTACACCGAAAGCAGGTCTTGGTCTTTCTGAAGCATTCAGCCGTTGTATGATTTCTTAATCCACAGTGAGGGTAAACTGGGCGTCGATTACCCTTCACACCACTTGGAACAATCCCCGGGGATCCTAATACTTCCTTGATTGTTTATCTCCTTGAACTCTATCCTTAGAGGGGGTCGTGCCTTCATCTTAAAGTTCCTAGACTGGGTGACACCCAACCTTTCATCTCTTCTCGCCCAAAAGTCGTCATCATCTCTCTCCATCTTTAGGGCCAGGTTCAGCTGTAGGGAGAAGGTCTTAAGGTTTGCTGCAATAATCCTTCTCCTTATATCAGGCTGAAGGACCCCCTCAAATTTACTAGCCTTTCGCGCCTCAGAGCTAATAATATGCGATGCATATCTGGAGAGTTCCACAAACTTTGTTGCATATTGCTCAACGGACATATTCCTCTGTTGCAACTCTATGAATTCTACCTCTTTCCTTTCCCTTATAGATTCAGGGAAGTATTCTCACAAAAGACTTTTAGAAAAATCTCCCAAGTAGTCACAACTCCTGACCCTTTCCATGGCTGTTTTACTAAGCGTCACCAGTGCTCAGCTTCTCCTCCGAGCATAAAAGTGCCTAGCTTAACTTTCAGCTCATCGGTGCAATTTAGAACCTCAAAGATCTTTTCTATCCGTCTTCTCCATCTCTCATCCTTTCTACTCCCCCATGTCCTACAAAGTTTGAAGGTGCTAGCCTTCTGAACCTTTTTATCCCATTACTGTCACCCATATCAGAGGCGGGTGTAGACGGGGTAGGTACAACTTCTCTCATCACTTGTGTCGTGGCCTCCAAGGTTTTGAAGAGTTTACTGAAGGCCTCGTTGCTCCCATTAGTTGAACTCTCGTGGTTGGTACGAGTCCTCAACATCTCCAATCTAAAACATAAACACCCAATTACTAGCTTATCAAAGAACTATCCCACATACACTCTTAAGACTCCTTAGGTCAAGAATCCTATCCTGGCTGCTCTGATACCATAACTGTCACTACCTTGCCCCCTGACCCCTATCGAAGGAAGACAAAGTGTGGAATTGCGACCGGAGGTCGCAAACGTCACTCAGGTGGGAGTGGCTCAACGCATGAAAACACGAAATCAAGAGCAAACCATTAAAGAAAACTGGAATAAACTCATACAACAGACAAAGCTCAATCCAAAAGAACAACCATCTCATTCATTCGATATCAAATATTCTTTACAATTATTCCAAGGCACTACTGGCCCAAAATGCACAGAATAAAGTATACGTCATGTTGCTGAAACCACCTAAACATCCTGTGAAGGTCTGCGGAAGATGGCTTGACAAACATCTTAATTTCGAACTTCAACCCCCAAATTGCCACCCACCCTTCTTAATCAAATGAAATAGTAAGAGAGAGAAAGAAAAAGAACAAAAAACAAGAAGAGAAGAAGAAGAAGAAAAGAAGAGAAAGAGAAGAAGGAGCAGAGTAGGAGAGAAAACCATGAGTGAAGAAGAAGAGAGAGAAAGGAAGGAATAGAGATAGGAATAAGAGGAGGGAGAAAACTCAGACGGCGATGGCTTCTACCAGCTGTGCAATAAAGAGAGAAGAGAGAGAAATAACATAAGCGGCAATGGGCTTGCACCAGCTACGACATAAGTGAGAAAAAGAGAACGAACACAGGTGACTATAGGCTAGCACCATCTATGATAGAAGAGAGGAGAGAGGGGAAACACAGGCGGCGATAGGCTAGCATCATCTGTGACAGAAGAGAAGAAAAAGAGGAAGCATAGGCGTCGATAGGTTAGCGCTGTCTGTGACTGAAGAGAGAGAAGGAGAGGGAACACAGGCGACAATAGATTAACGCCTTCTGTGATCGAAGAGTGAGAAGAGAGGGAACACAAGCGGTGATAGGTTAGCGTCATCTATGATCGAAGAGAGAGAAGAGAGGAACATAGGTGGTGATAGGTTAACGTTGTCTGTGATCAAAGAGAGGGAACACAAGCGGTGATAGGTTAGCACCATCTGTGACCGAAGAGAGAAGGGAGAGAACTTTGACAGAGGCCGGGCCCACCATCCAGGTTAAGGCCCAGCCCACTGTTCATGTCTCATGAACAAGAAGGCATCACACATGATAATAGGCTTGCCATGCATGAATGGAGAAAGAGAAGCAGGGAAAAAGGGACATGATAGACCAGAGGAGTAAGAGAGAGAAAGAAATAAAGATCATAAAAGAGGAGAGAGAGGTGAGAAAAGAGGAGAGAGAGATAGAGATAGATGCGAAAGTGGGGAGAGAAAGAGAGATAAAGATGAGAAAAAGGAGAGAGAAAAGGGGAGGAGAGAGAAAGAGAGAGAGATGAGAAAAGAGGAGAGAGAAAGAGGGTAAGAGAGAGAAATAAGGGAGGAGAGAGAAAGAGAGAGAGATGAGAAAAGAGGGGAGGAGAGAAAGTTATCTTATCTAGGAGTACCTCTTCTCTCTCCTCTCTCTCTCTCCAAGACGCACTCACGAACTTAAGCAAAAATTGAAGTCTTTATTACATGTTGAAGAATTGTGTTTGTGTCCTTTACAATTTAGCTTTGCATGCTTATATAGAATTGTGCCCAAACATGGGTGAACACCTAAAAACTACCTAGAATTGAAGATAATTACAATTTAATTGAATTAAAAGAAATTCTAAAAATAGGTACAAAAATATCATTTTTTCCCCTACCTAACAATGTGTGGAATTTCAAAACAGTTCCTAATTCTGCCCGAGAACTTGTGTGATCTTCTATGTTTGACCCGGGGTTGCTATGATGCCCGATTGAATCTTAAAAACTTCGGATCGATAGTGTGCTCGTTGCTTGATGTTTTTCTTCAGTTTCTTCGTCGAATCACACTGAACATGTCTCCACGATCACGTTGCAACAAATTCTGCTCGATTTCTTGTCTGGATGAAGATTTGGTCTTCTTGAGTTTTTGGCCGGAATCTTGAAATCCAGCAGCCAAAATTTACAGCAGCTTTGAAACCTCCATATGTGAAATCCAATTGTTCATCGTACGCGGGGTTCAAACAAGAGATAACCTCAGACCTTGCACACATAATGCAATTGGTTTCGCGGTGAATAGGTACGTGAGCATCGTGATTTGGCTGTCGAAGTGAGGCATGCTGCTACTGAATTTTTTGCAACTTCCTTCATGGATCAACAACTTCTCTCTAGTTTTTCTCCTTGCTTGGCCATCGTCACAGGGAGTACCATATATCGAAACACTCTTCTTAATGAGGCGAACACACTCACAAAATTTGAGAGCGATTTGAATTAAAACGAGTGAGATATGAGACCCAAAAGTCATTGCCCATGACTGTGAAAACAGCCACTTTTATTGGTGTTTTGGTTCAGGGTGGCCACACGGGAATAGTGTTCGACTTATACCTTTTCGGTATTTTACCCATAACTTTGTCCTGGAGTGCCCGATTAAGCCGAAACTTGACTCATAGGAGTTTTCGACCATGTCAAATCTAATGGTAGTAGTCTCACAATAATTTGATTCACCAAAATATAATTCTAGTTACAGGGTCCATTTCAGGGTGGTAGAGGCCAATTTTTTCGAAATTTGTTTTTTTTGTGTTCGCAGCATTAAACATGTCTGATTTTGATGAAACTTGGCAGGTGGCCTTTTGGAGTGCTTTTAAAGAACCTGACCAATTTTGGGGCCATTCTGAGACTATCAAAATTTCCACTATTTTGTCAAGCTTTATTGACCTGCTTCCTCTTTATTCCACATCAGGGACCAAGGTGCTGATAAATGTGGTCAAACAGCTTGCCCCATCAAATTTTGCCCCATCGAATTCTGAAGCTGAGGATTTTGTACGAACCTCGTCAGTCAGAATCAGGCCCGTCTGGCAATCGAGTGCCATGCTGAAGGGAATCTTTCCCATTTGGTCTAGGTTTCCTTATCTTGGATGGACAGCAAAAGATCCTTTGATTGGTAATCATTAGCGTTGTGCACTAGTTATTCCTTAGCGGGTAGGGTACCTCAGTTTATAGAGGTGACCAGCTTTGGGTATAACCCCTACTCACTGTTAGCAGTCTTGCGTAACAGGTCTAAATTCATGGCTGACTTAGCCTTCTTGGGGTGTCTTTGGTTTTTCAAAGTGACTTTCTTGTTTGTTTGTTCTGGATGATTTGCTGAAGAGCCTTTGGTTGGTGATCGTTTGCTTTGTGCACTAGTTGTTCTTTGGCGGGTAGGGTACCTCAGTTTATAGAGGTGACCGGTTTTGGGTATAACCCCTACCCACTATTAGCAATTTCATGTAACAGGTCCAAATTCATGGTTGACTTAGCCTTCCTGGGGCGTCTCTGACATCTTGGAGTGTGTTTAGTAACCTCCTGGGAATGATGTTCTTATTCATGAGACTTGTCTTTCCTTCTTGGCTAGTCTTCTATCTTTCGAGTCCTTTTTACGAATAGACTCAAGCTGTCAGAATCTTTTCCTTGAAGCTCATGTTTTTAGGGTCCTTATATTGTGACACCAAGGATTTTTCTTTTTGAATATGGGTTGAAGCCGCCTGTTGAGGTGAACACTGCATCAACCTATTTATTAGTCTTAATCATCCTTTTGCAGATTTTGACTTGGATTGGAGAAGCAGTGCCGTAGAGACGGTTTTCACCAACTTCCCTTTATTTATTTGGGGCTCTTTTACCCATGACATTTTGGCCATGTCCACCCTTATTCTTCCGTTTTTACTCACGGTTCCCTCTTTAGGTTTTCATCGTGCCTAGGTTTTTGTTTTCACAGAATTCTTTTACTCATGGTTTTGTGACCGTGCCCGTCCGTCATTTTTACTGATTGTGTTCTCTCGTCCAGGTATACACCATGCCCATTATTTTTCTTCTTCTTTTATTTTTCTTTTATTTTTGTGAAGGCGTGTTTAAGGTCATGCCTTCGAGACCTATGCGAAGCCTTTTAATGACATGCGGCCAGGACGCGAACTACAGTTTAAGGTCATACAGCTAGACAATGGTGGTGATGAATGGCAGTCTATAAAGGCCATAGAGTGAGCATGGTAATAGTTATTTAGCTCACTTTGGGGAGATGACACAAGGCTACCATGAAGGATGGATGATGTATGAAAGGTGGGTGAAAAAGTGGTGATCCACTAGCTTACGACAAGTATGGGTTGCGGGATGGTTCGTCGTTTTGTGAGCACGGGTTAGACTCACTGGGGAATGATGAAGGATGATGAAATGAATAGACTCACTAAGGAGGTAATGAAAATGGTGCACGCACATGAATGGGGGGTTAGGGAAGATGTTCGTGAAAATGCACGTAAAAGCCGTGTGCGCATGTGTAGGGGGTCTTTTAAGGTCATGCCTCTGAGAGCTGTGCAAAGCAGTTTATCGTCATACGGCAAGAACATGTACCATGGTTTAGGGCCATATAGCTTGAACCGTGATTATGCAGTTTAAAGTCATATAACTAGGACCATGCAGTTTTAGGTTGTGCAACTAGACCTCCACTACAGTTTAAGGTCATATAGTTTGGACCGTGGTGCTAAACCTTTTATCGTCATGCAGTCGGGACGTGTACTATGGTTTGAAGTTGTACAGCTTAGACCGTGCAGTTTAAGGTCGTGTAGCTAGATCTCCACTACAGTTTATGATCGTATAGTTTTGACCATGCAGTTTTAGGGTTGTGCACTTGGACCAAAGTTGTGCAGTTTAAGGTCATGCAACTCGGACCAAGGTGTGCGTCGCCATGTAAATGAAGCTTTATGGGAATAGGTCTTGTAGACAACAATCTGACTCCCTATGGATAAAATAGGTAAGGGGCTCAGATGAGAAGGCCGACTTCATTGGGGATAAGGAGACAAGTGTGAGTCCCTTATAGGCGAAACATGGTACTTGACTCCTAGGTGTGAGGCAGACCCACTAAAGGTTGCAATAGTAAAAATTACCCTAACTCCACTGGGGAAAATGAGCTGTAGTACAAGCATGACTACTATTGGGGATGAGAAGTCATGGCCTGAATTGAATGACCCGGGTGCCATTCCGTTGGGGATGACAGGTCACAGTCAAGGTGCAACTTCACTGGGAATAACATTAGTAAGACATGCACAACTTTAGCATAAGGTGTGCAGTACTGGACTGTTTGGAATACAGTCGGCGCTAGGCATAACCAACATCACTTCTTGAACACTCAGCCAGCGCTGAGCCTTTGAACACGTAGCCCTCGCTAAGAACCGTCTTCTTGAACACTAAGCCGATGCTGGGGTTGTTAAAAAACACAAATGACACTGAGGACATCCCATGCTATCTCTTGAACACAGCCAGCGTTGAGTCGTCGAGAACACAGCCGGTGCTGGGATTACTGAGAGCACAACCGGTGCTAGGGTAACTGAAAACACTGCCGGCGTTGGGTAGTTGTGACAACATAGCCAATGCTGGGTGTGGGTTAGTATCCGAGCCCTGACCCGAAACCGACCCAATCCTAGCTTCTGTTGGAATGGGATTTTACAGGCAGCGATGAGACTTACCTTGGGTCTCGAGTCAAATCCTGAACCGGTCCATCGTTGTTTGGCCTTCTAGGACGCGACTGACACTCCAAATTTTTGAGGGGTATTTGAGGAAAGCATAGGCTATATCAGGGGGGTAAAACCCCATTTCCACTGCTTTTCATCGAAAGTAAAAACTTTAAGGTAAAAATATTTCAATAGTGCGAAGGAGATTTCCGGCGAAAGCTTGGGTGAGAACGCAAGGGATTTCAACAGCATTGGCCGGTGTTTGCCGGGACACAGGAGCAGGTTCTGGTTGAGAAAAAGAAAACACCAACAAGAAAGGAAACAGGATTTTCTGCAGTTGAGAGAGTTTGAAGGGACTTCACTAGGGAAACATGGAACTCCGAATGTGTTTTTGAGGGTTCTGGCGAGGGAAGAGGAGGCATGAGTTGTAGTAGTGGGCTGCCCAGGGCTCTCCACTAGTTTTAGTAGTTTTTCGACTAATGCGTGGTGGTTTCCCTGTGATTTGGGAAAAGTTTGCAGAGGATTTCCAGCAGCGGAGGAGATTTTTCCGTGGAAATCCAAAGGGCATACGAAACAGACCGTTTTGAAGCTAGACGGCCACAAGGAAGGCGAACAGTTGCCATTGGAAAGTTTACAATCATCAGGGAGGTGAAGTATTTTAGAGTGGAAAACGAGGGGTCTTGAGAGCCGAGGAGGCGCGCAAACAAGGAGTCACCGGGAGGTGAACAATCGCAGCACTGCCGGCGCTGACTTAGAATAAATAGCTGGCATTGAAAAAAAAAGAAAAATAGAGCCGACGCTGACCCTCAAAAAGGCAGCCGGTGTTGGGGGTTAGAAGCATAGCCAGCACTTAGCCTTCGGAAGACACAACTGGCTCTGGGAGTTAGCAACACAGCCGACACTAGCCTTTGGAAGTCACAACCGTCGTTAGCTTTAGACGGCGCTTACCAGTGCATGGTGGGTGTCATGACACGCACGGTGTTGCTCGCATGTGGCGGTGTGTCACATGTAGGAATGGTTGAACACAATGATGAGCCATGTGCGACGATGTTCATGCACGACGCTAACTTGGGTCGGCAAAGGGTGGTGACCGGTAGTAAGGCCTGGCTTGTGATACATATTGGAAGCTAAGTCCTCCAGTACAACAGTGAAGTCCATGATGTTCTGTGGAAGGGCATCCACAGTGAACAGGGTATGCTCTCCTTCATAGGCCAGTTCCTTACCAGAGAAGTCTGCCTTGTATGTTTGATATACACATCAGATGAATTGAAGCTGACTCTGAAATGATTGACTTCTTATTTTGGCCTGTAACCATCCTCTTTGGTGGCACATGTTAGATGAACTGAAGTTAACTTCTCCAAGTGGTTTTGCTTCTTCTTCATGAGGAGAGCATTTCTTTGGTGGGTTTGCTTCTTCTTCATGAGGAGAATATTTCTTTGGTGGGTTTGCTTCTTCTTCATGAGGAGAGCATTTCTTTGGTGGGTTTGCTTCTTCTTCATGAGGAGAGCATTTTTTTGGTGGGTTTGCTTCTTCTTCATGAGGAGAACATTTCTTTTGGCCTGTAACCGTTCTCTTATCCTCAGATGCAAAAGCAACACTACCGGTTTTGGTTTGTAACCGTCCTCTTATCCTCATATGCAAGAGCAACACTTTTGGTATCAACTGTTCTCTTTCCCTCAGATACAAGAGACCTGTAACCTCCCTAATAATGGGCTTTTTCACGTGTAGCTTGTAACTCATTTTTACTGCAATAAAAAGAGCTATAATTTATTTGGACTATCTTGCTTGCTTTGCATTGTGTCTCTTTTCTTGAATATGCATCGTGGGTATTTCTTTAAATATCTTCCATTGATAGGGGGCAGTGCCTCCTCTCCACCAGGATGTGTCAGAATGTAGGCTGCATTTGGCGAGACTTTTTTTACTATAAAGGGGCCCTCCATTTGGGTTCAAACTTCCCTTTACTCCGGCTATGCATAAAAATAGGCCTCTTGATGACTAGAACTAGATCGCCACGGGCGAATGAGCGGACCTTGACTGACTTATCAAAATCCCTCTTCATTCTCCCCTGGTTGAGTTTGAGGCTCTGCCGAGCCCCTAACCTCTTTCCATTGAGGACATCCAATTCTTGATATCGGAGTTTGATTAACTGATCTTCGGTTAGTCCTCGATGTATAACAACTCGCAATGAAGGGATTTGGATTTTGAGGGGTAAAACTGCTTCACCTCCATAGATTAGAGAATAAGGAGTGGAGTTAGTAGCATTTTGTGTAGTGGTACGATAAGCCCATAGTGCTTCGGAAAGCTTCTCGTGTCAGTTCTTCTTCGCCTTTGATACTAACTTTCTTAAAATATTGCACAAAGTCTTATTGAAGGCCTCAGCTAATCCGTCGGCTTGAGGGTGATACATAGTCGAGTACTTCCACTCAAAACCAAACTGGTTGACCAAGAGATGATTATGATGACTACTAAACTGGGGACCATTGTTAGATATAGTCCGGTCAGGCACTCCAAACCGATATATGATGTGACGTCGCACGAAGCTAGCCACCGTTGTCATAAGAACTTGCTTAAGGGGGACTGCTTCAGCCCACTTAGAGAAATAATTTGTCGCAACTAGAATAAAGACATGTCCCACTGCCGAAGGAGGGTCAATATGCCCTACAATATCCATACCCCATTGTGAGAAAGGCCATGATGCAACTGTAGGGTGTAAGGGCTCTGGAGGCTGATGAATAAGACTTGAATGTATTTGGCATACCAGGTACTTTTTAGCATAGTTTAAGGAATCAGCAATCATGGAAGGTCAACAGTATCCCAACCTGCATATCCGTTCATAGAGCTTGGGACCGGACTGATGCAATACATGGAGAGCTGGGGACTGAACTGATGCAATCCACATATTCCTGAGTGTACTTCTTCCAGGACCTTATTTGCCTCTTGCATGCCCACACATCTAAGAAGAATACCATCGAATGACCATCTGAAGATAGCATCTCCCTCAAGGAGGGTATACTTGGTAGACATTCGGTGTGTACTGTTGAGTTCGACATGATCTTCCGAGAGCCTACCGTGTTTTAGGAAACTAGTGATAGGCTCTCTCCAATCTTCTACCGGCTCAATTTCCACGCATATTGGGTCAAAGAATTTTGGTTCTTAGTTTCGAACCTTAACCCCTTGACTCCGTGCCATTTCTTGTTCAGCCTTAATTACTTCTTTAGCTGATAGAAGTGTTTCGAATTGATAAGGAGGGCATTCGGGGAAGATATTTCTCTCATCACCCGCATCTACCTCAATTCGTAGTTCAATGTATCTCCATTTTACCACCCGAACAAGCGTGGGTTCTGATGAGGATAATTGAATTCTTGCCCCGAGTTTTCCACGTGTATCAACCTACAAGTTTAGCCTCTTGGGGATGTGACTCAAGGATACGTCCTCAAACTAGGCCATATATGATTTTGCAGTATCGTGATAGGGCTTGAGAGTGTCTTTTCTCACGTCATATATTCCTTTGAGCATACGAATAACCAACTCAGAGTCGCCATAGATCTTGAGCTGCTCCAAGTCTAGATCAAAAGCTATCTCCAACCTAATTATAAGGGCCTGATATTCTGCTTCGTTATGAGAACCGGCCTCAGTGAGAGAGAAAGAAAGTGGCAATACTCTTCCTTTCGGGGTTAAGAATACCACTCTGGTGCCTCCTCGGTCTGATTGGAAGGCTCCGTCGAAGTACATTTCCTACGCATGAGGAAGCTCTGCACATAATACTTCTTCATCAAGGAGGTCACTTAATAACAGAGATTCCACCGGTATGAGGTGGGCTGTGAGAAAATCAGCCAGGGCTTGGCCTTTGATGGCCTTTTGTGGGACATATGAGATGTCGAATTCCATCAGCAATAATGCCCACTTTGCAAGGCGTCCTGACAAGCATGGGTGTGTCATGAGAAATTTTACAGGATCTACTTTTGATATAAGTTTCACCTCATGACCAAGCAAGTAGTGACGGATTTTTGGACCTTGAAGATTAGGGTCAAGCACATCTTCTCTATAGGGGGATAATTCTTCTCGGCCCCTTGCATCCTGCAGCTGAGGTAATATAAAGTTGTTTCTTTTCCCTCGTTATTGTTTTGTGCCAACAATGCCCCAATTGACTCGTCCAGAGCAGTCACGTTTAAGATGAGAGGTTTTCCCAACACTGGTGTAGAGAGCACTGGAGGGTTGAGTAAATATTGTTTGATGTCATCAAGAGCTGCCTGACATGCTTCATCCCAGATGAATGGGTTATCCTTATTTAAAATGTGTGTGAAGGATTTACAGTGACCTGAGAGATTTGAGATGAACCTGCAGATGTAAGCCAGCTGCCTTGAAGATATCGCAGTTCTCGCAGTGTAGTTGGTGACAACATTTCTTGGATCGCCTTGAACTTGAATGACTCAATTTCAAGCCCTCAATGTCTGACAATGAACCCCAAGAACTTTCCCGAATGCACGCCAAAAGTGCATTTCAGTGGGTTCATTTTAAGTTGATGGAGTAGTCACTTGAATACCTTTTAGGTCTCTCAGGTGAGCATCCTTCTCTTTGGATTTTACCACCAAGTCATCTACATAACACTCCACCTGTTTGTGCATCATATCTTTGAAGATGGTCGTCATTGCTATTTGGTATGTGGGACCGGCATTCTTTAATCTGAAAGACATCATTGTGTAACAGAAGACCCCTTTTGGAGTAAGAGCTGGTGGTGCAAATGGCATCAAAACCATACTCATGATAATCAAAACTGCATATATTTGAAACAGGTGATTCAAGGGTTAATCAATAGGGGGGACATCACTGTCTCACGTAGAAATCAACCTTTTGAAAGGCCTAATCAAAAGGTGGGTATCTTCACAAATTCTCTCCCTAAAAATATGGTCACAATGACCGAAAAGCCAGGAGCTCAAGACATCTCGAAAGATAATGTTGTCATTCAAATGATTGAGTGTGGAGATAAAGAAGAGGATCCCAGTCAGTTCATATTGGCTTGTGATCATCACTTTCAAGAACCCGAAGAAGATCTTTTGAGCTTCCTAAGAGGAAGCCCTTCATCTCCAAACCTCGATAACCTTCCCAAATGGGACCGATATGATGAAGATGACACACTAGATATTGATATGGTCAGGACCAATGAAAGAGCGTCATCTTCCAAACAAGGGGCCAACATCCCAAAGTCTCCCATTACTCTTGCTAGGGCTGACCCTATCGAGTTTTAGGCTGGTGAGGTCGACTCCTTAACCCGAAGAGGTCGAGTGTTCAAACTCATTCAATTGATGGCCGATACTCACGATGAAAGAATGGGAGATACCTAAAACACCAAACAACTAGTGGGGGTTGTAGATCACGAGCTGAACAAAGAAATTCAAGGATCTGCAACCACCTAAGATTTACCAGCTCATTTTGAGAAGATCTAGGCTCAAATATCCATCTTGGAGCTACTCAGCAATTCACCAGCACATAGAGCCCAGATCGAGAACGTCCTTGCCAAGACACACATCCCGAGCAACGCACGACCATATGAGTTATGCAGAATGATCAACCAGTTGATGGCACCAACACCAATCGTGTTCACATACGATGACATCCCAGCTAGCTTCAACTGATTTCATGTTCAACATCTACACATCATCGTCTTCATGCAAGGATATGACATACGAAGAGTGCTTGTTGATAATGGCGAATCCTTAAACATATGCCCCATGAAAACAGGGAAGCAGATAGGCAAAAGCCCGGATGACTTCGAGCCATGTCAACTAACTCTCGCTACATACGACGGAACCAAAAGACAAGCTAAAGGTATACTGCCTCTCACACTCAAGATCTGCTGTACCATCCAAGTGATAAATTTTTATGTCTTGGACATAAAACCTTCTTTCAACATGCTGTTAGGAAGACCGTGGCTACATGAAACCTTGTGGTCGCCTCTACACTCCATCAATGCCTCAAATTTCCAATTAAAAATAACGTCGCAAAGGTATGTGCTGAACCCTCTACTTTTCTCAAGCCTAGTATACATAACAGGAAGCTAGCTGTAAAAGTCGAGCTCAGAGAAATCCCGCTCGCTTCCTTCGAGAAAGCTGATTATGCCACCTAATGCCTAGAGGCAGCCGACCATGTTCCTTAGATTTTGCAAACTTTTGCATCTATAGATGACATTATCGAATGTCAACATTGATACGATTTCAAGTCCCACGAAGCTTGGTACATGCTCTTCTTCCAAGGCTTCCAACCAGGCCAAGGCTTGGGTAATCAAGGGCAAGGCGTAACGAAGGCAATTTCTGAATCATTCGAAGCCAAAATTGAAGACGGAGATTGAAGAGGTCTCGAGTGTTTTCTCACCTTATTACAAAGCCGAATGAAGCCGTCAAGTTATCTGGGCTTTGTATCTGAAGGCATTCAAAGCCTCAATCCTCTCGATGCCCGTCCTTCAAAACGGCCTAAGGTGGTCATTGAATCCCCAATGGGGAATAACTCTTCTTTCACATCTCAACACACACAAGAACTGAGAATTGAAGACCTTTTTGCTGACCTGGATTTGAAGGTATGCACAATCGGCTCTAACACATCCAAGCATGCTCATCTACTGATTGAAACCCAGGAATGGAATTGGTCGATCACTCCCCTATCTCGAGAATCGTTGGAAGCATACCAGTGGCACCTTCAAGTCCCAGTGCTAAAAACTGGATAGGGGCAGGGTGGCCTTTTAACCACCCTACGAGTCCAGCCCCCAACATTTCTCTCGTGAGTCTCATAAGGGACACCTCTTGTGTTATTTCAAAAACCATTGAAAAATCAAAACATGATAAAATTGATAATAATGTAAAATAATTTTAAAAAATGGCGAACACTCAAGATAGCCCGATAACGGTGCACAATAGCCAAGATGACGAATTCCATGACCAAGACGAAGATCAAGAGAGCCAAGAGTCTGAAGAAATCCCTCAACCTGAGGAACTCACTTTCCATGTTGAGCAATTCAAGAGGAGGTTCGATCGTGACCCAACGACTATCATCGAAGAGACGATCGACATAAACTTAGGAACTGAGAAGGATCCAAGGTTAACTAAGATTGGAACCTCCCTATCTCCTGAGGAGCAGGAAAATATTATTTCCTTTCTCAAAGAATATCGCGATGTCTTTGCCTAGTCATACGATGATATGCCAGGGCTAGATCCCACATTGGTGCAACATCACTTAATATTCAATGAAGGGGCCAAGCCTGTAAGGCAGAAACTCTGACGTTAAAAGACCCACCTTGAGCTCAAAATTAAAGAAGAACTCTACAAGCTGCTCAATGCCAAGTTCATTACCCCCGTCGATCACTCAAAATGGTTGGCCAACATAGTGGTCGTACCCAAGAAAGACGGGAGGATCCAATGGTGTGTTGACTACAAAGACCTCAACAAGGCATGCCCAAAGGATAATTTTCCATTACTAAACATAGATGCCTTGGGGACAATACTGTGGGGCATGAGATGTTCTCGCTTCTCAAGTTACAACCAGATCTTCATGACAGAAGAAGACCAGACCAAGACTTCGTTCATAACACAATGGGGAACTTACTGCTACAAAGTCATGCCCTTTGGCCTAAAAAATGAAGGGGCAACTTATAAGCGGGCAATGACTAGCATCTTCCATGACTTAATGCACACCATCTTGGAAGACTACGTCAATGACCTTCTGGTCAAGTCGAAGGCCAAGCTTGATCATCTCACCAACCTGAGAACCATTTTTGAAGCGCTCCAGAAACATCAACTCAAACTCAATCTGCAAAAATGTGCCTTTGGGGTTGAATCTAGCAAATTACTAAGCTTTATAGTAAGCCAAATAGGCATTGAGGTGGACCCGTACAAAATACGAGCCATCACTAAAATGCCCTCTCCCTAAAACATCACAAAAATTCGTGGGTTGCAAGGTCGCATACAATCCATAAGGTGTTTCATCTCACAACTAGCAGACAAGTGCATGCCGTTTAATAGACTACTCAAGAAAGATACCCCATTCATATAGGATAATGAGTGCCAAGAAGTGTTTGATCAAATCAAGGAGTACCTCACCAAACCTCCCATCCTTAGTCCTCATAGTCTAGACAAACCCCTGTTCCTATGCATGTTAATGAGAGATAAGACCATGGGGGCAATGTTGGGAAGGTGAAAGAAGAAAAGCTCAAGCCCTATCAAGAAAAGGATGAAACGATGATCCAATATTTCAAGAAAATCACGTTTTTGCATGTAACTAGGGAAAATAATCGGTTCGTCGATGCCCTTGCGACCCTTGCTTCAATGGTTGATATTCGTCCAAAATCACCACATTTCCATTCTATATCAAGAACGAACATGATCCTTCCCCACCAAGGATTGACGAAGAAATAGAGCAAGAAAATGAGAACGATGGGGAAGTGTCTCTCGTGGATTTAGAGAAGCCCTTCGAAGGTTTTACCTTGAAGGAGCTACCAAAAAGCATAAAGAAGCCCTTCGAAGGTTTTATCCTGAAGGAGCTACCAAAAAGGATAAAGAAGCCCTTCGAAGGTTTTCTATGAGATTCTTAATAAGAGGTGATTTATTTCTCAAAACGTCCTTCAATGGCATCATTCTACGGTGTCTTGATCAGCCAGAAATCAATCAAGTACTAACAGAGTTACACGATGAAGGAGGTTATTATGGTGCAACCGCGGAGCTAAGGCTATTACTTGACCACCATGGCTGAAAATTGTTGAAAGTTCACAAAGACGTGTCCCAAATGTCAGCTTTATGAAGACCTCATCCATGCACCGTCTGTACCACTCAACTCAACACCGCCTGTATGGCCCTTTGCCATGTGGGGTCTTGATATCATCGAAATGGTCTCACCGAAAGCCTCAAACGATCACCATTTTATATTAACGGCTGTAGAGTACTGTTTCAACGTAATTTTTTAGCACCTTGGTCCCTGATGCAGAATATAGAGGAATCAGGTCAATAAAGCCTAGCAAAAATAGTGGAAATTTTGACAATCCTATAATTGCCCTAGAACTGATTAAGCTCTTCATCAGCACTCTAAAAGGCCACTTTCCAAGTTTCATGACGATCAGACATGTCTAAGGTAGTGAACACAGAAAAACAATTTCAGAAAAATTGGCCTTTTGCACCTTGAAATAGACCCCATAACTAGAACTCTATTTTTGGTGCATCAAACAGCTATGGGACCATCGCCATTAGATCCCAAACGGTCGAAAACCCTTATGAGTCAAGTTTCGGCTTAACGGGTACTCCCGGACAAAGTTATGAGTAAAATACCAAAAAGGGGTAGGCCGCACACTATTCCCATGTGGCCACCTTGCACCAAAACACGATTAAAGGTGGCTGTGTTTATAGTCACGGGCAATGACTTTCGGGGCCCATATCTCACTCGTTTAGAGTCGAGTCGCGCTGAAATTTTGTGAGTGTGTTCGTCTCGTCGAGACGAGCATTTTGATATGTGGTACGTCCCGTGGCAATGCCCGAGTAAGTAGAAAAACTAGAGAGAAGTTGTTGATCCGTGAAGGAAGCTGCAGAAAATTTAGCAGCAGCACGCCCCACTTTGATGGCCAAATCACGACGCTCGTATACTCTATCGATTCAAAACCAATTGCATTATGTACGTAAGGTCCAAGGCTATCTTTGGTCAGAACCCTGCATACGATGAACAGTTGGATTTCACACACAAAGGTGTCGAAGTTGCTGTAAATTCTGCCCTTGGATTTCAAGATTCTGACCAAAAGATTAAGACGACGAAATCTTAATCCAGACGAACTGGAGTTGTGTTTGTTGCAATGTGATCGTGACGGCATACTCATTGTGATTTAGTGAAGAAAATGAAGAAAAACATCAAGGAATGAGCACACTATCGATTTGAATTTTTCAATATTCATCCAAAATTCAAGTCTCATGATCATGCTTAAAAACATGATTCATGGCTTGAAGTTGGTATCAAATCGATCTCCATGTCGAGCTCTACAAGAAAACAATTATCTTTCAATCAAATGGGCATCAGAATAACCCTGGATCAGTCATGAAAGATCACTCAAGTTCTTGAGCAGAAGAAGAAGCAAACCAACCAAAGAAATGCTCTCCTCATGTAAGAAGAAGCAAAACCACTTGGAGAAGTTAGCTTCAGCTCATCTGACAAATGCCACCAAAGTGGATGGTTATAGGCTAAAAGAAAAGCCAACCATTTCCGAGTCAACTTCAATTCATCTGACATGCATATCAAACATACAAGGAAGACTTCTCTGGCAAGGAACTGACCTATGATGGAGAGGACACCCTGTTCACAGTGGATGCCCTTCCACAGAACAACATGGACTTCACTGTTGTGCTAGAGGACTTGGCTTCTAACTGGCATCATAAGCCATGCTTTACCACCCGTCACCACCCTTAGACTACCCAAATCAGCACCGTGCGTAAACATCCCCGCACATGACTCATTGTCGTGCACAACAGTTCCCACTTACGACTCATCACCACACGCGAGCAATGTCGTGCGCCTCATGACGCTGACCATGCACTGATAAGTGTCGTCTTAGGGCAGTGCCAGCTATGTCTTCCAAAGGCTAGTGTCAGCAGTGCTATTAACTCCCAGTGTCGGCTGAGGACTAAGTCTCGATTGTGCTTGTAACCCCCTAGCACCGACTGCCTTTTGAGGGTCAGCACCGACTGTGTCAGTGTCGGCTTTGTCCAGTGCCAGCTGCCTGTCTTAAGTCAGTGCCGGCTGTGTGCTTCACTGTGGCTGTTCACCTCCCGATGACTCCTCGTTTTTTGTGTCCCCTCGATTCTTGAGACTCCTCATTTTCAGGACCTAAGATGCTTTGCCTCCCAGTGGATTGTACAATTTTTTAGATGAACCGTTTGCCTTCCCTGCAACCTTCCAGCTTCACCCTTCAGTTTCCCGTTGGAACGCCCCTCTCGCTGTCGGAAACCTCTCCAAATGCCACCAAGTTATCGGGAAACCATTTACATCCTTCAGAAAACTCCCAAAACTGGCAGAAATGCTTGGGCAGCCCACTGTTACAACTCCCGTCTTCTTTTCCTTCGTCAGAGCCTTAAAAACCATAGTTGGAGTTTCCTTGAAAAGCCCCTTGTGCCGACTGTGAAGTTCCTGCAACTTCAACTAATCCTTCCCCCCTTCTCTAACGACGTCTCCTTGTTCAATCGAAACCTCCCCTGCTTTTCCGACAATCTCTTGATATCCTTGCCGAAACCTTCTCTGTAAACCCTTGTCGGAATCCTTGGTTGCCTGCTAAAGCTCTCACTGGAGATTTCCTTCTCTCTGTTAAAAGTTTTTTTACTTAAGTATTTTTTTTAATTTCGGTGAAAAGTAGGGAAATGGGGTTGTGCCCCCTTTATATAGCCAACACTATTCTCAGATGCCCCTCGCAAACTGAGAATCCCAGCCGCATCCTAGAAGGCCACATGACAATGAGCCGAGTCGAGCTTTGACCTGAGGCCCGAGGTAAGTCTCATTGTCGCCTGTAAAATCCCATTCCAACAGAAGCCAGGACTGAGTTGAGCTCACGCCGAAGCCCAAACACTAACCCACACCTAGTGCCAGCTGTGGGCTCAAGGACTTCAGCGCCACCTGTGTTGTTGGTAACGTCAGTGCCGACTGTGTGCTCTGAGACTCAGCGCTGGCTGTGTGCTCTGAGACTCAGCGTCGTCCGTGTTGCTGGTGACTTCAGCGCCAGGTGTGTGCTCTGAGACTCAGCGTTGTCTGAGTTGTTAGAGACTCAGTGTCAGTTGTGTGCTCAGAGACTTAGTGTCAGCTGTTTTCAAGAGATAGCACGAGTAGTTCTCAACGCCGATTGTATTTTTAACAACCCCAGTGCCGGCCGAGTGCTCAAGAAATAATTGTTGCTGCACTTGGCGCCGACTGTATTTCAAATAGTATATTGTCCCAGACTTCAGGCCCAAGCCGTGTGTGTCCTATTATTATTTTCCCTAGTGAAGTTGCACCTTGACTCTAACTTATTATCCCCAGTAAAGTGGAACCTAGGTCGATTAAACTCAAATCATGACTCCTCATCCCTAGTAGGAGAGTCATACTCGTACTGCATCTTATTATCCCTAGTGGAGTTAGGCTCATTTTTATTGCCCCAACCCCTAGAGGTCTGCCTCACACCTATTTATTCTTTCCTCAGGGATATAAAAGACCCACATTTGTCCCCTTGTCCTCAATGAAGTCGGCTTTCCTACCTGAGCCCCTTGCTGGTCTTACTTATTTTGTCTCAAGGAGTTAGATTACTGTCCACAAACCTATTCCCCATGGAGTCTCACCTACATGGTGGCTCAAGCCTTGATCCGCACTGCAAGACCTAAATTGCACAACTTTGATCCGCGCTGTATGACCTAAATTGTACAGCTTTGGTCCGTGCTGCATGACCTTAAACTGCATAGCTTCGGTCTGTATTGCATGACCTGAAACTACACAGCCTTAGTCAGCGCTGCATGACCTTAAAACTGCACAGCTTCGGTCCACGCTGCATGACCTTAAACTGCACAGCTTTCGTCTGTGTTGCATGACCTTAAACTGTACAACCTTGGTCTGCACTGCATGATCTTAAATGCATAGCTTTGGTCCGTGCTGCATGACAACTGCACAGCCTTGGTCTAGTTGCACGACCCTAAAACTACATGGTCCAAACTATACGACCATAAACTGTAGCGGAGGTCTCGCTGCAAGACCCTAAACTACACAGTCCAAGCTATATGACTTTAAACCATAGTATACATCCTCACGGCATGATTTTAAAAGGCTTCACACTACGGTCCAAACTATATGACCTTAAACTGTAGCGGAGGTCTAGTTGCACGACCTTAAACTGCATGATCCTAGTTGTATGACTTTAAAATTGCTTAACCACGGTCTAGTTGTATGACCTCAAATTATATTACACGTCCTAACCACATGACGATAAACTGCTTTGCACAGGTCCTGGAGGTATGACCATAAACTCGCCCTCACATATGCGCACACACCTGTTATGTGCATTTTCAACCATGTCTTCCCTAACTGACCCGTTTGTGTGTGCGCACCACCTTTAATACCTCCCCAATGTGTCCATTCATTTCATCATCCTTCATCATCCCCCAGTGAGTTTCACCTGCGCTCACAAAATGGTGAACCATCTCGCCACCTATCCTCGTCATAAGCTAGTGGGTCACTATTTTTCACGTAGCTTTCATACATCATACATCTGTCATACGTAGCCTCGTGCCATCTCCCCAAAAGTGAGCTAAAACCACTACCATACTCACTTCATGGCCCCTATAGAATGTTATCCATTTTCATTATGGTCCAGTTGTATGACCTTAAACTGTAGTACACTTTCTGGCCGCATGATGATAAAAGGCTTTGCATAGGTCTCGGAGGCATGACCTTAAACATGCCTCTACAAAAAATAACAAGCATGGTGTATACCTTAGTAAAAGAATGCCATGAGTAAAATTGACAGACATGCATGGTCACAAAACCATGAGTAAAATAGTTTCATGAATAAAAATCGGGCATGGTGAAAACCTGAAAGGGCATCGTGAGTAAAAATGAACAATAAGGGTGGACATGGCCAAAAGGTCATGGGTAAAAGAGATCCAAATAAAGGAAGTTGGTGAAAACCTTCTTTACGGCGCCGCTTCTTCAAGTGAAAATCCGTAAAGGATGCTTGGACCAATAAACAGGTTGATGCAGCACTTGCCTCAACAGGCGGCTTCGACCCACACTCAAAAAGAAAATCCCTAGTGTCACAACACCAGGGCTCTAAAAATTCGAGCTTCAAGGAAAAGATTTCAACAGCCTGAGTCTATTCCAAAAAGGACTTGAAAGACAAAATACTCACCAAGACAGCAGAACAAGTCTCATGAGGAAGAACACTATTCCCACTAGGTCACAAACACACTTCAAAAATACTAAAGACCACTACGAAGGCAAGAAACTGACAAAGCCAAGGTGAACCTGCCAAAGACTTCAGTTCGCCTCGTCAAAATTCCCTCTAGCCAATAAGCCCAGCTTTTGGTACCAGCTAAAAAAATTCCCCCAACTGGACCAGCAGGCGGGCCCCACAAAGGTATCCTGACTGTCAAAAGCAAACCTGGTGTAGCAACAAACAGCACTAACTAAAGGCTCTTCAGCAAACCAACAAGGAAATCATTCTGACAAACCAAAAGACGCCCCAAGAAGGCTAAGTCAGCCATGACTTTGGACCTGCTAGCAGTGGTAGGGGTCATACCCAAAGCTGGTCACCTCGATAAATTGAGGTACCCTACCCGCCAAAGAACAACTGGTGCCCGACACAGACAGCCGCTTACCAAAGGCTCTTTTGCTGTCTATCCAAGAAAAAGAGACCCAGACTAAATGGGAACAATGCCCTTCGACATGGCACTCAATTGCCAGATGGGCCTAATTCTGATTGGCGAGGTCCGTACAAAATCCTCAGCTTCAGAATCGCAAGCAGTCTACATGAGGGTGAGGACTTCAATAAGATCCCTCCAAAAAATACAAATCTCTTTTCCCCTAAAAGTCTCTACGGATGGACCCACGAACAATGCACCGCTACGTCTGAGCATCTTAGTTACACCATTGTGTTAATCTCCTCGACGTTCACGTGGTCCTGTGGCTAGGAAGAAAAAAGTAATAAAGCTGAAGGAAATATTTTGAGTGTTCTTCTTGCTTCTCTCAAAGCACAACACTTGGTGAGGAAAGCTGTTTGAATGTATTTTTCATCACCTTGGTCCCTGATGTAGAATATAGAGGAAGCAGGTTAATAAAGCTTGACAAACATAGTGGACGTTTCAACTGTCTCAGAATTGCCCCAAAACTTATCAAGATCTTCATCAGCATTTCAAAATGCCACTTGCCAAGTTTCATCACAATCAGACATGTCTAAGGCAATGAACAGAAAGAAACAATTTCAGATAAATTGGCTCTAACACCTTGAAATGGACCCCATAACTAGAACTATATTTTTGGTGCATCAAATAGCTCTGAGACTATTGTCATTGGATCCGTCACAGTTGAAAACCTTTACGGGTCAAGTTTCTGCTTAATCAAGTACTCTAGGACAAAGTTATGGGTAAATTACTGAAAAAAGGTAGGTCGCTCACTATTCCCGTGTGGCCACCTTGCTCCGAAACACCATTAAAGGTGGCTGTTTTTACAGCTACGGGCAGTGACTTTCGGGGCCAATATCTCATTCGTTCGGAGTCGATTCCTGCTCAAATTTTGTGAGCGTGTTCGTCTCGTCAAGACAAGCGTTTCGATTTGTGGTTCGCCCCGTGACGATGCCCAAGTAGGGAGAAAAACTAGAGGGAAGTTGCTGATCCATAAAAGAAGTTGCAGAAAATTCAGCAGCAGCATGCCCCACTCCAGCGGCCAAATCATGACGCTCGTGTACTCGATCGACTTGAAATCAATTGCCTTATGTGCGTAATGTCTGAGGCTATCATTGGTCCGAATCCTGCGTACTATGAACGGTTGGATTTGACATTGGATTTCAAGATTTCGTAATGTCTGAGGCTATCATGACGATGAAATCTTCATCCAGATACGAAATCGAGCTGCGTTTGTTGCATCATGATCATGACGACATGCTCCGTGTGTTCTGAAATTTCACACATTGTTAGGAAGGGGAAAAACAGTCCTTCTGAACTTATTTTAAAAATTTCTTTTAATTCAATTAAATTGTAATTATCTTCAATTCTATGTAGTTTTTGGTTGTCCACCGATGTTTGGGCCCAATTCTATATAAACATGCAATGCCAAATTATAAAGGACTCTCGGTTCATTTTCTTCAATCAACCAATAAAGTTACAATTTTTGCTTAAGCTCGTGGGTGCGTCTTGGAGAAAGAGAGAGGAGAGAGAAGAAAAGGGTCGGTACCCTTCAGTAAGGTAACTTTCTCTCTTCTCCCCTCTTTCTCTCTCTTCCCCTCTTTCTCTCTCTTTTTTCTCTGTCTCATCCTCTTTTCTCATCTTTGTCTCTTTTCTTCTCATCTTTCTCTCTCTTCTTCCTATCTCTTGCTCTCCCTCCTCTTTACTTAAATACAGCCAGTGATGCCTGGGGCGAACTGTGTCCTCTCTTTCGTCCTTTCTTAAACACAGCCAGTGATGCTTAGTGTTGACTGTGTCCTTCTCTTTCTACTTTTGTTAAACACAACCGACAATGGCTGACGCTGACTGTGTCCTCCTCTCTCCTCTTGTCTTAAACATAGTCGGCAAAGCTTGAAGCCGACTATTGTAGACACCCCATTTTGAAACCGGCAAATTATACAGTTTCTGATTACGACTACATTATCCTAGTAAACCCAAAATGCATACTTCACATAATCTATCTAGTAACACGGAACCAGTTTGCCTACCCGGAACCTTGCAGAACCCTGTTTTGACCAAGATTTTTTTAAATGCCTTGTTTTACCAAAAAAATCATTAAAAATAGTAAATAGTTTTGATCCAAATTTTTTTTGAGAGCTTCATAAGAGGCTAAGAAAAACACCAAAAGTGAAAAAAGGAATTTTGGACAAGTTTTGAGTCAAGCGACACTAGCCGTGTCGCCCAGCATGGTTGGGTAACACTGGCAGTGTCGCCCAAGTAATTCCAATAAATGTCCTGTTTTACAAAAAATCACTAAAAATTGTAAAAAAAGTATGTTTTGACTCAAATGTTTCTGGTAGCTTTACAAGAGGATGTGGAATGCACTCAAAGTAAAAAAAATGAACTTTGACCAAGTTTGGCTGGGTGACACTCCCTGTGTCGCCCAGCCTAAATTCGGTGACATGCCCAGTGTCGCGTAGATTTGGGCGATACTACTAGTGTCGCCCAGGGCAAAATAGTGTCGCCCAGCCTAAATTCGGTGACATGCCCAGTGTCGCCTAGATTTGGGCGATACTACTAGTGTCGCCTAGACCATTTTGTCCTGAATTAGAATTTTCGGCTTTTTGGATGATTTTTTACCTTTTCTTGGGCGACACTAGGTGTGTCGCCCAAATCCGTGACCCTCAAAAAGTGGATCTTTGACCGAGGGATTTGTTTGTTGTGAGAAGATATTCTCCCCAACAATTTTTGCCCCCTTTTTAACATCTTTTTGTGACTATTTAGAGGGCGGCGGCGGAGGGAAAAATCGAGGAGGACTGGGGAGAGAGAGAAACCCTCGGAGATAGAGAGAGATAGAGATCTGAGAGAAAAAACTCAAAGAGAAATCCCTATCTAACCTAAACCTAAGAACCCTAGTTCTAAGCCATTTTCCAGGGCACTACCACCCTACTCAATCAATAGTTTTTTGCTGACATCCGAATAAGAGAGGCAAAAGATGACCGGCTCTAATACGAGCAAGCCCCATAAGGCTTGAGAGTCTCGGGTCATCCAGCTTGGTTCACTATCATTTCTTTCTTTTTCTTATTATTTTATGATTTCAATTGTTTTTTGAACTGTTTTGTTAATTTTATTTAAGATTGCATTTTGGACGCTCGGATCATGCTAGCCCTGTCACAGATCTGCTCGTTTCTGGGTAGATCTGGCCTTAGATCTGAATTCGATTTGTCCCACTTTCTTTCCCATTTTATTTATTACATTTTCATTTAGCTTAAGGTGTTAAAATCGATAGATATTCATCGGAAGATCTGTCTGATTTCATTATAAACATTTTGGCACCCACCGTGGGGCGTTTCGATCTTGATCCAAGCGCCAAAGTACAGTTTTATTTCACTATTTTTCACTGTGATCAGTCACAAAAAAATCACATGAATCTACAGGGATCAAGATCCATGGTATTGGTGCTCCAAAACCCTATCTGATCTGGGTGACACCAGCCATGTCACCGGCGGGACACCAACAGTGCTGCCCAGATCTAGGGCGACACTCCCCATGTCGCCCAAAATTTGAAAGTTTCATAATTTTCTGAAACTTTGCAAATATCTTCTAGGGATTTTTTTATGACTGTTCACCAAATTTTAGAGAAAATAAAATTTTTAAAAATACCAAACAAATACTTTACTTGATATAGTCTACTTTTGTTTGTTTACTCTGCCTTAATTTATTTCATCAAAAATTTTTTTTTTTCCTGCTTCTTCCAAGTTTAAAATAATCTTATTTAATTAATTTTGAGACTAAAAAAATATAAAAACATAAAACAAATATATTTGTTTGGGCGACACTAGCAGTGTCGCCCACCCTGTAAAGGCGACACCACCCTTGTCTCCCAACTGCAAAGGTCTCCGAAAATTTCTGGGACCTAACAAACCTGTTCCAGAGCCTTTGAGTTACTTGTTCACCAAATTTTGGCCCAAAATAAAATTTTTAAAAATATAAAAAAAATTATTTTGCCTCAAATAGGTCTGCTCTGTTCTGGCTATCTGATTTTATTTTAGTTTGTTATTTTTCATCAAAGTCATGTTTTCCATGCTTTCACTATGCTTATTTTAACTGTGATTCACCAAGGTTAAAAAATATTATATATATATATATATATATACATCGAGGGCTGCTTGCACCCTCCCTGAACCGTGTCCCGTTCGAGTCACCCTCAACTCGGACCACACTCGACTTAGCACGGACTGTGACTGGTCACATTGTTCTGACTTCACCTTCTTAAGGGTTTTTTACCCCTCCATTTATACTATGCTTCGAGTGAGTTTCGCCTTGAAGCGTGCATCACTAGGCACAATCAGTGCCGAGCGCTCACTTATTTTCCCCTGAACCGTGTCCCGTTTGAGCCAACCTCGACTTGGGCCGCGCTCGACGTAGCACGGACTGTGCCTGGTCTCATTTTTCTGAATTTACCTTCTTAGGGTTGCTTACCCCTTCATCTTTATTATGCTTCGAGTGAATTTCGCCTTGAAGCACGCCTCGCTAGGCACTATCAATGTCGAATGCTTCCTTATTTTTCTTTCTTGTTTTGTGTGCATTGTGTGCTTGGCTTTATTTTTGATTGTATGCTTCTTTACACACTCCAGCACACATCGAATCAGGATTGCCCGGCAAACCAGCAAACAAATATTTCGAAAACCCCCAAAATCAACGTTAACAACATGAGGGGAACCTAGCATTGAGAGCCGAGGTGGTTGGGAATCACGTAACTTTAACTGTGAGCACCCCTCTATAATTCTTTGCCTCAAAGCAACACTGCGTATAGTAGGACCTGGTGAACATCCTATAATAAAAGGCCAGGACCTATGTGGGGACCTATATCAACCTAGCTGCATTTCAATAGTTAGGAACTCACTCTCAAGCCAAGCCTACCTATAATCAGACTAGGTCAAACATTTTCGTGTGCTTGCTTGCTTATTTCTGATTGGTTAATATTACATTCCAGTCCGGACCCACTTTTGGTCCGAGCTAGAGCTTCTAGGTCCATGCTCAAGCCTATACCCATCTTAGCCCAGGTTCGAACCAGGTTTGGCCATGGTACGAACCTGGGCCCTCTCTTGGTCCGAGCCGAAGGCTCTCTTTGATCCAGTCCAGGTTCATGCCAGGTCAGATAATTAAAACTCTCTAGGTCCAAGTCCAGGCTTGTACCTAGCCTAGCCCAGGTCCGAACCAGGTTCACACCTAGGTATGAACCTAGGCCCCCTCTTGGTCCGAGACGAAGGCTCGTTCCTAGTTCAATCTTGATCCAGTCTGGGTCCACATCCGGTTTGAGTTCCCTCTAGATCTATGCCCAAGCTTGCACCTAGCTCAGTCTAGGTCCGAACTAGGCTCACACGTAGGTCCGAACCTAGACCCACCCTTGGTCCGAGCCTAGACTCGTGTACCATCTAGTCTAGATCTTAGTATAGGTTCTAGCATAGGTCTAAGCATAGAGTTGCCTCTAGAGCTAGACTAGGCTTACCCTAGTTCTGGGTCCGAACCAGAATCCATTGAGTTTAGCAAGTCTAGGTTCCAATCTAATCTTAGCTTAGGTCTTAGTTAGGGTTTTGCCCCTAGAGTTAGGATAGGTGTACCTTAAATCATCGAGTTTAGATCTTACCTAAGTTTAGATTCTAGAACCCCGCCAAAGAGAATCACCATGTCGGTTACTCAAAGTGACTATGATGATCACTCCACGACTGACTCTATGCTTAACCTGCCTAAACCTAGGGACCAAACTGTTGCAACCTCTTGGAATTATCAATAGACCTCAGACCAATCCATTATCTAACGCCTAGGCCTTCAGTTAGAGACAGAGTCCCAAGCATCCACTCCTAATCCTAAAATTGGTTTGATCCGAAAGGCTGGTTCAGCCCGAAAGACTCTGGATAGTCAAGGGGTCCGACCTGGAGTTGTCCTGCGAGGGGTCTTAGGCAACCAAAGTAGCAGTCGAGTGGGGGAAGAACTTCATGCAGCATTTAATGCCAATTCCCAGAACTCGGACCGAGATAACTCTGGGGTGCAACGGTCCCAAGACCAAGACCCACCTAGGTCTAGGGGATCCAATCCTACCTCGAGTTGTCGAAGTACAGCTCATGATGTCCTAAACACCATACAAGGCAGAGGTGTCAACCCATACCGACCCCTAGGCAAGATAGGTGTCCAAGCTTCCCTTAAAAGTCTAATTGACCTAAGTTACACTGTTCATGCCCCAGCTTACGGGTCGAACCCAAATCAAGTCAGTGGCATAAGTCAACCCTTAGCACAACCGAGTCAGCTGATTCTTCAATCGGTCCTTCTAATTCACCCAGTCCAACAAATCGTGCCATTTCCACAACCAGTGGTGACACCTATGGGCCAGTATGCCCCTCATGCAAAAATCTCAACTTACTAATCTACACTACGGAACCCACCGACCAATGGGCCTATTGTCATGTCAAATACTCAACAAGAAGGCACTTTAAAAGCGATGCATGATATGCTCGTAAGAATGGGAATGCATGATATTCTACCCCCAAAGGCCTATGTTCAAGAGACCCTTGGAGGCATGGAGGACCTTCCCCTGGGATTTATTGTCCCAGAATTTAAGAATTAGTTTAATGGGAAGAGTGATCTAGATGCTCACGTCAACGCGTATCTCCTTCTCATGAGAACTTTACGAGATAGACCTAACCAAAGGAAGGCCATATTTTCGCAAACATTGACCGGCGAAGCCTTGAACTAGCATCGGAGAATAATGTCTGCTCAACCACACATCATTCCAAACAAAATGTTCAACCTATTTGCCCCTCACTATTGCGGGAGGGGTCGACACTAAGATCTCTCTCCCTGAGCTAGCTCAGTGCAACGAAGCAAAATCTAGGAGAATTCTGCGAGGATTTCATCCGTCGATTTCGTGAGGCGGCAATTCGGGTCGTAGAATTCCCATTGACATACCCAGCCAAAATTTCCATGGCCTTAAAGAACATTGCTCTTGGATACAGGACCTTTTTCAGCCAAGGCCTTATCCCCCACTCTTTCGACTCCATGATCGAGTGAGTGGCACGACATGAAAGGGCAAGAGGGACACCCCTCAACACCATGCCCCATAATAAACCAATAACGACTCCCCAAAATAAGAGCAAAAACAACAACAAGGGGAAAGCTTTCGATCGGGTTATTGAGATTGTCGTTAACGGATCGGCTCAAGGTTCAGCCACTCAGGGCAACAATCAGAACCAAAAATTGAAGGGGTCCGCTTAGAGCCAACGCTCGAAATAATAATCAAAGGGGAGAGGATAATTTCAATCCTCTCAAAGACCCGCTGGAAAAAGAGTTAGAATTACTCCTAGTAAGAAACATGGTTTATCTACCGTCACCATCTGAACCACCATTTCAAGTCACGAGCAAGAGCATGAGGTACAAATGGCATCAAAACCATGCACATGATACCCAAAATTGCATATATTTGAAACAAGTAATTCAGGGGTTAATCAATAGGGGGGGCATCACTGTCACACCTAGAAGTCAACCCATTGAAGAGCTTAATCAAAAGATGGGTATCTTCATAAACCCTCTCCCTAAGAATATGGCCAAAACGACCGAAAAGTCGGGAGCTCAAGACAACGCAAAAGAGATCATTATCATTCATATGATTGAGAATGGGGACGAAGAAGATGATCTCAGCCAATTTATATTTGCTTGTGATCATCACTTTTAAAAGCCCGAAGTAGATCTTTTGAGCCTTTTGAGAGAAAACCCTTCAACTCCGAACATCGACAACTGTCCCAAATGGGATCAATACAATGAAGATGACACATTAGAGATCGATATGGTTAGAGTCGATGACAAGGCGTCATCCCCCAAACCAGGGGCCAACACCCCAAAATCTCCCATTACTGTTGCTAGGGCTAACCCTATCGAGCTTTAAGCTAGTGAGGTTGATTCTCTAACTCGAAGAGGTCGAGTGTTCAAACCCGTTCAATTAATGGCCGACACTCTCGATGAAAGGATGGGAAACTCCTCAAGAGCCAGACAACCAACAGGGGTTGTAGATCATGAGACGAACAAGGAAATTCAAG
The DNA here is from genome assembly GCF_054954075.1 of Amborella trichopoda. NCBI lineage: Eukaryota > Viridiplantae > Streptophyta > Magnoliopsida > Amborellales > Amborellaceae > Amborella > Amborella trichopoda. Next base: position 29,935,499 of record NC_142337.1, on the reverse strand, counting down.
GATCTACAAGCACCTACAATCTACCGACTCATCTCGAAAGGATCCAGGCTCAAATCTCCATCTTGGAGCTACTCGCCAACTCACCAGCACACAGGGCCCAGATCGAAAAGGTCCTTGCCAAGACACACATCCTGAGCAACACATAGCCGGATGCGTTGTGCAGTATGATCAACCAACTAATGGCACCAACACTAATCGTGTTCACAGATGATGACATCCCAATCAGCTTCAACGGCTTCAATGTCCAACCCCTGCACATCACTATTTTCATGCAAGGATATGAAATACAGAGAGTGCTTGTTGATAATAGGGCACCCCTAAACTTATGCCCTATGAAAATGGTGAAGCAGATAGGCAAAAGCGCGGAAGACTTCGAGCAGTGTCAACTAACTACCGCTGCGTACGACGGGACTAAGAGACAAGTTGAAAGCATACTGCCTCTCACACTTAACGTCGGCCTAGTCATCTAAGCGATAAAGTTTTATGTCTTAGACATAAAACCTTCGTTCAACATGCTGCTAGGAAGACTGTGGCTGCACGAAAACCTCATGGTCGCCTCTATGCTCCATCAATGCCTCAAATTTCAAATGAAAAATGGCATCGCGAAGGTATGAGCTGAACCCCCTACTTTTCTCAATCCTAGCAAACAAAACGAGAAGCTAGCCGTAGGGGTCGAGTTGGAGAAATCTCACTTGTCTCCTTCGAACAAGCTGATTGTGCCACCTTACCTCTAGAGGCCGGCGACCTTGGTCCTCAAATTTTGCAAACTTCTGCATCGATGGAGGACATTATCTATTGTCAACATCGATATGGTTTTAGGTCCCTCGAAGATTGGCACATGCTCCTCTCCCAAGGCTTCCAACCAGGCCAAGGCATGGGGAGTCAAGGGCAAGGCGTAATGGAGGCAATTTCTAAATCACCCTAAGCCAAAACTGAAAATAGGGATCGAAGAGGACTCGGGTGTTCTCTCACTTAATTTCAAAGACGAATGAAGCTTTCATGTAATACTAGTTTTGTATCCAGAGGCATTCGAAGCCTCGATCCTCTAAATATCCATCCTTCAAAACTGCCAAAGATGATCCTTGATTCCCCAACAGGGAATAACTCTTTTCCACATCTCATCACCTACAAGAACTGGGAATTAAAGACCTTTTCGCTGACTTGGATTTGAAGGTATGCACAATCGGTTCTAACACAGCCAAACTTGCTCATCCGCCTATCCAAACCCAGAAATTGAATTGGCCGATCACTCCTCTCTCTCGAGAATCGCTGGAAGCATACCAGTGGCACCTTCAAGTCTCAGTGTCAAAAAAGGGATAGGTGCTGGGTGGCCATCTAACCACCTGGCGCGTCCAGTCCTCAACATTTCTCTCGTGAGTCCCATAAGGGACACCACTTGCGACATTTCAAAACCATGGAAAATTCAAAACATGATAAAACTGATGATAATGAAAAAGAATTTTCAAAAATGGCGCTCACTCAAGATAGCTCAATAACTGTGCATAATACCCAAGATGATGAATTGGATGACCAAGATGAAGATCAAGAGAGCCAAGAGTCAGAAGAAATCTCTCAACCTGAGGAACTTATTTCTCATGTTGAGCAATTCAAGAAGAGGTTCGATGGTGACCCAACAGCAATCGTTGAAGAGACAATTGATGTAAACCTTGAAACTGAGAAGGACCCAAGGTTAACCAAGATTGGAACCACGTTTTTTTCTGAGGAGCGGGAAAATAGGATTTCCTTCCTCAAGGAATATTGCAGTGTCTTCACTTGGTCATACGATGATACGTTACGGTAAATCCCACATTGATGCAACATCACCTAATATTCAATGAAGGGGTGAAGCCTGTAAGGCAGAAACTCTGACGTCAAAAGACCCACCTTGAGCTTAATATCAAAGAAGAAATTGACAAATTGCTCAAGGGGAGCTTCATTACTCTCGCCGATTATTCAAAATGGTTGGCCGAAATTGTGGTCGTACCCAAGAGAGACGGGAGGATCCGAGTGTGTGTTGATTTCAAAGACCTCAATATGGCATGTCTCAAAGACAATATTCCATTATCAAACATAGATGCCTAGGTCAACAACACTGCGGTTCATGAGATGTTGTCATTCATGGATGGCTTCTCGAGTTACAACCAAATCCTCATGGCAGAAGAAGACCAAACCAAGACGTCATTCATAACGCAATGGGGAACCTACTGTTATAAAGTCATGCGCTTCGGTATCAAAAACATAGGAGCAACATATCAACGGGCAATGACTAGTATCTTCCATGCTCTAATGCACACCATTATAGAAGACTATGTCAACGACATTCTGGTCAAGTCAAAGACCAAGTCTGATCATCTCACCAACTTGAGAACCATTTTTGAAAGACTCCGGAAACATCAACTCGAACTCAATCCACAAAAATATTCCTTTAGAGTTGAATCCGACAACTTACTAGGCTTTATAGTAAACCAAACAGGCATTGAGGTGGACCCATCCAAAATACGAGTCATCACTGAAATGCCTCCTCCCCGAAACATCCGAAAAATTAGTGGGCATCAAGGTCGCATACAAGCCATAAGGTATTTCATTTCAATACTGGCGGATAAGTGCGCACCATTCAACAAACTCCTTAAGAATGACACCCCATTCATATGGGACAATGAATGTCAAGAAGCGTTCGATAAAATCAAGGAGTACCTCACCAAAACCTCCCATCATTTGTCCTCCTAGTCCAGATAAACCCATGTTCCTGTATATGTCAGTGAAAGGCAAGACTATGGGGGCAATGTTAGGACAATATAACGACCATGAAAAGGAACAAACGATATACTATATCAGCAAAACCATGGTCGACTATGAGACAAGATACATGAATGTGAAGAAACACTGCCTAATACTTGTGTGGGCCATGCAGAAACTAAGGTATTATGTCTTATCTCATTCAGTCACGCTCATATCAAAAATTGACCCACTCAAGTACTTATTGGAGAGGCCAGTCCTCAACGGACATTTGGCGAAGTGGAGAATGCTATTGAGCGAGTTTGAGATCGAGTATGTCACTCAAAAATCGGTCAAAGGACAAGCCATTGTTTACCACTTAGCTGAACACGTACTGCCAAACAATAGTCCTGTTAACAAGGATCTCTCTGATGAGAACCTCTTCACAATTGAGGGCTTCATTTGGGAGCTACACTTCGATGGTGCAAGGAACGAATATAGGTCAGGTATAGGAGTCATATTATGCTCACCTGAGAAGATTTTAATACCAAAAGCCATCAAAGTGAATTTCCCATGTACCAATAAAGTTGTTGAATACAAAGCCTTGATAATCGGGCTTGAGAATGCCATGAGAATGAAAATCTAGCAAATAGGAGTAATTGGTGACTCCTTACTCGTCATAAACCAAGTTCAAGGGATTTGGAGGGTGAAAGAAGAAAAGCTCAAACCCTATCAAGAAAAGGTGGAAAATATGATTCCATATTTTAAGAAAATCACTTTTCAACATGTAACTTGGGAAAATAATCGGTTCATCGACACTCTTGCAACCCTTGCTTCGATGGTCGATATTCATTTAGAAATCACCACATTGCCATTCTATATCAGGAATAAACATGACCCTTCCCCACCGAGGGTCGAAAAAGAAATAGAGCAAGAGAATGAGAACGATGGGGAAGTATCTTTCGTGGTTTCAGATGCCATAGTCAAAGAAAAACCAGGGTTCCATGATGTTTTGTACCTGTTAAAAGATGGTTTATACCCCGAAGGAGCCAATAAAAAGGATAAAGCCCTCCGAAGGTTTTCTATAGGATTCATAGTTAGAGGTGATCTCCTATTCAAAATTCCTTCGATGGCATCATTATATGGTGCCTCGATCAGCCAGAAATTGACCAAGTACTGACAGAGCTGCACAATGAAGGAGGTCATTCTGGGGCAGTCGCCTTAGCTCAGAAAATCAAGCGTCAAGGCTACTATTGGACCACCATGGCTGAAGACTGCTGGAAGTTTGTTAAGAGGTGTCCCAAATGTCAACTCTATGGAGACCTCATCCATGCACCGTCCGTATCACTCAACTCAACACCACCCGTATGGCCTTCGCCATGTGGGGTCTTGATATCATCAGAATGATATCACCAAAGCCTCAAACAGCCACCGTTTTATATTAAGGGCTACCGAATAGTTCACCAAATGGGTAAAGTCCGCATCATTTGTTAAAATTGAAGGCCAACATGTTGCTCGTTTCATAAAGAACAATATTGTATTCAGATTCAGTGTTTCTAAGCCAATCATTATTGATAATGGATCCAATTTAAAAAATGAAAAGGTCACTAAGGTGTGCAAAAGGTTTGGGATAACACAGAAATTCTCCACACCTTACTACCATCAAGGAAACGAATAAACAGAACCCACAAATAAAGGACTTCTCACAATCATAGACAAAATAATAGAAGGCGGGAAAGATTGGGACAAAAAGCTAAATGACGCCCTATGGGCCAACCGGACAATTCAAAAGACTCCTACTGGCATGACCCCATACTCATTGGTGTATGGTATGGAAGCAGTGCTACCCATCGAAGTTGAGATACCATCTCTCTGAATCCTTATTCATAAAAATTTAGATGAGAAACAAAAGGTCGAAGAACGAATCGCTGCCCTCATTAATTTGGAAGAAAAACGACTACGAGCAACACATGATATCGTTGCTTACCAGTGTAGAACCGAGAGGACATATCAAAGAAAAGTTTTTCCTCGATAATTCAGAGAAGGAGACATTGTACTCAAGAAAATCTTCCACACTCCTACAAATCCACACCCTTTAGGCAAGTTCAAACCGAATTGGGAGGGGCCATTCGTGGTTAGCCAAATGCATGCAGGTAATTCTTATGTGATCAAAACTCAGGACGGGTACGACCTCAATGACCCCATTAATGCAATGTATCTTAGAAAATACTACACGTAATGGGCTCAAAAACATGGTGAAGACCTGAAAAGGCATCACAAAGAAAAATAAAGAAAGAAAAATATAAAAAAACAAAAAAATTGATGTGATGAAAACCTAAAAAGGCACCACGGGTAAAAGGAATCAAAAGATCTCCTAGAAGGAGCTTTCTATCCAAAGCACTCAAGTACTTGCAAGTTTCAATAATACTATGCAAGCAGACCCTGAGGATGAAAACCAAAGTGATTTCAACGAACCTTGGAAAATGTTGAGACCCTCCAAGATAGAAGCTCGACAAGAATCCAGAGGGCTCTTCATGGATCCTCGAAGCAGAGGATGAAAGCTCCAAAGGTAAAAAGACAACTCCGTGATTTCTGAGTTCTCACGATCCCACAAAGGAATCCTTTCATCATCTTTTGGTAGAATATAAAGAAGAAAATGACCACCAAAGGGGCCATAGGTGGCAAAATTGTAAGGCCCATCCCTTTTAACAATGTTGTTTCAATTTATTATTAAAATCATCCATTTTCAAAACCCATGCACTCCATGGTTGTATGAGTATAACTACCAACTACCACATATCGGAGATGGGTGAATCTCGCTAATGATGATATTGGCTAGTCTGGGAGTGTTTTTCTCTCGATTGGATCTCCTGAGGCAAAATGAGTCAAGCTCATCCCCGTGTGTGCGTACGATGTCCCAATAGCTGGAAATTCGAGACAAAGACCCTACAACTAGGTGGCTGAGTTTGTAACAATTCAGTTTGGAAAGTGTGTGCAAAGAAAGTGTTCTACTCTACTTCAATGAGTCAACTGAACACGTATAAGTTAAAAGACCCCCCAACAGGGACAATTAAACAAAAAAAAAAAAAAAGAGAAATCAAGCAGAATAGAAAACAAAATTTTGGCTATCACAAAATTCTAACTTCAATTCATCCCCTAAAAAATTGGCTTATTACAGGTGTTCACGCCATCAAACTTGGTCTTAGGACTGAAATTTCTACTGTCCCAATGGACTTCAATAAAAAGAAAAAGTACTGAAAATGAGAATGATCACAGGCTCAATCCTGCCAAGGAAAAAAGGAAAGAAAAGAAAATAGTTTGGTTATTCAGTATTCGAATTCGGATCAACATCCTTCTCCTTGAGTTTCGCCACGAAGGCCACCCATCGAGCTAATTCGACATCAGCCTCTTTCAAGTTGATGTCAGATGTGTCCTCATTTGAATTGATTCGTTTATTTGAACAAAAGGTGCCATCTTCTCGATGAGGCACAAGATTCTGACCAAGAGCAGAAGACTCGCCATGAAGTCTCGAAGATCTAAGGCATAATGGAAGAGGTAGGCATGTTCCTACCAAGAATCATAGTTCGAAGTGGTTGTAGGCTTGTCTTGCTTAGCTAACCCCTCACTAGAAGAGGACTTCTTCCCCTTTCGTGACAAACTTGCCTTGGTCAGAAGAGCTGAAGAGTGCTGACGAAGTGGAAGATAGGGTGATAATCGATCACCTCTCCGTAATAAGCGTAATTCTGAATGTGGCAAAACAGGCGAAGAACCCTTTGAGGGAAATACCCATCTGTGAAGAATTGCCCGCCAATATAACACATGAATGTCCCATAGCAAGAAAAAATAGGGACATGTTCTCAAGGCCCCTAATCACCCAATAGAAAGACGACAACTCGTCCAAAACTCACCGATAATAAATAACATTTGTGATAGGCGGGAGTCATTGACATATGTCAGTCCCAAAGTAGTAGATACAGTCATCATTGATCGAGGAGGATGGATAATGGCGATGTGTTTATAGGCCCAAACTTGAGAAAATAGAGCTCAAAATTACCCCCAAAACTCACACAACAGAAGCCCTGAACCCGAGAATCATCCGACGTAGTTTGACCAGGGCGACACTGGTAGTGTCGCCCAGCCTGTGTGGGCGACACTAGTAGTGTCGCCCGGCTTGTGTGGGTGACACTTGCCGTGTCGCCCAACTTAAAACCTCCCGGATCGAGCCGAGCTTTTTCCAATAAATTCCTATGTTAAAAACATGAACTCTAGAGCCCAAAACAGGACAAAAAATTGTGTTCCAAGGGAAAAATAAAATAAAATTGTGTGTTCAAAATATAACTGCAAATCAAGACACTGCCCTCAATAAATCGATCGCCTCGCATGACCCGGTCGTGAAGACCGCAGTATATGCCCGCCAACACGGTCGAAACAATGGTGTAACCTGCTCATTCCCAGAAGGCATGGACTAAGGGAATAAGGGAGGTACGAACTGTTTTGCGACCACTTGGAAAAAGGATGGATCCTAACAGCACGAAAAGAAAAAGACGGATCTGTTCAGCTCCTTGAGATTGCTCTCGATTCCGGACCAGCAGCTCCATATCAACCCACTGGCCACGCAAAGAATAAGCAGCCCCCAACAGTCGTGCACCCATGATAGAATGGTTGTCAGTGGTAGTGGAAGGTTGATACGCAATCCTGGCTAGGTTCAGCCCAGAAATTCAGGCCACTTCCTCTTAGGTTTCTCGCCCTTAGGAAGAAAGAAGGTATTCGTCTGATGATTGAAAGTTTCAGCGAGAGTCTCGAGGAGCGGAAAGTTCACATGGCAAGAGGCCATGTTCAAGATACCCATCATCGAAATTGAAGCCAGAAGGACCATGAGCTCTGGCCACTGCCGAGCAGAAAGAAATCAATCTCGGAACCAAGGTCCGATGATAGGAAAGCCATTGACGCGTCAAGGAACTGCACCCAACCAACGACATGAGAAATATGAGAGGGCAAACTTTCAGGAAAGTGCTTAACCTTAGGAAAAATATGGAAGTCCTCCTCCTCTCTTTTGTCGTCAACTCGCTCGAGAGCCTTCCCCTTGCCCGCGAAGATCGCATTGTTCTTCTTAGAAACCATGAAAACCTAAGGATGGGTGCAATAAAATCCTGTAAAAATAGAGGGAAGATGATGAAAAAGGGAGAGGATGAAGGTGAGAAGAAGAAAATTGAGTTTGAAACATGAGAGAAGAATGGGAGAGGGATGATTTTTATTAAATAAAAGAAAAAAAAGAAACCCGACCCAAAACACGTCCTATAGTTATCTACTTTGGCCAACAGTGGGTTTAGATAACCTTACAACTAAGAAAAGAAAAAAAAAAATTGAGGGTCGGAGGTTTGGGCGACATGCCCCGTGTCGCCCAATTACGTACTCAGACTTGGGCAACACCACCCATGTCGCCCACATATTTTATTTTTTTTAAAAAAACCCCTTTTAATCCCTCAAATTTTCCAATAAAAAAAAAATATGGGCGACACTGGCCATTTCGCTCAGCCTGTTAGGGTGACACGCCACCTAAGCGACACCACTGATGTCGCCCATACATTTTTGCCAAAAATTTTATTTTTACATTTTCCAGCAAAATACACTTAATAAAAAAGCAAAGAGCTTTTTTAGGTGGGCGACACGGCTAGTGTCGCCCAAAAATATTTCCCCGAAACTTTCCCCACTCAATTTTTGGGGACTTCCATGGATCAAACATGGTTTGTCATAGTTTTTTGTAATCATTTTCAAACATTTTTATTAACTTTTAAAATAAAACGCTCCTCGGTGGAATGAGCCTAAACTGCCATCCAATTATCCAGACAATTTAAAAAAAAAATCAAAAAAATAAAAAACCTCCCTTATGGCACGAGCCTAAACTGCCAACCAATTTCAAAAATAAAATCAAAAATAAAATAAAAAATAAAAAAGGAAGCGCTCCTCTGTGGCATAAGCCTAAACTGCCAACCAATTTTTCAAAAAATTTCAAAAAAATAAAACACTTCTTTGTGGCACGAGCCTAAACTGCTAACCAATTTCAAAAATAAAATCAAAAATAAAAACGACAACACTCGTCAGTGGCATGAGCCTAAACTGCCAACCAAAGCCCCATCCATGGCACAACCAACCTATTTCAATGGAAAAACATCAAACTCGTGCGATGTTAAATAGCCGAGACAAGAAAAACCGTCAAACTCGTGCGACATTAAAGAGCCGAGATAGGAAAAACGTCAAACTCATGTGACGTTAAAGAGCCACGACAGGAAAAATGTCAAACTCGTGCGACGTTAAAAAGCCGAGACAGGAAAAATATCAAACTTGTGTGACATTAAAGAGCCAAGACAGGAAAAATGTCAAGCTCGTGCAACGTTAAAGAGCCGAGAATGGAAAAACGTCAAACTCGTGCGACGTTAAAGAGTCGAGACAGGAAAAATGTCAAACTCATGCGACGTTAAGACCCTGTTCAATGTGTTCCGGGCACAACCACCCTGTTCAAACGTCAAGCCCCGTACGCTGCTAAAGGTTGGGTATATCTAGTTCAACGTCAAACTCGTGCGACGTAAAAGAGCTTAGACATGTAACATCTAGCCTCGTATGCCATAAAATGTTCGATGTGTTTAGGGCACAACCACCCCATTCAATGTTGTTCAGGGCACAACCACCCTGTTCAATGTGTTCAAGGCACAACCACTTTGTTCAAACATCTATCCCCGTATGACGTAAAAGGGTCGGGTGTATGGTCCATTGCTGCATGATGCTAAACTGCTTAAAGGGCTCTATGGTTGCAAGAGTTAAAATTGCTAACCAACTTTGTTTTTCAAATATCTTTCTCTTTTCAAAATTTTCACTATATGTCTGTGATTTCAAAAAACATTAATTTCTTTATTAAAATCGAAACATATCCCTACTCCTGGTTCTGTTTCAAATCTCCCCCTACTTTCAAAATTTCTAAAACATTTTTTAAAATGAAGGAGCTTGGACACCCGTATATGATGAATACCGCATTGTCGTGTTTACCATGTTGTTGCCTTGTCTCTCTCTACGAATTCAGCCAGACAAGTCTCTTCCTATAGAAGACCTTTTCCTATAGATAGCCTTAGGAAACCCTAAGGTGATCAAAGAAAATGGCAAGAATAAAAATTTCAAACTACAACACCCCTGAAGTTAAGTGGCATGGCCAGAAAATCCAACTCGAGTTTCAAAGTTGTGTAACGCACCGACAATGTCGGAAACCTTAGGAGGAAAAATGCCCTAGGTGGGTGAGTTCAGTGAGCACAATGACTTTGAGGGATAGTTGGTGTGCCCTACGACCACATGAAGACAGGACGAAATTTAAAATGGCTACTTTATCTTTGACGTTCATCTGTCCCTTTTAGGACAAGGAAAGCCAAAAGTGTCTACTTCTTTGCCACTCGCCCATTTTAAAACTGACAAATTCTACCGTTTCTGAACTCTTAAGACCACATTATCCTAATGAACCCAAAATCCATAGTTCAAACAACCTATCTTGTGTCCGGGAACCAGTCTGCCTGCCCAGAACCCCACAGAACCCTGTTTTGACCACGATTTTTGTAAACAACCTATTTTACCAAAAACTCATTAAAAATAGTCAATAAATCTGTTTTGATCCAAATTTTCTCTGAGAGCTTCATAAGAGGCTAAGGAATACAGCCAAAGTGAAAAAAAAGGAAATTTTGATAGGTTTGAGTTGGGTGACAATGGCAGTGTCGCCCAATTAATTTCAATAAATGTCCTGTTTTACCAAAACACTCATTAAAAATAGTAAACAAATTTGTTTTGACCCAAATTTTTTCTGGTAGCTTCATAAGAGGATGGGGAATGCACTCAAAGTAAAAAAAATGAACTTTGACCAAGTTTGACTAAGGTGACATGGGCAGTGTCACCCAGCCTAGACTGGACAACACACCTAGTGTCACCCAGATATGGGTGACACTATCAATGTCGCCCGGGTGACACGGAGACAATTTTATCCCAAATCATAATTTTTGGATTTTTGAATGATTTTTGACCTTTTCTTGGGTGACACTAGATGTGTCGCCTAGGAGACAAGGCCGTGTCTCCCAAATCCGTGACCCTAAAAAAGTGGATCTTTGATCGAGGGATTTGTTTGTTGCGGGAAGATATTTGTAGACCCCCCATTTCAATTTTGGCAAATTCTATGGTTTTATGAACCCTTAGGACCACACTTAACCTAGTAAACCCAAATCCATAGTTCCTATAACCTACTCGGAACCAGTTTGCTTGCCCGGAACCCTGCATAAACCCTGTTTTGACCCAAATTTCTGTAAATACCATGTTTTACTAAAAAAATCAGTAAAAATAGTAAAAAAAATTTGTTTTGACCCAAATTTTCTCTGAGAGCTTCACAAGAGGCTAAGAAACAACTTGAAAAGAAAAAAACTCAAATTTGACAAGTTTTGGTTTGGGCGACATGGGGCATGCCACCCAAGCGACACGACCCGTGCCACCTAGCCTTGTGCGACATAGGGCATGCCGTCCAGGTGACATGACCCGTGCCACCCAGATCTGAGACCCTTAAACTTTGACTTTTTGACGGGGGATTTGCTTATTACACGTGCTTATCCTTCCCAACGAGTTCGGACCCCTATAATACCTCTTTTCGTGGTCATTTGAGGGGATCGAGACTTTAGAGAGGAAAACCCCTTGAGATAGAGATTGAAACCAAAGAGAGAATGAGAGAAACCCTAGAGAAGACCGTGCTTCCTGAGACTCTAACCCCAAAGAAAAAGAAAACCTCGACTTAAGCACAACCACCCTAGATCTACCCTTAGGGAGCAACCACCCTGCTACTACCAGAGACTTATTGATTGACATCTGGACCAGAAGGGCAAGAGGAACCGGTTATGATACGGGCGAGCCCTCAAGGGCTCGGGAGTCCCGGGCCATTTGGCCCAGTTCGATACTCATTCTCCCTTCATTTATTTTTTTATTTTATTTAATTTATTTTGTTTTGATCTGATTTTGATTTGTTTTGATTGATAAATCATATTTTAAATGCTTTTGATCAAGCTGGCTCCGCCAGAGATCTGAGAGCAGATATGCTCTTTTATGTGCAGATTTGACCTCAGATCTAAATTCGATTGTTCCCACTTTATCTACCACTTGTTTTCCATTTCATTCTTATCAGTTTAATGTGTCATATCAGATTTATCTACATCCACAGATCGCTTCGATTTGTGCTGTAAATAGTTTGGCGCCCACCGTGGGGCGAATCGAGCGTGATCCGAGCATCAAAATTTTGAAAATCTCATAATATTTTGAAACATTTCATGCATGTTGTAGGTACCATTTTGTGATAATTACTAAAACTTTTCAAGTCAAAATAAAATATTTAAAAATACAAAACAAATATTTCTCTATTAAATCTGCAGTCCCCTCTTGTTGCTTTATTTTAATTTATTTTCATCGAAAACAATTTTATTTGATGTTTCTCTAAGTTTAAAGTAAGCTTAGTTTATCAATATACTAGAAAAAAAAAAATAAAAATATAAAAAATATAAAAAATACAATAGTATTTTGGGCGACACTAGGCGTGCCGCCCAAGCGACACAGGGCATGCCGCCCAGACGACACGGGTCGTGCTGCCTAGGTCCAGGGTGACACACCCTTTGGTGCCCTCCGTCGTCCAAGTCAGATTTTTTTGATATTTTACAGGCTGGGTCATGAGTCTCTTTTGTGACTGTTCACAAAATTTTGGAGCAAAATAAATTTCTTAAAAATACCAAAAACATATTTTGCTTGATACAAGTATGTTCTATCTGTTGTTCTTCCATTTCACTTTGTTTGAATTTTATTTTATCAAAAAGTATGATTTTTCTTCTTCTGCATGTTTTAGTGGCCTTATTTCATCAAGATCAACAAGATAAAAATAAAATAAAAAATAAAATAAAAAATTTTTGGGACCCCACAGGCTTATTCCAGAGCCTTTTTGTGCTTTTTCACTAATTTTTTATTTAAAATAAAATTTTCAAAAATATAAAAAAAATATTTTGCTTTAGATAAGCATGTCCTACTCCTGACTTTTTCGTTTTTTATTTTAGTTTTTTAATTTTGACTAAAACCATGTTTTTCCTTCTTTCACCATGCTTAGTTTAACTGTGTTTCATCAAACTTCTTGCACCCTACCTGAACCGTATCCCGTTCGAGTCACCCTCGACCTGGGCCACGCTCGACTTAGCACAGACTGTGCCTTGTCTCATTGTTCTGACCATCCATTCTTAGGGGTTCCTCACCCCTCCATGTATATTGTGCCTCGAGTGAGTTTTGCCTCGAAGAGCGCATCGCTAGGCTCAATCAGTGCCAAGCGCTCACTTGTTTTCTTTCTTATTGTGTGCGTGTGTGCTTGAATTTATTTTCATTTGTGTGCTTCTTTACACACTCTAGCACACACCGACCGGGAATCCCAGAAAACCAAAAAACAAAGTATTTGAAAACCCCCAAAATCCGAGTTAACTACTTGAGGAGAACCTAGCTTTGAGAATTGAGGCGGTTGAGATTTGCTTAACTTTAACTATGAGTACCTCTTCGTAATCCTTTGCCTCAAAGCAACTCTGCGTATAGTAGGACCTGGCAAAATCCTATAATAGGAGGCCGGGACCTATGCGGGGACCTATATTAGCCTAACCGCATTTCAGTAGTTAGGGACCCACTCTCAAGCCAAGCCTACCTATAGTACTATACTAGGTGAAACGTTTTTGTGTGCTTGCTTACTTATTGATCTTGAGTCTCAACCTAAATCTGCTTTTGGTCCGAGTTGAACCCTCTGAGTCCAGGTTCAGACTTGTACCCAGCCTAGCCCAAGTCCGAATTAGGTTTTGCATTGGTCCAAACTTAGGCCCCTTGTTGTCTGCACCGAAGGCTCGTTTCTAGTTCATCTTTGATCTAGTTAAGGTCCATACCTGGCCTGATCATTAAAGCGCTCTGGGTCCAAGATCAGGTTTATACCCACCTAGCCCAGATCCGGACCAAATTCACACCCAGGCTTGAACCTAGGCCCCTTTTTTGTCCGAGCCAAGGGCTCGTACCTAAACCATCTTTGATCCAGTCCAGGTCCACACTCAATCTAATTATCATAACCCTCTAGGTCCAAGCTTAGGCTTGCACCCAGCTCAGTCCAAGTTCGGACCAGGTTTGCACCCAGGTCTGAACTTAGACCCACTTGGCACGAGTCGAGACTCCAACTTTCCTTGTCTGGATCTTTGTCTAGGTTCTAGTATAAGTCTAAGCTTAGAGTTACCTCTAGGGTTGGATTAGGCTTACCCTAGTTCAGAGTCTAAACCAAAACCCATTGAGTCTAGATTCCAGGATAATTTCAGCCTAGTTGTCACTCAGGGTTGGCACCTAGAGTCAGATTACGTCTACCCTAGGCTGTCGAGTCTAGATCTTACCCAAGTCAGATTCTAGAACCCTGGCAAGGGCGATCACCATGTCAGTCACCCAAGGCGATTATGATGATCATTCTACGGTTGACTCTAAACCGAACCTTCCTAAACCTAGGGACCAGTATGCCGCAACCCCTTGGGATTACGGCCAGAACTCGGGCCAATCCATTATCCATCGCCTAGGTCTCCAATTAGAAGCCGAGTCCCAGGAATCCACTTTTAACCCTGAGCTCTGTATGGTCCAAAAAGTTGGCTCTGCCCAAAAAACATTGAACAGCCAAGGGGTCCGGCCGAGCATTGTCCTACAGGGAACCTTACGTAGCCACAGTAGGATCCGTGTGACCTTAGGCAACCAAAGCAAGAGTCGTTCAAGGGAAGAGTTCATGCTGTATTTAATGATGCCCAGAAGTCACACCAAGATAACCCTGGGGCTCAACGGTCTCAAATCAAGAACCATCTAGGTCTAGGGGATCTAACCCAACCTCGAGCCACCGTAGTACAGCCCACGATGTCTCTAACAATGTACGTAGCAGAGGCATCAGTCTAGACCAACCCTTAGGCGAGATAGGCATCCAGGCTTCCCTCAAAAGTCTAATTGACTTAGGCTACGATGTTCATGCCCCAATTCATGGGTCAATCCAAAACCAACCTAATAGCATAGGTCAACCCATAGCACAACCGAGTCAGCAGATTCTTCAATCGGTCTCTCTTGTGTATCTGGTCCAACCAACCGTGCAGTTTCCGCAACTGGTGGCGATTCCTATGGGTCAGTACGCCCCTCAAGGACAAATGTGTCAAATCACCAGCTAACAGCGGCTCATCCATCATAGGTCCAAGTAGGCCAACATCTACCCCAAGTCTTGACACATCAGTTTATGCTTGGGAACCCACCGACCGGTGGACCTACTCTCATGCCGAACACCCAACAAGAAGGCACTTTAAAGGCAATGTAGAATATGCTCGTAAGAATGCGAATGCATGATATTCTACCCCCAAAGGCCTATGTTCAAGTGACCCTTGGAGGCATGGAGGACCTTCCCCTAGGATTTGTTAACCCAGAATTTAGAAACACGTTTAACGGGAAGAGAAATCCAAATGCTCACGTCAACGGGATCTCTTCTCCGTGAGAGCTTTGCGAGATAGGCCTAACCAATTGAAGGCCATATTTTCACAAACATTGATCGGGCATCAGAGAACAATGTCCTCTCAACCACACATCATTTCAGACGAAATGTTCAACCTATTCGTCTCTCGCTACCGTCGGTCAACACTAAGATCTCTGTCCCTGGGCGAGCTCAGTGCAACGAAGCAAAATCGAGGAGAGTCCTTTGAGGATTTCATCTGTCGATTCCATGATGCTGCAATTGTAGAATGCCCACTGACAGACCCAGTCAAAATCTCTATAGCCTTGGAGAATGCCACTCCCGAATACTGGACCTTTTTCAGCAAAGGTCTTATCCCCCACTCCTTCGACTCCTTGATCAAGCGGGTGGCATGATATGAAAGGGAAAGAGGGACACCTCTCAGCTTCAGGCTCAATAATAAACCAATAACAACTCCCCAAAATAAGATAAAAAAGAAATAACAAGGGGAAGGATTCCAGTCAAGTTAATGAGATTGTCGTGAACGGATCGGCTCACGGTTCAGCCACTCAGCACAACAATTAGAACCAAAATCGAAGGGGTCAGCCAAGAGCCAACACTCAAAATAATAACTAAAGTTGAGAGGATAATTTCACTCCTCTCAAAAACCCACTAGAAAAAGTGTTGGAATTACTCCTGGTTAGAAACATGGTTTATTTCCCGCCACCAATTGAACTACCATTTCAAGTCACGGATAAAAGCAACTGGTGCAAATGGCATCAAAACCATGCCCATGACATCCAAAACTGCAAGTATTTGAAACGGGTGATTCAAGGGTTAATCAATAGGGGGGACATCACTGTCACACCTAGATATCAACCCGTCGAATAGCCTAATCAAAAGATGCTCCCTCTCCTTAAGAATATGGTCACAACGACTAAAAAACTAGGAGCTCAAGACAACACAGAAGAGAACACTGTCATTCACATGATTGAGAGTGGAGACGAAGAAGATGATCCCAGCCAATTCGTATTTGCTTGTCATCATCACTTTCAAAAGCCCAAAGAAGATCTTTTAAGCCTTTTGAGAGGAATCCCTTCATCTATGAACCTCGACAACCTGCTCAAATGGGATCAATATGACAAAGATGACACGCGAGAGATCGACAGGGTCAAAACCAATGAAAAGGCATCATCTCCCAAACAAGAGGCCAACACCCCGAAATCTCCCATTAGTCTTGGCTGACCTTATCGAGCTTCTAGTTGGTAAGGTTGATTCCCTAACCCGAATAGGCCGAGTGTTCCAACCCATTCAATTAATGGCCGACACTCTTGATGAAAGGATGGGAAACTCCTCTAGAGCCAGACAACCAGCAGGGGTTGTAGATTGTGAGCTAAACAAGGAAATTCAAGGATCAACAACCTCCTACGATCTACCGACTCATCTCAGGAAGATCCTGGCTCAAATCTCCATCTTGGAGCTACTCACCAACTCACCAGCACATAGGGCCCAGATCGAAAAGGTCCTCACCAAGACACACATTCTGAGCAACACACAGCCAGATGAGTTGTGCGGTATGATCAACTAACTAATGGTACCAATGCGAATCGTGTTCACGGATGATGACATCCTGGCCAACTTCAACAGCGTTCCTGTCCAACCTCTACACATCACTGTTTTCATGCAAGGATATGAAATAAGGAGAGTGCTTGTTGATAATGAGGCATCCCTAAACATATGCCCTATGAAACGGTAAAGCAGACATGCAAAAGTCCAGATGACTTCGAACCATTTCAATTAACCATCGCTGCATATGATGGGACCAAGAGGCAAGCTGAGGGCATATTGCGTCTCACACTCAAGAATGGCCCCACCATTCAGTCGGTAAAGTTTTATGTCTTGGACATAAAACCTTCTTTCGACATGCTGCTAGGAAGACCCTAGCACAACCACCAGTTTCAATATTGTTCATGATATAACCACCCTATTCAATGTGTTCAAGGCACAACCACCTTGTTCAAATGTCTATCCTCATATGATGTAAAAGGGTCAGGTGTAAGGTACATCGCTGCATGACATTAAGCTGCTTAGAGGGCTCTATGGTTGCAGCAGTTAAAACTGCCAACCAATCTTGCTTTTCGAAATATCTTTCTCCTTTCAAAATTTTCACTATATGTCCTGTGATTTAAAAAACTTTAATTCCTTTCTTAAAATCGTAGCCTGTCCCTGCTCCAGGTTCTATTTCAAATCTCCCCCTACTTTCAAAATTTCTAAAAAGTATTTTAAAATAAAGGAGCTTGGACACCCGTATATGATGATTACCGCGTTTGCCGCGATTGCTACGTTCCTACCTCGTCTGTCACTTCAGATTCTGTCAGACAAATCTCTTCTTATAGAAAGCCTTTCCCTATAGACAGCCTTAGGAAACCCTAAGGAGATCAAAGAAAATGTCAGGTTGTGAACACCCCTAAAGTTAAGTGGCATGGCCAGAAAATCCAACTCGAGTTTCAAGCTAGTGTAACTCATCAACATCTCACGCCGAAAACCCTAAGAGGAAAATGCCCTAAATGCGTGAGCTCGGTAAGCGCAATTACTTGGAAGGATAGTTGATGTGCCCCTTGACCACGTGACTTCAGGATGAAATTTAAAATGTCAGCTTTATCTATGACGTTCGTCTGCCCCCTAAAGACAGGGAACGCGAGAGTGTCTACTTCTTTGTCACTCACTTGCTCCTCGAAGGGCAGGGAGTGCCAAAGAGGGGCAACTGTAGACACCCCATTTTAAATCGGGCAAATTTTGTGGTTTTCTGAACCCTTGACCATACTTAACCTAGTAAACCCAAATTCATAGTTCCCTACCCTGTGATCCGGAACCAGTTTGCCTACCCAGAACCCTGCAGAAACCCCTTTTTAACCTAGATTTTTGTAAATGCCCTGTTTTACAAAAAAAATCATTAAAAATAGTAAAATAATTTTGTTTTGACACAAATTTCTCTAAGAGCTTCACAAGAGGCTGATGAACACACCTAAAAAGAAAAAAACTCAAATTCAACAATTTCTTATTTGGGTGACATGGGGCGTGCCACCCAGGTGACACGACCCATGCCACCCAAGCGACACGCCCCGTTCCGCCCAGGGGACACGACCTATGCCACCCAGATTCGGGACCCTCAAACTTAGACTTTTTTGACCTGGGATTTACTTGTTACCCGTTCTTATCCTTCTCAACGAGTTTGGACCCCTATAACACCTCTTTTAGTGGTCATTTGAGGGGATCAAGACTTTAGAGAGAAAAAACCATAGAGATAGAGATTGAAACCAAAGAGAGAACGAGAGAAAACCAAGACAAAACCTTGGCTTCCTGAGACTCTAACCCCAAAGCAAAAAAAAACCTAGACCTAGGGTACAACCACCCTAGATTTACCCTTAGGGCACAACCACCGTACTACAACCAGTTCGTGCTCATCGACATCTGGACCAGAAGGGCAAGAGGAACCAGTTCGGATACGAGCGAGCCCTCAAGGGCTCGGGAGTCTCGGGCGATCTGGCCCGGTTCGGTACTCATTTTCCCATCATTTCTTTTTTTATTTTATTGAATTTAGTGATCTACATCTGCAGATCGCTTCAATTTTGCGCTATAAACAATATTCTCCTCAACAATTTTGGCCCCTTTTTAGCAACTTTTCGAGACTATTTAGAGGGGGATGGAGGAAAAAATCGGGGAGGATTGGGGAGAGAGAAAAACCCTAGAAGATAGAGAGAGAAAAACCTTAAGAGATAGAGAGAGATAGAGATAGAACCCCTAAGAGAGAGAGAAAACTTGAGATTTTAAAGATAGAAACCCTAGGAGAGAGAAAAAACTTGGGATAGAGATGAAAAACCCTAGAGTGCTGCAAGAGATAGAGATCTGAGAGAAAAAACGCAGAGAGAAAACCCTATCTAAGCTACGCCTGAGAACCCTAGTTCTAAGCCATTTTCCAGGGCACTACCACCCTACTCAGTCAATTTTTGTTAGCTGACATCCGGATAAAAGAGGCAAAAGAGGATGGGTTTCGATAGGAGCGAGCCCCAAAAGGCTCGGGAGTCCCGGGCCATTCGGCCCGATTCGATATTATTTCTTTCTTTTTCTTCTTATTTTATTATTTCAATTTTATTTTGATCTGTTTTGTTAATTTTATTTAAGATCGCATTTTGGACGCTCTGGATCGCGCTGGCCTGCCACAGATCTGCTCATTTCCCAGCAGATCTGTCCTCATATCTGAATTCGATTTGTTCCACTTTCTTTACCATTTTATTTCTTGCATTTTCATTTAGTTTAAGGTGTAAAAATCGAGAGATGTTCATCGGAAGATCTGTCTGATTTTCATCATAGACAACTTTGTCCTTCTCGTTCCTCTTTTCTTAAACACAGCTGGCGATGCATGGCGTCGACTGTGTCCTTCTCTCTCTTCTTTTCTTAAACACAGTCGGTGATGTTTGGCACCGACTATGTCCTTCTCACTCCTATTTTCTTAAACACGACTGACGATGCCTGACGCCTACTGTGTCCTTCTCTCTCCACTTTTCCTAACACAACCGGTGATGCTCAACGTCGCCTGTCTTATCTCTCCCCCTCTCTTTACATAGTCGGTGATGCTTAGAGCCTCATGTGTCCCATCCTATCTCTCCTTCTAACACAACCGGTGATGCTTAGCACTGCTTATGTCCTCTCTCTCTTCTTTGTATAACCCAATCGATGAAGGCGTAGCGTAGCCTGCGACTTCTTGTGTCACTTCTCCCATTATAGCCGACGAAGGCTTAGCGCTGCTTGTGTCTCCTCTATCCTTCCTTCCATCACAGTCGGCGGAAGCACATCGCCGCCTGTATCTTTTGTCGCCTGGTATCTTTTGTTTCTTTCTCCTCGTCTTATTGTCGTCTGTTTCTGCCTTCAACCCTTCCTTCTCTCTTCTCTCACACTCTTCTCCTACTTTCTTTCTCTTCCTCTCCTTTTTATTCACTTCTTCTTCTCTTATGTTACTTCTTATTCTTTCTTTATGATCTCCATTCTTTTTGTTATTCTTTCGTTTGATTAAGCGGGTTGAGATTAGCATCTCATGGTAGTTTTATCGTCTAGCCATAATGTTGTTATGCCAGAATTACTGTGCCTGCTTTATTGCCACGACAGACTAACCATCGTGTCTAGCTAGTCAGTATCGGTATTGACGTCTAGTAGTAATTCTGTTGACCGGTCTGAGTTACCGAGCCCATTTTACTGCCACGTTAGGCCAATTACCTACCAACTTAGTCGTCGTGTTAATCTCCTCACCTAGTCAAATTCTTCTCTCTCCCATCTTTCTTCTCTCATTCTTCTCTCCTTCTTTCTAAATGTGCATGCTCGTGTACGTTCACCAGAGAGGCAAGGTGAGGGTTGTTGACCCACCTGTCTTATAACATTTGCCATATATATGTGATTGCAAAAAACAAGAGAATACAAGCCAAGGGAGGCGATTCCGAACCAGTTTTACTATTGTGGGGCTTTCTTTGTGATCTAAGAGGGCGCCCACGTCAGCCAGTCCGAGTAAGTCCCGAACCCACCTTAAATTCGTCTCTCATCGACTGGTCCACCTGCCTTTGTTCTCGAATGAGATTCCCGAGAGAGCGATCTCAAAAGTCTCAGGTCTCCCCGAAACCGGAGAAGCATTCCGCCCAATCATCCTGATCTGAAGGGAAAGATCGAGGCACCTAACCAAGTACTTCACCAAATGAGTAGAGGGTACATCATTTGTCAAAATTGAGGGACAACATGTTGCCCGTTTCATAAAGAACAATATTGTATTAAGGTTCGGTGTTCTTGAGTCAATCATTACTGATAATGGATCCAATCTCAAAAATGAAAAGGTCTCTAAGGTGTGCAAAAAGTTTGGGATAATGCAGAAATTCTCCACACCTTACTACCCTCAAGGAAATGGACAAGCAGAGGCTACAAACAAAGGACTTCTCAGAATTATAGACAAAATAATAAAAGGTGACAAAGATTGGCACAAAAAGCTAAATGACATGCTATGGGCCTACCGAACAATTGAGAAGACTCCTACTAGCATGACCCCATACTCATTGATGTATGGTATGGAAGTAGTGTTACCTATTAAAGTTGAGATACCGTCTCTCCGAGTGCTTATTCATAAATATTTAGATGAAGAACAAAAGATCGAAGCACGAATAACTGCCCACGTTAATTTGGATGAAAGACGAGTACGAGCAACACAAAATATTGTTTCTTACCAGCATAGAATCTGGAGGGCATACCAAAGTAAACTTGTTCCTCGATAGTTCAGGGAAGGGGACATGGTACTCAAGAAAATCTTCCACACTCCTACAAACCCACACCCTTTAGGAAAACTCAAACCTAATTGGGAGGGGTCATTCGTGGTCACACGAGTGCACGCAAGCAATTCGTACAAGATCAAGAATTAGGAGGGGTGCAAGCTCAATGACCCCATCAATGCGATGTGTCTCAGAAAATACTACCTGTAACGGGCTCAAAAGAGTGGTGAAAACCTGAAAAGGCATCACAAAAAACAACAAAAAAAAAAAAAAAATGGACCTGGTGAAAGTTTGAAAGGGCATCATGGGTAAAAAAAAAATAATCTCCAAGAAGGAGATTATGATTCAGAAACACTCAAGTACAAACAAGTACTTGCAACTTTCAACAATACGGCACAAGCAGACCCTGAGGATGAAGACTCCTCCTAAACTCTGTAGGTTCCCAACATAGGTTCCCAACATAACCAACTCAGAAAGATGCGGACGTGTGATATTGAATGGAAAACCAAAGTGACTTCGACGAATCTTAGAAGAACATCGGGACCTCCCCAAGATGGAAGCTCAGCAAGAATCCATAGAACTCTTCATGAACCCGCGAAACACAGGATGAATGCTCCATAGGTAAAAAGGCATTTGAGACTTTTGAGTTCTCACGATTCCATAAGGAAATTCTTTCTTCATCTTTGGGTAAAATATAATAAAGAAAATGACCACCAAAGGGACCACTGGTGGCAAAACTGTAAGGCCCGTCCCTTTTAAAAGCACTTTTTCAATCTGATTGTTAAAACCCTTCATTTCCAAAACCCTTTTAGAAAGGACTTCCTCCTTCACTACAAGAGGTTAAATTGTTAGTCGATCTGGCCTCGTTCTTGAAGCCAACTTCCTACGCCTATTATGAAGGCTTGAAACTAGTGAGGCACTCCATGGTTGAATGAGGATAACTACCAACTACCACATATCGGAGATGGGTGAACCTCGCCAATAACGATATTGGCTAGTCTTAGAGAATTTTCCTCTCGACTGGATCCCCTTAGGAGAAATGCGGCTAGCTCATCCCCGTGTGTGCGTACGATGTCCCAAAGTCCAATTTGAAAAAAATCAAACTCGTGCGATGTAAAAGTGCCGAGACAGAATAAATGTCAAACTCGTGAGACGTAAAAGAGCCGAGACAGGATAAGCATCAAATTCGTGCAATGTTAAAGAGACGATAAGGATAAATGTCAAACTTGTGTGATGTAAAAGAGCCGAGGCAGCTACCATCTAGCCCCGTATGGCGTAAAAAGGTCGAGTGGATCCAGGGGACAACCACCCTATTCGATGGATTTTGTCTCTCCCCGTATTGACGAAAAAGGGACAGGTGTACGGTCCATCGCTGCATGACGTTAAATTGCTTAGAGGGCTCTATGGTTGCAGGAGTTAAAACTACTAACCAACCTATTTTTCGAAATATCTTTTTCTTTTCAAAATTTTAATTGTCTTGTGTTTTTTTCAAAAACTTTAATTTTTTTTGTAAAAATCGTAACCTGTCCTTGATCTGGGTTTTATTTCAAATCTCCCCCTACTTTAAAAAATTCTAAAAAAGTCTTAAAAAAATGAAGGAGCTTGAACACCCGTATATGATGATTACAGCGTTACC
Organism: Amborella trichopoda; assembly: GCF_054954075.1. Taxonomy (NCBI): domain Eukaryota; kingdom Viridiplantae; phylum Streptophyta; class Magnoliopsida; order Amborellales; family Amborellaceae; genus Amborella; species Amborella trichopoda. Next base: position 29,912,317 of record NC_142337.1, on the reverse strand, counting down.
GCAATTGCCGCGTTGTTTCCTCGTCTCTTACTTCAGATTCGACCTGACAAGTCTCTTCTTATAGAAAGCCTTTCCCTATAGGAAGCCTTAGGAAACCCTAAGGAGATCAAAGAAAATGCTAGGGTTAAAAACTCAAACTACAAAAACCCCTGAAGTTAAGTAGCATGGCTAGAAAATCCAACTCTAGTTTCCAGCTTGTGTAATTCACTGACATCTCATGCCGAAAACCCTAGGAGAAAAAATTCCCTAGGTGGGTGAGCTCAGTGAGCGCAATGACTTGGAGGGATAGTTGGTGTGTCCCCTGACCACGTGGCCTCAAGAAGAAATTTAAAATGTCTGCTTTATCTTTGACGTTCACCTGCCCCTCGAAAGACATGGAACGCTAAAGTGTTTACTTCTTTGCCACTCACCTGTCCCTCAAAGGACAGGGAATGCGAAAGAGGGGCAACTGTAGACACCCCATTTTAAATCTGGCAAATTATATGGTTTTCTAAACCCTTAAGACCACATTAGCCTAATAGACCAAATTTAATTACCCCAAAACTATCCAAATCCTATCCTAGTTTGAAGTAGAGCCCAAGAGCTTTCCAAGGGTCCAAGAATCCTGAACCGGACCTACGGATCAAATGATATACCAAATGACAATTTAGTCCCTATGAGACCCAACTGTCGGGCCGCTGGATAGGCTATAACAGTCCTGACATGTCAAGACGCAGGCTGATGATGTATTCAACACATTTGATGATGCAAAAAATGTGTTTTCTTTAATTAGATAAGGCTAAAACTTCAAGATAAATCCAAAAAATCCTGAAAAAACTCCAAACAATTTAGGAAAAATAACCAATTGAATCTTATAAATACCCCCTTCCCCTAACCCAAAAGGAGAGAAAAAAGAGACCAAAACAACCTTAGAAATTTTTGAAATTAGGAAAATTACCCAAAAATAGGAAAAACCCTTAGAAAATTCTTGAAAATTTAGGAAAAATCCTAAAAAATTAGAGAAAATCTCAAAATTCATATTCAACCTCTAGAGATCAAAAAACCCTTATAAAACTAAGGAAATTCTCCTCTAGACCCCGAGAAAGACTGACAGCTTTAGAAAAATGTCTAGATTGAAAACCCTAGAAAAGATAGAAACCCTAGCCTCCTAAAGTCCTAACCCCCAAGACTGAGAAAACCTAGACCTAGGGCACAAAACTCCTAGATCAATACTAAAATTAGGGCACAAAAACCCTAGATCTAACCCTTTACACCAGAGATCTATTGGTCAACATTCAAATCAAAGAGGCAAAGAGGACCAGTTCTGATAAGGGCTAGCCCTCGAAGGCTCGAGAATCCCAGGCCATCTGGCCCAGTTTCTTCCCCTCTCTTTCTTCTTCTTTTTATTGTTTTGCTTCTTTTATTTATTATTTATCAGTTAACTTGTCATAAAAATCATATTTTAATGCTCTAGATCATGCTGGCTCTGCCACAGATCTGAGAGTAGATATGCTCGTTTTCGAAAACTCTAGCCTCAGATTTGAATTCGATCTATCTCACTTTCTCTACCACTTTATTTACATCCTTTTAAATAGTTTAACGTGTTAAAATTCGAGAGATCTTCATTGGAAGGAAAATAATGCTGCTTGGAAGTGGGCGATATGCTGGTTCGAGGACGTGGTTCTGTTGAATAGGGGAAACTTCCCTTTCTTATAATCTAAAGGAAACGACACCTGATCAATGTATGAAGGGTATGGCATTTGATAAGGCATTGCACCCTTTATCCCTAGAATTTTTCTGTTCTTTAAGCTATGGATCACCATAGCTTCAATGTCTGCCTGTGAGACGGGGTGAGGGACAAATTTGTCCTGTGAGGCAGAGGGAAGGGGCTACCTTGGAGGTGCACCATCTGAGTGATGGGAATTGACCTCATGGTTAGCTGATTGTCATGCAGTATTTATAATCTTCTCTATCATTGCGCGCACCATATCTTCGAACTTGTTCATGCGCTCTTCCTACGAGTCAGGCTCATTTATAACCATTACACTGACTGTTTCTTCCAGAGAGGTCATCCTTAATTATAGTTGAGGGCTTGCGAGCTTGATGGGTGGCACGCAGCAGATCGGTCAGCAAGGGGTCATCATGCCTCGATCGAACTCGAGTTTTGTATGCCGATCGAGTGAGGATTGGTTCTCTACAGTCTTGGGACCGTGACTGCTGAGTGGCTGGGTCATATTCTATGACACTAACCATAGTGCAGGGCTCATGGAATTCTTCTTCAGGCTTCATCATCTGAAGAGGGTAGAAGGGATTCAAGTGAAGAGGGTCATCAGATCTGGTTTCCCTGACCGCCTTGGTCACTTCCTTGGTCAAAATTTGCTGACCCCTATCACGTTTAGCTTTGAGGTTTTGATGTACCTCAAGTTAAAACTGTGATCGGGACTGTGGCTGGTCGACTCTTCTTGCACAAGAGAGAGTTGTCTCCATCAGATGTGACAAAGGATGAGGGCTAAGAACTAAAGTTAACCTAGGCCAGGGAGGATGAAGGACTTGATCTTTCATCAGGTCTTTGCCCCGGGCTTTCTTGTGGGCTCCAGAGACACGAAGGAAATGACGGGGCTGGTTCGATATGGTACTCTTGGGAAGGTCTTTGAATATCAAGGCTGGAGGTGCTTGCTCGAAGATAGAGCAGCAGGCAAAAGTAGGGTAGACTCGTGAGGATGCTTGAGTCGAGGACGAGGGGCTGTCTATGATTGTGACACGTGTGTACCCCTTAAAGAGGATCACAGGTGACCAAGGGGTCTGCTCGAGCTCGAGCAAGTGGTCTGGCCTTAGGAGGCCGAGAACAGTGAGCAAGTGTTTGTAAGAGAATAGGTGGAGGCCTGCCCCTTACAAAGTGCACTTGTGTGTGCTAAGTAGGAAGACGAGAAGATCATCACTTGTGCACTCGGGTTGGCACAATGACAGCGTTGTCCCAAGCAGTGGGATGCATATGAACAACGTGTACAAGACCTGGCCTTGAAAGATCTGATCCTGGCCGCTGACTAGAGGTAACATAAGGGTTGCCCCAAGATGTGCCTTGAGTGGATGACCCACAAGCCTTATTGTGTGTGCGAGAGGTGGAGGCCCCAGGGTCTCCACCTCGTTGAGCCTCTAGAGGTAGAGACTTGTGATGATGCAGGAATGTGGGGGGAGCCTTGCGTTGACCCACAGAAGTAATGGTAACTTGTTTGTCTTTTGCAGCAAGGGACTGGGTAGCCTTTTGGCGTACCTCGACAATAAGACCGACAAGTAACTTGCCGGTGGCAGGGTGCATGTTGTGTGTAGCAACAGATGTGCTATCAATGAAGGGTGCCTTGGTGGAGGTTCCACCAGAGCTAGAAGATGGGGAGTTAAGGACTCTTAAGTCCCTCCTCACACCGAACTAGGTTAAGACCTAAGAGCTTGACGTGGAGTCTTTGCTCAAGAGGAAGGTTGGGAACGAAGTTGAAAGAACTTGTTCCCAGGGGACACTCACGAATGCGAGGACAAGGAAGTCCCCGATCTGGATAAATGGGTTACAAAACTTGGAAGCCATAAGTGATGTGTGAAAACAGGAAAACATAAAGAAGAAACTAGTCAAACAAGTACAATCCGACTAAGGGGTAGTAAGTCCCTAGTAGAGTCACCAAGTTGGTTAGGTGCCTCGATCTCGCCCTCTTGATTTGGATGATGGGGCAGCACTTGTATCGAGTTTCAAGGGAACCCGAAACTTAAGATCTCACTCTGGGACCTTGCTCAAGAGCAAGGGCAAGTGGACCAACCGATGAGAGAGGAATTTAAGGTGGGTTCAAGACTTACTCGAGCTGGGTAGTGTGGGCACCCTCTTAGATCACAAAGAAAGACCCCCAGTCGTAAACTCGGTTCGAAATCGCCTCCATTGGCCTGTATTCTCCAGTTTCTGCAATCACACACACATGGAAAACGTTATAAGACAAGTGGGTCAAGGGACCCCATCTTGCCTTTCGGGAACATCCACGGCCGTGCACATTCAAAAAGAGGAAGAGAAGAATGAGAGAAGAAAGATTCAGGTTAGAAGAGTTTGACCAGACGGTGAGATCAACGTAGTGACTAAACTAATAAGTAATTGACCTGGCGTGGCAATAAAACAGGCTCAGTAACTCAGACTGGTTCAACATAATTACTATTAGACAACAGTATCAATACCAACTAGCTAGACACAATAATTAGTCTGTCGTGGCGATAAAGCGAGCACAGCAGTCCTGACCGGCACAACAACATTATGGCTAAACGACAGGACTACCATTGACGGCTCATCTCGACCCTTCTTAATCAAACAAAATAGTAAGAGAGAGAAAGAAAAAGAACAGAAAAAAAGAAGAGAAGAAGAAAAAGAAAAGAATAGAAAAGAGAAGAAGAAGAAGAGTACGAGAGAAAACCATGGAGAAGAAGAATAGAGAAAGGAAGAAAAAGAGACGAGAATAAGAGAAGTAGGGAGAAAGCTCAGACGACGATGGCTTCCGCTGGTTGTGAAATAAAGAGAGAAGAGAGAGAAAGAATACAGGTGACAATGGGCTTGCACCAGCTACAACAGAAGGGAGAAAAAGAGAACGAACACAAGCGACGATAGGCTAGCGCAATATGTGACAGAAGAGAGGAGAGAGGGGAAACACAGGTGGCGATAGGCTAGCGCTGTTTGTGACAGAGGAGAAGAAAAAGGGGAAGCACAGGCAGCAATAGGTTAACACCGTCTGTGACTGAAGAGAGAGAAGGAGAGGGAACACAAGCAGTGATAGGTTAGCATCATCTATGATCGAAAAGAGAGAAGAGAGGGAACACAGGCGGTGATAGGTTAGCACCATCTATGATCGAAGAGAGAGAAGAGAGGGAACACAGGCAGCGATTGGTTAGCGCCATCTGTGATCAAAGAGAGAAGGGAGAGAACTTTGACAAAGGCCTGGCTTGCCATTCAGATTAAGGCCCGGCCCACTGTTCATGTCTCATGAACAGGAAGGCATCACACAAGACAATAGGCCCGTCATGCATGAATGGAAAAAGAGAAGCAGGGATAAAGGGACAAGATAGACCTGACGAGAAAGAGAGAGAAAGAGATAAAGATGAGAAAAGATGAGAAAAGATGAGAGAAAGAGAGATAGAGATGAGAAAAGAAGAGAGAGATAGAGATGAGAAAAGAGGAGAGAGAAAGAGACATAGAGATGTGAAAAGAGGGGAGGAGAGAAAGAGAGAGACGAGAAAGAGGAGAGAGAAAGAGGGGAGGAGAGAGAAAGAGGGGAGGAGAGATGATAAAAGAGGAGAGAGATAAAGATGAGAAAAGAGGAGAGAGAGGGGAGGAGAGAGAAAAAGAGAGAGAGAGATGAGAAAAAAGGAGAGAGAAAGTTACCTTACCAAGGGGTACCGACCCTTTTCTTCTTTCTCATCTCTCTCTCTCCAAGATGCACCCACAAACTCAAGCAAAAATTGAAGTCTTTATTGAATATTGAAGAATTGTGTGTGTCCTTTACAGTTTGGCTTTGCAAGTTTATATAAAATTGGGCTCAAACATGGGTGGACACAAAAAACTACCTAGAATTGAAGATAATTACAATTTAATTGAATTAAAAGAAATTCTAAAAATTGGTGTAAAAAGACTGTTTTGCCCCTGCCTAACAATGTGTGGAATTTTATAACAGTCCCTGTTGCTACCCGAGAACTTGTATGATCTTCCATGACTGATCCGGGGTTGCTTTAATTCTCATTTGATCAAAAGATGATTGTTTTCTTGTAGGGCTCGACATGGCGATCGATTACCAACTTCGAGCTAGGAATCATGTTTTTAAGCAATGATTGTGAGACTTGAATTTTGGATGAATATTGAAAACTTTAGATAGATAGTGTGCTCGTTCCTTGATGTTTTTCTTCAGTTTCTTCGTCAAATCACACTGACCATGTCGTTATGATCACGTTGCAACAAAGGCAACTAGATTTCGTATTTGGACGAAGATTTTGTTGTCTTGAGTTTTTTGCCGGAATCCTGAAATCCGATGGTCGAAATTTACAGCAGCTTCAAAGCCTCTGTGTGTGAAATCCAACTGTTCATCCGTGGCGTTCGGACCAGATATATCCTCGGACCTTGCACACATAATGCAATTGGTTTAACGTAGATCGGCTATGCGAGTGTCGTGATTTGGTCATCAGAGTGAGGCGTACTACTGTTGAATTTTTTACAACTTTTCATGGATCAGCAACTTCTCTCTAGTTTTTATCCCTGCCCAAGCATCGTCACGGGGCATACCACATATCGAAACACTCGTCTTCACGAGATGAACACTCTCACAAAATTTGATTGCAATCAACTCTGAACGAGTGAGATATGGGCCTCGAAAGTCACTGCCCATGATTGTGAAAACAACCACCTTTAATGGTGTTTTGGTGCAGGGTGGCCACACGGGAATAGTGTGCGACCTACCCCTTTTCGGTATTTTACCCATTACTTTGTCCTGGAGCGCCTGATTAAGTTGAAACTTGACCCATAGGGGTTTTTTACCATGCCAAATCCAATGGCAGTGGTCCCATAGCAATTTGATGTACCAAAAATATAGTTCTAGTTATGGGGTATATTTCAGGGTGCTCGATATCAATTTTTCGAAAATTGTTTTGTTTGGTGTTCACTGCCTTAATCATGTCTGATTGCGATAAAACTTGGCAGGTGGCCTTTTGGAGTGCTTATGAAGATCTTGACCAATTCTGGGGCCATTCTGAGACCATCAAAATGTTCACTGTTTTGTTAGGCTTTATTGACCTACTTCCTCTTTGTTCTGCATCAGGGACCAAGGTGCTGAAAAATGTGTTAAAACATACTTTTGAGCTTGACCAATTCTAGGGCTATTATGAGACTATCATAATTTCTATTGTTTGCTAGACTTTTATTGACCAAGGGCCCCATGATGATGAAAAAAATCTTCCAATAGAGGGCTGCCTGATAACTTCTGCTGATTTTTTCAGTGATTTTTCGATGAGTGAAATTGGTTTCTGATGTCGGGAAGGAGAGGGAGAAGTGGTAGCGGAGGGTTTGCCAGGGATTTTCGCTAGTTTTTGGTGGTTTTCTAGGTGAAATGCAACAAGTGGAAGGGTTTCCCAGTGATTTTTTCCTGTGGAAAAGGGGAGTTTCCGGTGAGAATGCGAGAGGTCACGAGGACAAAACAATTACTGGGAGATGAAGGATCACAAAAGGTAAGCATTCACCGGAGATGAAGGGTCCATACGTGCGAGGACGTGCATCAAGCCACGTCGAGGAGGCAATTCTCAAGCGGCGCAGTGGGGCTCGAGGTGACACGCGCAGGATCTATGGCACGTGCAAGGTATTTGAACACGAGCAACGATAGTCCTTTGAAAACAAAGCTGATGCTAGGCGTTGGAGAACACAGTCGGCACTAGTATTTGCGAACCTAGTCGGTGCTAGTATTTGGAGCACACAATCAGTGCTGGTGTTTGCGAACCCAATCGGCACTGGTATCAACGAATGCAGCCGGTGCTGAGCATTAGCAAACACAGTCGGCACTATTATCAATGAACATAGCCGACGGTGGGCTTTTGAGAAACTGAGTCAACACTATCTCATGCCTTAGTGATTTTCGTATAGGAGTAGGTCCTTAATCTTGACAAGATGGCTAGGCCCTCTCACAAGATCCCTAACATGAAGAAGCTTCCGAGGGGAGGAGAGGTCGGAACTAGTGAATTTAGTGGTGAGAATCTAGCGAGGGGCGAGCTTATTTAGCTTATTGATGCATTGTGCAAGCCAGAGTGGCCTCTCAGCGTCACCTTTGTTATTAACCCCATTTTCTTTGAAGTCCAAAAGGATGATGACGAGAATGTCCATATCGAAGAAGGAGTGGCCCTTCTTCATTGATAGCGTAAGAATGTGTCCTCCAATACCAATTTACCCACCTTGGGGAAGAGAATGGTGAAGACCCAGGGGATGATGTGGTCTTCATCTGGTCCCTAAGTGCATGGGGAGCACCAATATTTGAAAGGATATTCTTCCTAGACAGTCCAAGTGTTGGGGTCATTCCAAGACATTCTTGAACGTGCTTACTTGCTAGCAGCAGTTCAGTGCTCAACTAGTTATAATGATCAGTGCTCCAATACTGTAAAGGTACTGCTAGAAACATGAAGTCATGTTAGCCACACTTGGCTCCTTGGGCATGGGGAAGCAAGGATCTCTTTATTGGACCTTCATTTTATTGGCGGCCTTCCATTGATCAGGGTCATGTATGATGAATTCATGCACTAGAACTTGGTCATCTTTGGTGGTGCTCGCCTAGGAGGCGAGGAACCACCTGCCAGTCTTCAGAAGAGTTTTGAGATATACCAGTTGCTTCATTCCAAGTCTAGCAACAGTCTGGTAACCTTCACCGATTGGGTGAAATTCGTTTGCGGGGATTACATTGAGGGTGGTCGAGGCTCTTCAAGAAAGAAGGGGAAGGCAGTTGTTAAGGAGATGCCTTCCATCTATCAACTTGAGACTAGTGACAACTCTATCTTCTTGGCCGCTTACCTGGCTTTATTCTTATGAAAATTTGTTATTCCTGGAGGGGCAGATGACATTGGACCAGGCACTCTCTATGTGGCTTATGATATGATGAGGGGGCACTAATATGCTCTCGCTCAACCAGTCTTATGCAATAACTACCATGGACTGGGAGCTATCTCCAAGGGGAAGGCCTACAAAGGGAAAGAAGGGGGTAATGGCTTTTGTTGGGGGAGAATCCTTTCCTGAAGTTTCTAAGACTCCATTCTGCATTCATTATGTGTATGGGTGGCTAGGGGCCTATTTCCCTTCCACCTATGTCAGGAGTCAGGGCTCGGGGGAAAACATATACCGCTTTTTTATGAGTATTTATAGTCAAAAGGCTATCTTTCATAGCCCAGGGGAGGCTCAGAGCTTTTTTGGGCATGATTCCTCAAATATGCGACGGGTCCCATTTCCAGTCAGGAGCTTTACCGACCAAGCTTTCGTTGATGAACTGGGGAAGGAATTGGATGGCGCTCCGATAATTATCAGGGAGCTCATGTTCATTTTGAGCATTAAAGGGGGGGTTTGCCCTATCAGACCTCGAACTGTGCCAGACTGGAAGGGTACTTCCCTCATCGCTTCACCCGTCAGCATAGGCTTGAACAGAGCTACCCTTTCTCTGTGTTTTCGAGAAACGCCATGGTAGAGTGAACACCGGGAAGAAGAAAGAGCTTGAAACTCTTCAAGAATGTTGGTTACCAGAGCATGTACGGTCTGCATGGTCCACCTGTTTGGAGGCGACAGAGATTAGCAAGTATGTTCTTTCCCACTTTGGCAGAAGGGTCCAGGTAACTGGGGCCTATGCATGCTGGTGGAAGCTTACAAGCTCAAGCTATTGGGACGCTGATCACCTCTGGAAAGGGGAAAACGGAAATTGACATTAAGAGGTTAGAGAGAGGAGAATTGTCAATTCTCCTACCCTTAGCGAGGTTATTGAGTTGGGGTACCCATGGAATTGGCAGACTCTTGGGGTCCCATGACGGATAGCAGCAGACTACACTTTGCTGCAATTTCTTGCCATGAAGAAGATGACCGGGAGAATCTTTGATAAAATCAGCTCTGTCTTTGAATGGAAGGAGGGCCAAATGGTCCCAGGGCATGAGGGACGTATAGTCCAGGACTTGAACGCATTGATCGGGAGTGGTCCTCACAGTAGACTTGCTGCTGGACCTTCTCAAGGAGGGAATTCCAAGCAATTCCTCCTCTTCAAGTAGGAGGGAAGAAAAGGAAATGCTCTACCCCTACCGGTACTCGTGCACTGGCTCTGGCTGGTAAACCTGCTCGAAGACGTAGGGGTGCAAAACTTCCTGTGATTTTGGAATTAGGAAGTAGTTCTTCCTCTTCTGATTCATTAGCTGCTCCTTCAGTGTAACCTTCTACACTTTCTCGATCATCTTCTGCCTCTCCTGAACCATTTTATCCTTCTTCAGAGACTAAAGTCGATGAATTCGGCCCTTCTGAGCCTATTATTATCACTGATCGAGAGGTTACTCCAGAACTTGGGGTGGTGTCTCTAGGTCCATGGGGGATTCCTGAGTCAGATCCAATTCCAATGGAGGACAATGAGGCTGAAGACCTTGCAATTGTTGCCTCATGAGAGGAACCTATCACTGACATGACCTCCGCCCTCAGGAAATTATTGCCCTGACTGAGACAGGGGCCGCAGTAATGGGTAATGAGGGCGCATTTATCTTTCTTGAGGAGAGGCCTATGGTTAGCAAGGTTGTTGGGCATCAAGAGAGTACAAGTCAGGGAGATGAAGGGGTTGAGCTTTTTGTTGCCAAGGATGCAGACCAAGTGAAAGCGGCCAAAACTGAGCCTAAAGCGGTGACTTTAGAAGATGAAGGTCAAAGGGAAAAGGTGGCCACTGAGGTTGCCGAAACTGAAGTGACAGTTTAGGAGAGTGGGGAACAATAAAGAGATGCTGGCCTTGAACTTGTTGAAGTTATAACAGAGATTGAGAGACAAGGGGAGGGGATCGCTTTTGAATCTATGGTGCAGGAGGCTTTGGGATTTACATTTGCTTTAGAAGAGCAAGTGACTCATATGGTTGTCGTTCCTTCGAGACCAACCCCAGAAACGGAAGTTCCTTCAGTGGTGGTGGACCGAGAAGTATCATCCGGACCAATTTTCAATGGAATTTTTAGGATGATTGAGAGCATGCTCCTTGTAAGTCTTCAGGGTCTAAGGGAGCTGCCTCTTACTGAGCTGGGCGAAGCAATAGTCAAACTAAAGGAGTTTGTTGTTGCGACCAGCATTTTGGGGGACGCATCAGTAGTCCTCTCTCATTTTCATGCTACTTTAGATAAGCTGGAGAGCTTGAGGTTACATCATGAGGCTAAGACCAACAGGCTGGCTTCCTTGTAGACGTCAATCTCGCGTCGTCATGAGGGAATAGATGCTTGCACTCAGAAGAAGGCCACTATGGTTGCTGGTCAGCTCGACCTCAAGATGGAGGGGAGAACTTGTTTCAACAAGATGCTTGGAATAAGGGAGGACATGCAAAAGTTAAGACAAGAATTTCGTGATCTTCAAAAGGAGATGATTCAGAGAAGGGCTTTGAATACTTCTCTGGCCGAGGATCTATCAGAACTCACTCGCACCATTGAATCAGAAACTGCTTACATGGAGCAAGAAACTCGAATGGTGGTTGGGCTGAAGGAGCGTTTCTAGCATGCCGAGGATTTTTCCACCGCATCTAAGGCAGAGATTAATAAGATCATTGATCGTTTTTTAGAGTGTCCTTCCTTTATCAGTACTTGTTAAAATTTGACTTTATGAATGAAGTACTTCTCTTTCCCTTCTGGCTGATTTTGCTGCATAATTTCATTCTTCTTTCACTTTGTTGCATCTCATTTTGACTCGTTTTGGGCTTGAACGCCTCTCAAAATGTTTATTGTCGCAAGGGGCTAATACCTTAGGCCTTGTCTAGTCTTGTGACAAGCTACTGTGGCTTTAATGACTTCAAATGGGGGAGCAATTGCTTCTTCTCTCCTTAATGTTTGATTGGCCAAGGGCTCATAATTCATTTTCCTCGTCATTTGATGAGCTTGCTCACTATAAATAGTCCAATTAGGAGGGGCTTGGGCCTCCATTCGAGGTGCATTTACTTAGCACTCGGTCTCAAGCATGAACTCCTTCAGATGTTTTGAGGCGATACGCATAACCTCCAATTGGTTCGGGAGACTACGAACTTCGTTTCTTAACTCAGGGGATCTTGTTCTTGGGGGTGGGAAGGTTGTCCTTTCTCAAACTGCTCTCCTCCCACAAAACTAGGGAAGTGCAGAACTTGTGGTTGACTACTAATCTGAGCTGCTCTGCAGTGGGACGAGGAGCATCCTCTATGCTTATAGCAATCGGGTTTTGAAAAATCTTTTGCGGTGGTTGGCACGCCACTTCTGCTTTCAAGAGTGCAATAGGGACATGCAAGACTTTTTAATGGTCTGGCGTGTAGGTGACCTTTGGAGCTGAGAATTCTATCCCCATGACCTACTCAATCTCGGGAGTGAACCCTTGTTCATCTTCTAGTAAAGGTGGCTCTAGACTGGAAGCAGAAGGGGAAACTTCATCCTTAAGCGAGGATGGAGTTTCTTCAGGGGTAGTGAATAGCATTCTAGGATGAAGGGGAGTCAGAGGGAGAATTTTTGCCTATCTTTCCTCTTCTTTGAACATGTCCACCAGTGTTCGCGCGATGTCCTCAACATGTTCATGGGATGAAGGTTCTGTCTTTCTTACAGACTTGTAGTCACCAGCATTTGGCTTTTGGGATGACACCGAATCTATGAAGTAATATATAGCATCAAGACAGTAAGCTTCGACGACAGGAAATGGTCATTTTTTGGCATAGACCGTATGTTGTCTCCCATCTCAACTATACTTGAAGCATTGGTGCAACGTGGACGGAATCACCCCAGATCATGGAGCCACTGGCAGTCGAGCAGGATGTTGTAGGAGATGTCTGTGTCGATGACATAAAACTGAGCGTAGTCATTTAGTTCATCAATCTTGAGATGAGGCGGACAATGTCAGCCAGCTTCTCTTCTGACTAGTTGAATCCCTGAACTGTGATATGCGTAGGAGTGAGATCTTCAGAACCTAACCCCAACCGAGTAAGGATTCTCTTTGGGATAAGGTTGACTGCTAACCCTCCATCCAACATAATTCGGTTGATGGGGTATGCATGCAATTCCCCCGTCACAAAGAGAGGGCGATTGTGAAATTTTTCTCCCTATTGCAGATCATCCTCTGAGAAGGTGATCGACATACATCCACCCAAAAGCGATGGTTCCACTTCAATGGGTTCCACTTCTGTCTCATATACCTCTGGATTGGAAAGAGCCTGGATCAAAGCTATACGATATTCCCTTGAGAGAATGAGAGCATCATAGATGCTAAGAAGGGCTGAAAGTTTCCTTAAGTGCCCCATCACATCATACTTCACCTTTTCCTCGTCAGCTTTTTGTGTTTTTGGCCCTGCCGTTGGTTTGGGTTGAGGAGCTGGTTTAGGTGGAGGAGGTTTGCTTCGCCCAGCTGGCTAATTTGATTGCACAGCCAACTTGGTTTAGGTGAGGGAGGTTTGAGGTTGAGGCTTAGGAGGTGATTGGCTATATGAGACCAGCGGCCTTTCAGGGAATTGGAGAATGGGTGGATTGTCCCAGGTACTTGAGCGAGGGAGGAGTCTAGGGAGCTGAAGGATGGATGTATTGTTTGAAGTATTGGGGTGAGGGAGAATTAGTGGACCAGGAAACTTCAAGGTGCCTGGCTTCTGAGGTGGAGGTTGCAACGTTTTCCGAGATCTGAGGCTCATTTGCCCTGTGCTGGGTGATGCTTATGACATTTGCGCTGCGTGACAGACTTCCTGAGAATAGAAGCTCTGCCCCCTTAATTCTCTCAATCTCTGCTCAAAGTTGGGCTCAAGGGGCCACTGGGGCTTCTTTGGTTTTGACCTCTTATGCTTCTTTGTGGGGGATGGATCTGCTTTGTCTTGAGCTACTAGGTCGTCAGCAACTGTTAAGAATCATGTTGCCTGAGCTAACGTCTTTTTCAATCGCCTCAGGTGCATCTGGCTTATGTTGGTTCCTTCAAGTTCTCTGTCAAGAGCCTCAAAGTCCGGACATCTCAAGGTTGTACCTGTAGTAGACATAGAAGAGGAAGGATGAGAAGCATAAGAAGAAGAAAGAGAAGGGTCAGTAAGGGAGGGACTTTTAAGTTCGTTCCCCTTATCAGACTGATCTGGGTAGCTTTTTGTGCCATCACCAGAGTTGGACATGTGCAAGGAATCTATTAGGTCTTTCCCTTGCTTAGACTGTTGGGGAGTGCTTTTAAGGTCGTCACCCTCATTGGATGTGCTCCAAGGAGAATATGGTTTGGGGATGTCCTTTTGATGGGATGAGGAAGGAAGGATGATCGCGCCGGGGATAAAGTCTAGTAAAGTTGGTAATGGGGAAAGAGGCCTGAGAAATTCCAGCTCGACTGACGGTTGAGCCATCTTGTTTCTCTGGCGAGCAGCCCTTGGTGCTCGTCTCCTTCTGGTTTTCTGTGGTGGTGCTTGACTCGTCTCGGTAAGCTTATGAACAACCCTAGCTTGGCAGACTACTTCTCGCTTTAAGGACTTGAGTCTACTTCACCCGTGGTAGACTCTCCATGGTTGGGAAGTTGAGGGTTCAGTAGGGTCTGAGTCATCTTTACTTGTGTCAGGAGGTCCTCTTGCACCAGTGGAGCAGTGATTTGGGGATATCCTTCTGGAGCGTTACAAGCTTCTTGGCATCCATGTATGTTCTTTGCAATTATATCATGGAAACTGGAGCATTCGATGAGGTCATGGCCCCATAGCTGATGGTAAGGGTACCAATGGTTCTCAGTTCCCTGAGCAAGGCGCTTGGGTTGCCTCACTGGCTTTGGTGCGATGAGGACTTCTTATAGCATCATAATGAACAAGGTACACAGGAGATCGGGTGCTTCATCGTCCTCGTGGACTGTCACTATGTGAGAGGCCTCTATTGCCCCGAATACCTTCTTGAGCTCTTTGAGCTTTATCTGACCCTTCTGGATTAGAGCTTCGATAATGTTTTTTAACATGTAACAGTTGTCGGTGGGGTGATTTATCCTCTGATGATATGCCCAGCAATTCGCATGACTATCGAGTCCAGCTTGATCATGGAACTTGGTCTTTGGGAGCTCGATCATGTTCTGTTCAAGTAATTATCGAAGTAGTGAAGGGACCCATTCCTTTTCAAAAGAGTAAACTTTATTCTTATGTCTTGTCCAATAATCATCCCAATTAAGGTTCGCTGGTGGGGCATGGTTGTATGACTGTTGTTGTTTGCCTGTCTGAGGTGCTTTTGTTGTGTTTACCCCTTTGGTGAGGTCCAAAGTTTGGAAGGAAGCTTTCTTTGGATCGCTTACGATGACGACCGCACTGATCACCCATTTTTGTTGGTTGCCCCAGTTAGTCCGAGCGTCACCATTACCCCGGTTGTTCCCTGAGATTGCAAGCTATTGTCGTGACGCTCCATGGTGATGTGATAGACTTTCTATGCGGACCAACTTTGAGATAAGTTCTGACATGGAGGTCGGATTGGAGGCCTCAACATGTAGAGCAATTTCGCACATAAGTTTGAACTGCTTCCTTCTCAGGCATAGGATTGGGATGGCGAGCGGCCAAATTTCTCCACCTTGATATGAATTGATCCACCGGCTCATCGAGAGCTTGGGTTAAAGTGAGAAGCTCGATGGTATGAACCTCTCTCTCGACCTCATAGAAGTGTTGGTGGAACAGTTTCTCCATTTCCTCCAAGTTATATACTGAGTTTGGGGAAAGTTGAGCATACCACTGAAAAGCTGGGCCATCAAGTGTTTCAACAAACTGACGGAGAAGAAGTCTCCCATCAACCGATGTCTCTCGACACGCTGCTTGGAAGTGGGTGATATGCTGGTTTGGGGATGTGGTTCCATTGATAGGGGAAATTTTCCATCGAATAGGGGAAATTCCCTTTCTTGTAATCTGAGGGAAACAACATCTAGTCAATGTATGAAGGGTACAACTTTTGATAAGGCGTTGTACCCTAGATTCTCGAAATTTGTCTATTCTTTAAGTTATGGGTCACCATAGCATCGATGTCTACCTGTGAGATAGGGTGAGGGACAGAATTGTCCTGTGAGGCAGAGGGAAGGGGCTTCATTGGAGGTACATCATCTGAGTGATGAAAATTGACCTCTAGTTAGCTGATTGTTGTGCAGCATCTAGGTGATCAATCTTCTCCATCATTTGTGCGCACCATGTCTTCGAACTTATTCATGCACTCTTCCTGCGTGTCGCGAAGCTCATTTACAACCATTACGCTGACTGTTTCTGCAAGGAGGTCAGCCTTAGTTGCAGTTGAGGGCTTCCAAGCTTGATGGGTCGCACACAGCAGATAGGTCAGCAAGGGGCAGCATGCCCCGACTTGACTCTAGTCTTGTATGCCAATCATGTGAGGACCGGTTCTCAATGGTCTTAGGACCGAGACTGCTGAGTGGCTAGGTCATCTTCTACAACACTAACCACAGTGCAGGGTTCATGGACTTCTTCTTCAGGCTTTGTCATCTGAAGAGGGTAGAAAGCGTTCAGGTGAAGAGGGTCACCAGAGCTAGTTGCCCCGACCATCGTGGTTGCTTCCCTAGTTAGAATTTGCAGCCCCCTATCGCGTTGGCTTTGAGGTTTTGATGGACCTTATGTCAGAACTGTAATCGAGGTTGCAGCTGGCCGGCCTTTCTGGCGCAAGAAAAAGTTGTTTCTATTTAGTGAAGGAATGGGTGTGGGTCAGGAATCGGGGTCATCCTGAGTCGGGGAGGATGAAGGACTTGATATCCCATCAAGTCCTTGCCTCGAGCTCTCTTATGAACTCTAGAGGCATGACCCAGATGATGAGGCTGATTCAAGATGGTACTTTTGGGGAAGGTCTTTGAGTACCAAGGTTGGAGGTGTTTGCTCAAAGAAGGAGGCACAGGCAAAAGCAGGGTTGACTCATGAGGATGCCTGAGTCGAGGGCGAGGGGCTGTTGTGACGACGACACGTGTGCGCCCCTTGAAGAAGGATCACGAGTGACTTGGGGGTCAACTCGGGCTCGAGCAAGTGGCCTGGCCTTAAGAGGCTGAGAACTGCGAGCAAGTGTTTATAAGAGAAGTGGAAGCCTACCCCTTATAGGGTGCGCTAGTGTGTGCTAAGTAGGAGGATAAGGGGGGCGTCTTTCGTGTACTCCGGTTGGCGCAATGATGGCGTTGCCCCGACTGGTGAGATGAAAATGCACAACGTGTGCAGGAGCTGGCCTTAGGAGGCCTGTTCCTGGATGTTGACTCGAGGTAACATAAGGGTAGCCCCGAGGTGTGGCTCGAGTGGATGATCCCCGAGCCTTAGGGTGTGTGCGAGAGGTGGAGGCCTTAAGGTCTCTGCCTCGATGTGTCGAGCCTCTAAGGATAGAGACTCGTGGTGTTGCAAGAATGTGGGGGAGAGCCTTGTGGCAACCCACAGAAGCAATGACAACTTGCTTGCCTTTTACAAAAAAGGACTGGGTAGCCTTCCGACGTATCTTGGCAATACGGCCGACAAGTGACTTGTAGGTGACAGTGTGCATGCTGTGAGTGGTGGTGTATGTTGCCATCGATGCAGGATTTCTTAGTGGAAGTTCAACCAGAGCTACGAAATGGGAAGTTAGGGACCTTTAAGTCCCTCCTCACGCCTACCCAGGTTATGACCTGGGAGATAGACCCTAGGTCTTTGCTCAAAAGAAAGGTTCAGAATGAAGTTAGAGGAACTTGTTCCTGGGGAACACTTGCGAATGCGGGAATCATAAAATCTCCGATTCAGATAAATGGGTTAAGAAACCCAGCGGCCATGTTGTCACACCCCAAGAATTTACAATACTATTATTCCTGAGATGTGACGGACAAAACATATATACATCTATTGATAGGACAAATTTACAGTGGCGAGGTCTTACATAGTAAATAAAGAAAGCTAACACAACAACAGTATCTTCCAAGGTTGATCTTGACTAGCACTCAAAATGAATCCGTAGTTATCCTGAAAAAATGTTTACCATAGTTTGATGAGTTTGGCTACTCAGTAAGTGATCATCATAATCCTAAAAATAATCATGATTGAAAGATATCAATATTTTCCAAAATGAGATCTATTAACAGAAATGCATCAATAGTTTCACTTTCAATAAATGCATAAGTAAGTATAATCCGAGTAATTGAAATGCTTATAACACTTTTAACGGCAGTACATAATTCAAAGGATTTCACAAAATACCCTACTGGCATCCCAAGTAGGTCACCTATATACCCCATCAGCGTCCTGATGGTTCCACTTAATCCCTATCGTCGTCTCAGATAGGTCCACTTAATCCCTGTAGGTCCACTTATACCTCACCGGCGTACCGGATGAGTCCACTTAATCCCTACCGGCGTCCCAGATAAGTCCACTTATACCTCACCGGCAAACCGGATGAGTCCACTTGCATACTTAAATTATTTCTAAATCTCTTTAAACATTCGAAAGCAGCAATATCATGTACTCAACATATCACTGAAACCATTAATATGAATTTCACTTAAACCATTAATAACAGTCACTCTCTATAATATTTCAAAAATAACCAATCAAATATTTTGGGCTCAAATTTAGAAAGGTAGCAGCTTGTAAAGGCATTCTAGCATAATTGCCAATTTAATATGTATAGAAAAACTCTTATAAAAATTCAAGAATACAGAATTATCACAATGTATGGAATATCAATTCACAAATAAACATTTCACAACAATACTATAATCAATTGCAAAAAAGTCAATTTTTAAATAATAAGGCAGTCATTTGCACATGAATTTTACAATGTCTAAATATTCAATACAGTAGAAAGAAATATCACAATTTTACTAAAAGAAAAAATATCACATTTATTTCTAACAATAGACAAGAAAAATAAATAAATTTATTTTTCTAATTTACAGCATTCAAAATTTCTAACATAGATAAAATATCACAATTTTTATTAAAAAGATTATTTTTCAAGATAATGAGGTCACGTGCGCATAAAATTTATCGCGCCTAAAATTCATGATAATAAGCAGAAATAATTATTTCATTTTATTTTTAAAAAGAATGGATTATTTTTCGAGACAATGGGGTCACTTACACACAAAACTTATAAAATAAAGATCTTGGACGGAAATATCACTATTTATTAAAAACAGACTATTTTTCAGGAAGACGATGTCACTTACCCACAAATGTTTGAGAGGAAGCTTCCGATAAAAAATTCGGTTCGAGAGGCGAGTTCACTGTGTTTCGACCAGAGAGAGAGAGATCTCAAAATTTTGTTTTAGGGTGGGAGTGCTCACATCCCCTATTTAAATTCTTATAACGTATTATTATATTATTTTATTACACTCTACCTCATACCTGAGGTGTCGCGTTAAGCGTCTGCTTTTAACATACGAAAACCACGTCCACTAAAGGATGTGGCCAGCTGCAAGCAGCAGGAGGCAAAAGCAGGCAAAAGAAAAAGTAAAGGCAAAGGCAAAGGCAAAACCTTTTGAAAATAGTGATGGTCCCCAAGGACCATCATACTCAAACAGAACATCACCTATTTAAAAGCATATTTTCTCCCCTTTTTTGTTTTTTTTTTTGAAATTTTAGGATTGTTACATTCTTCCCTCCTTAAAGAAATTTAGTCCTCTAAATTTGTGTACCTGATTACTGAAAAAGATAGGGGTTTTTTTCTCTGATTACGTCTTTTCGTTCCCAAGTCGACTCTTCTCTTGAATGGTACTACCATAATACACGGACTAAAGGAATCTCCTTGTTACGCAACACTTGCACTCTTCTATCCATTATCAAAATTGGCTGCTCAATGAAGGATAGGTCCTTCCTGATCGGTAAAGGTTCATATTTTAAGATATGGGACGGGTCGGGCTGATATTTTCGTAGTGAAGATACATGAAAGACATTATGGACATTTGCCAATTCGGGTGGTAAGGCAAGTCTATAAGCGACACCTCCGATTCTTTCCAGGATTTCAAATGGTCCGATGTAACGTGGACTCAACTTTCCTTTCTTGCCGAATCTCATAATGCCCTTTATTGGTGAGATTTTTAGGAAAACTCGATCACCTTCCTCAAATTCAAGATCTCTCCTTCGGTTATCGGCATAACTCTTTTGCCGACACTGAGCTGTCCTGAGCCTTTCACGAATTAATGCTATTTTATCTGTGGTTATCTGGACAATTTCGAGCCGCAAAAGCTTTCTTTCACCAACCTCGTCCCAACATATGGGTGACCTGCATTTCCTTCCATACAGGGCTTCATATGGTGCCACCTGAATACTGGCTTGGAAGCTATTAGTATAAGCAAACTCAATCAGGGGTAAATGGTCATCCCAGCTTCCTGTAAGGTCAATAACACAGGCCCTCAGCATATCTTCCAAGGTTTGGATGGTCCTCTCCGATTGTCCATCAGTTTGGGGGTGAAAGGCAGTACTAAAGGTGAGTCTCGTCCCCATGGCTGACTGTAGTCTAGCCCAAAATTTAGAAGTAAACCGAGTATCCCTGTCCGATACAATACTGACAGGAACTCCATGCAATCGCACTATTTCTTTAATGTACAACTGAGCCAGTCGATCCAAAGTGTACGTCGTGCGAATCGGTAGAAAGTGGGCAGCTTTAGTCAACCGGTCCACAATGACCCAAATGCAATCATGTCCTGAATTTGTTCTAGGCAAGCAAGAGATAAAATCCATAGAGATGTGCTCCCACTTCTATTCTGGCACGGGTAAAGGCTGCAACAACCCAGCGGGCCTTTGATGTTCAGCTTTTACTTGCTGCCATGTTAGGCATTTAGACACAAATAGTGCTACCTCTTTTTTCATATTATTCCACCAAAAGGTTTTCTTCAGGTCCTGATATATTTTAATACTTCCGGGATATATTGTATAACGAGAATGATGTGCTTCTTCTAAGGTAGCTTTCTTTACACTCTCATCATTCGAGACACAAACCCGACATTTGAATCTTAGCAAATCCTCACTACATATAGAGAATTCATCTCTCTTTCCTTGCTTCACCTCTTCTATAATTGTTATTAGCTGAGGGTCTTTCTTTTGTGCCAATCGAATCTGTTGGATTAATTGGGGTTCCGCTTTAATGTTGGCAATCATACTTACCACACCATTAATGGACGGAGTTGGATGCCAATCCACTATTTCCTCTAACAATCGCATTTCTTGGATCATTAGATGAGCTAAGACTCCCGTAGATTTTCTACTTAGTGCGTCGGCCACAACGTTAGCTTTTCTTGAATGATAATGGATTGTATAATCATAATCTTTTAAGAAATCCATCCATCTTATCTGCCGCATATTTAAATCTTTCTGAGAGAAAAGGTATTTCAAACTCTTATGATCCGTGTATATTACGAATTGCTCACCATATAGATAATGCCTCCATATTTTCAAAGTGAATACTATTGCAGCTAGCTCCAAATCATGAATTGGATATTTTTTCTCATATTCTTTCAACTGTCTGGATGCATATGCCACTACTTTCCCATATTGCATTAATACACAGCCCAAACCTTTATATGAAGCATCACTATAAATCACAAATCCCCCACTCCCCTCAGGACTAGTTAAAATAGGTGCTGAAGTTAATCGAACTTTTAGTTCTTGAAAACTCTCCTCACATTCACTTGTCCACTCAAATTTGACATTTTTCTGTGTCAATCGAGTCAATGGGATTGCGATTCGAGAAAATCCTTCTACAAATTTTCTGTAATATCCTGCCAATCCCAAAAAGCTTCGAACTTCAGTCACATTACTTGGTTGTTTCCAATTAACAACGGCTTCAACCTTTGAAGGATCAACTGATAGACCTTCCTTTGATATGACATGTCCTAAAAATGTCACTTGTTCAAGCCAAAATTCACATTTACTAAGTTTGGCATACAATTTCTTCTCTCTTAATATTTGCAATACCATTCTTACATGCTGCTCATGTTCCTTCTGATTCTTGGAATAAATTAAAATATCATCGATGAATACCACAATAAATTTATCCAAAAAGGGCTTAAAGATCCGATTCATCAAATCCATAAATGCAGCTGGTGCATTGGTTAATCCAAAAGGCATGACTAAAAATTCATAATGGCCATACCTTGTTCTGAAAGCTGTCTTGAGTACATCTTCACTTTTAATCTTAAGCTGATGGTATCCAGATCTAAGATCAATTTTTGAAAACACTTGTGATCCTTGTAATTGATCAAATAAATCATCAATTCTAGGTAATGGATACTTATTTTTCATTGTCACTTGGTTCAACTGTCTATAATCAATACACAATCTCATAGTCCCATCTCTCTTTTTGACAAACAGTACTGGAGCACCCCAAGGTGACACACTGGGCCTGATAAAACCTTTATCTAATAATTCTTCCAATTGTTGTTTCAGTTCTTTAAGTTCTGCAGGAGCCATTCTGTAAGGTGCCTTAGAAATTGGTGCTACCCCTGGCAATAATTCAATGGAGAATTCAATTTCCCTGTCAGGCGGTAATCCTGGCAATTCTTCAGGAAAAACGTCGGGAAATTCTCGGATAACCGGAGTGGTATCCAAATTTATTTCTTCCTTCCTATCTTCTTTGATATAGGCAAGAAAGCCTTGATACCCTTTTCGAAGGAGGCGATTAGCTCGAATACAAGAGATTAAATATGATGGGGAGTCTTCTTTGACACCATTGAAGTAAAATACTGGTTGATTCGGAATACTAAGGGTAACAATTTTTTTATAACAATCAATACTTGCATGGTATGCAGAGAGCCAATCCATGCCTAAGATTACATCAAAATCTTGAATTTTCAGGAGTATTAAATCAACCAACAGTTCCTTTTCTTCTATCTTTATTACACATGATTTGTACATTATATTGGTGTTAATTGAATCTCCCATCGGTGTGGCTACCTCTAGAATGTATTCTAATTGTTCTGGTTCTACCTTTAAGTGGCATGCAAAGTGTTGTGACACAAATGAATGAGTAGATCCAGGATCAATCAAAACATGAGCCACTTTTTGGAAGATAGTAAGAGTACCTTGGATCACTGATTTTGAGGCCTGAGCGTCTTGCTCGGTAATCGTAAATACTCTTCCCTTCATCTGAGGCTTCGGAGCTATCTCTCCCTGCTTTGGAACTTGTCGTGTCTGTAAGCTAGGACATTGTTTAATCTGGTGTCCCAATTTTCCACATTTAAAACAGGCTCCGGTATTCCAATAACAAGGGCTTGATCCATGATTTTTCCCACATTTTCTACATGGTTCTATTGGGTTTTGAAATGGTAAGGGCCTTGGCTTCTTGTTTGGCCTTTCAAACTGTTGTCGATTAGATGATGTAGGCATAACATGACTGTTCTGATTTTTCGTCTTTTGGTAATCTTCAAAATCTTTTTCGACAATTTGGGCACGATCCACTATTTCAGCATAAGTTCTTAATTTCAAGACTGATATTCAGCTTCTAATAGTTGGCCTGAGACCCCTTTCAAATTCCTTCACCTTTCTTGCCTCATTATTAATCATATGTGGTGCAAACCTGGCCAATTCAGTAAACTTGGCCTCGTACTGTGCTACTATCTTATTTCCTTGGATTAATTCTAGAAATTCCATTTCTTTTTGGTCTCGAAAAAAATCTGGGAAATATTTTTCATTAAATGCCTCTAGAAATACTTCCCAAGTCAAGGTTTTATTTTCTTTGACCAATACTCCTTTTGTCATTCGCCACCAGTGTTGTGCCTCACCTTCTAACATAAAAACTGCCAAGGCCACCTTCCTATCATCAGGACATTCCATAACCTCGAATATTTTTTCCAGTTGCATAATCCATCCCTCGGCTTTCAGTGGGTTTACAGCACCCTTAAAAGAAGGTGGGCTTAATTTTTTAAATTGTTCGATATTGCTCCCACCATTTCCTGTAACTGACTGCCTGGGTGGATTGTTGTTTTCCATCTGATGTTGCATTAGAGCAACCATATTTTCCAAGGCTTTGTGAATTCCTTCCATATTGGCTTCAGCTATTCTGGATCCTGACTTTATCCCGGTCTGTACACACAATAAATGTGATTTTTAAGTACATTCTTTTTAAATTTCCTAAGGATCTTAAACCTATTGCTCTGATACCATAATTGTCTCACCCCAAGAATTTACAATACTATTATTCCTGAGATGTGATGGACAAAACATATCTACATCTATTGATAGGACAAATTTACAGTGGCGAGGTCTTACATAGTAAATAAAGAAAGCTAGCACAACAACAGTATCTTCCAAGGTTGATCTTGACTAGCACTCAAAATGAATCCGTAGTTATCCTGAAAAAATGTTTACCATAGTTTGATGAGTTTGGCTACTCAGTAAGTGATCATCATAATCCTAAAAATAATCATGATTGAAAGATATCAATATTTTCCAAAATGAGATCTATTAACAGAAATGCATCAACAGTTTCACTTTCAATAAATGCATAATTAAGTATAATCTGAGTAATTGAAATGCTTATAACACTTTTAACGGCAGTACATAATTCAAAGGATTTCACAAAATACCCTACTGGCATCCCAAGTAGGTCACCTATATACCCCATCAGTGTCCTGATGGGTCCACTTAATCCCTATCGGCGTCCCAGATAGGTCCACTTAATCCCTGCAGGTCCACTTATACCTCACCGACGTACCGGATGAGTCCACTTAATCCCTACCGGCGTCCCAGATAGGTCCACTTATACCTCACCGGCGAACCGGATGAGTCCACTTGCATACTTAAATTATTTCTAAATCTCTTTAAACATTCGAAAGCAGCAATATCATGTACTCAATATATCACTGAAACCATTAATATGAATTTCACTTAAACCATTAATAACAGTCACTCTCTATAATATTTCAAAAATAACCAATCAAATATTTTGGGCTCAAATTTAGAAAGGTAGCAGTTTGTAAAGGCATTCTAGCATAATTGCCAATTTAATATGTATAGAAAAACTCTTATAAAAATTCAAAAATATGGAATTATCACAATTTATGGAATATCAATTCACAAATAAACATTTCACAACAATACTATAATCAATTGCAAAAGAGTCAATTTTTAAATAATAAGGCAGTCATTTGCACATGAATTTTACAATGTCTAAATATTCAAAACAGTAGAAAGAAATATCACAATTTTACTAAAAGCAGAAATATCACATTTATTTCTAACAATAGACAAGAAAAATAAATAAATTTATTTTTCTAATTTACAGCGTTCAAAATTTCTAACATAGATAAAATATCACAATTTTTATTAAAAAGATTATTTTTCAAGATAATGAGGTCACGTGCGCATAAAATTTATCGCGCCTAAAATTCATGATAATAAGCAGAAATAATTATTTCATTTTATTTTTAAAAAGAATGGATTATTTTTCGAGACAATGGGGTCACTTACACACAAAACTTATAAAATAAAGATCTTGGACGGAAATATCACTATTTATTAAAAACAGACTATTTTTCAGGAAGACGATGTCACTTACCCACAAATGTTTGAGAGGAAGCTTCCGATAAAAAATTCTGTTCGAGAGAGGAGTTCACTGTGTTTCGACCAGAGAGAGAGAGATCTCAAAATTTTGTTTTAGGGTGGGAGTTCTCACATCCCCTATTTAAATTCTTATAACGTATTATTATATTATTTTATTACGCTCTACCTCATACCTGAGGTGTCGCGTTAAGCGTTTGCTTTTAACATACGAAAACCACGTCCGCTAAAGGACGTGGCCAGCTGCAAGCAGCAGGAAGCAAAAGCAGGCAAAAGAAAAAGTAAAGGCAAAGGCAAAGGCAAAACCTTTTGAAAATAGTGATGGTCCCTAAGGACCATCATACTCAAACAGAACATCACCTATATAAAAGCATATTTTCTCCCCTTTTTTTTTTTTTTTTTTTGAAATTTTAGGATTGTTACACATGTGGTGTGTGAAAACAGAAAAACAAAAAAAAAAAAACTAGTCAAACAAGAACGACCCGACGAAGGGGTAGTAAGCCCTTAGTGGAGTCACCAAGATAGTTAGGTGCCTCGATCTTGCCCTCCAGATTAAGAAGATCGGGCGGCATGCATCTCGGGTTTCGGGAACCTTGGGACTTGAGATCGCTATCTGGGGAACCTCGCTCAGGAGTGAGGGTAGGTATACTAACCGATGAGAGAGGAATTTAAGGTGGGTTCAAGACTTACTCGGGCTAGCTCGCGTGGATGCCCTCTTAGATCATGAACCGCCCATTCGTAGAACTAGTTCGGAATCGCCTGCCTTGGCCTGTATTCTTCTATTTCTGCAATCTCACGCACATGGTTAATTTTACAAGACAAGTGGGCCAAAAGAGACCTCACCTTGTCTTTGAGCGAATGTACACAAGTGTGCACATCCAAGAGAGGAAAGGGGAAAATAATAGATGAAAGAAGAAGAAAGGGGTAGAGCAGCGGAATGGGGAAGATCAGAATTTGACTAGGTGACTAGACTTAACACAGCTGCTAGACCAACAAGTGATTGACCCGACGTGGTAGCAAAGAGGGCACGGTAACTAGACTGGTACAACAACAATGCTACTAGATGTCAGAACGATCATCAACTAGTTTGGCAGCATGGCCAGCCTATCGTGGCAGTAAGGCAAGCATAATATCTAAGACCGGCTCAACGGCAATACTGCTAGACAACGAGACTATCATGGCAATGTTTGTCTTAGCCTCTCTTGGTCAAACGAGAGAGAAAGAAGGAAGAAGAGAGAGAAAGAGAGATATTCACAGTACTGCCGATGTCGTATATGTTAGAAGAAGAAAAGAAGAGAAGAGGAGTCGCGGGAGAAGAAAGAGAAAAGGGAAAGATGGAAGAATAAGAAAAAGAGAGAGAAGGAAGAAAGGAGAACCTAGACGATGATGATAGAGAAGATAGAAAAGAACATGGACGGTAATGAGCATCCACCATCCATGACAGAAGGCTAAGAAGAGAGAGAAAATATGGACGGCGATATGCTTCCACCATCTGTGTGAGAAGAAGAAGAGAGAGAAGACATGGCTGGCGATGTGCTCTCGTCGCCCGTGTTAAAGGAAGAAGAAGAGAGGGAAGACAGGGGTGGCGATTTGCTTCCGTCGTCCATGTTAGAAGAAGAAGAAGAGAAAGAAGACATGAGCGGCAATGTGTTTCTGCCATCAGTGTCAGAGGAAGAAGAGAGAGAAGACATGGGCAGTGATTTGTTTTCGCAGTCCGTGTTAGATGATTAGGAAGAGAGAGAAAACATGAGCGATGATATGCTTCCACTGTTCATGATAGAGAAAGAAGAAGAGAGAGAAAACATGGATGGCGATAAGCATCCACCGTCCATGATAGAGAATTAGACAAGGAGACTTTGATAGAGGCCTGACCCACAACTCGGGTTAAGGCCCTGCTCACTGTTCGCGTCCATGAAGCAAGAAGACATCATGTTAGGCTTCCGCCATGCATGAACAGAAAGGGAGAGAGGCAGAGAGAAAAAGAAAAAGAGGAAAAAGAAAGGAAAGATAAAAGAGAGAGAAGGAATGTGGATGAAGAAGATCAGAGAAGAAAAAGGAAAGAGAGATAAAGGCAAGAAGAGAGAGAAAGAGAGAGAAAAGAGGAGAAAGAAAGAGAGATAGAGATGAGAGAGAAAAGAGGAGAGAGAAAGAGAGATAGATATGAGAGATAAAAGGAACGAGAAAGAGAGATAAAGATGAGAGAAAAAAGAGGAGATAGAAAGAGAGATAGAGATGAGAGAGAAAAGAGGAGAGAGAAAGAGAGATAGAGATGAGAGAACTTAAGGAAAAAATTTGAAGTTTTATTGATCAACGTGTAAAATGAATCGGGAGTCGTTACAATTAGGTTTTGCATATTTATATAGAATTGGGCCCAAACATGGGTGTACGCCCAAAAATTACCTAAATTGATAGTAATTACAATTTAATTGAATTAAAAGAAATTCTAAAAATGGGTACAAAAGACTGTTTTGCCCTTGCCCAACAATAGATGGAATTTCATAACAGTCCCTGCTGCTGTCCTAAAACTTGTGTGATCTTCAATGACTGATCCAGGGTTGCTCTGATGCCCATCTGATCGAAAGATGATTGTTTTCTTGTAGGGCGCGGCATGGCAATCGGTTTGATACCAACTTTGAGCCATGAATCAAGTTTTTAAGCCACAATCATGCGGCTTGAAATTTCGATGAATCTTGAAAACTTCGAATCGATAGTGTGCTCGTTCCTTGATGTTTCTCCGTGATTTCTTCTCTGAATCACACTAATCATGTCGCCACGATCGTGTGGCAACAAATGGTAGCTCGATTTCGTGCCTGAACAAAGATTTCACAAATTTAGAATTTTGGCCAGAATCTAGAATTCCAGCGCCGAAATTTGTAGCCACTTTATTGACTTCGTGTACGAAATTCGACCGTTCATTATGTACGGGGTTCGGACCAAAGATAGCCCTAGACCTACGTACACGATGGAACTGGTCTCATGTCAATCCGATCCGCGAGCGCCATGATTCGACCGTTCGAGTGAGGCATATCGCTGCTAATTTTCTACAACTTTCTTCACGAATTAGCAACTTCTCTCTAGCTTTTCTCCTTGTTCAGGTGTCGTCACGAGGCATGCCACATATCGAAACACTCGTCTTGACGAGACGAACACGTTCACAAAATTTGAGCACGATCCGACTCGGGATGAATGAGATATAGATCCCAAAAGGCACTGCCTGAGACTGCGCTTTAATGGAGTTTGGTTGCAAGGTGGCCACACGGGAATAGTATACGGGTCCTCTTGTTTCGATCTTTTGCCCATAACTTCTTCTTGGAGCGTCCGTTAAAACTGAAATTTAACCCCTGGGGGTTTTCATCCGAGTCGGATTCAACGGCGATAGTCTCACTGCAATTTGACATACCAAAAATAGAGTTCTAGTTAACATGTCCCTTTGAGGGTGCTAGAGACTAATTTTTCTGAAATTTGTTTCTTTGTCTGCACTGCCTTAAACATGTCGGATTGTGACGAAACTTGGCAGATGACCTTTTGAAATGCTAAGGAGGATTTTGACTCGTTGTGGGACAATTCTGATACTGTCAAGAATTCCACTGTATGACAGGCTTTATTGACCGGCTTGTTCTTTATTTCGCATCGAGGACCCAAGGTGCTGAAAAATATCTTCAAATAGAGAGAGCATAGGAAAGAATATGGATGACGATAGGTTTCGCCATCCATGACAAGAGGGAGAAAGATAAGTGGGAGAAAAGAAAAGACATGCGCAACGATAAGCATTGTCATGTGTGTCATAGGGGACTCAGAGAGGAACTTGGATAGAGGCCGGGCCCGCCACATGGGTTAAGGCTCGACTCACTGTGCATGTTCCAGGAGACAAGAAAGGAAGAAGAATGTCATGCCCGGCGATGGGTACCACCATGCATGACTAAGGAAGAGAGAGAAAGGAAAGATTAGGGAGAGAAAAGAAAAGACATAGAAGAGAGATAAAGGGGGAAAGAGAGAATGCAAGACAATGCCTTCCTCCATATATGTTTGAGGTAAAGACGAGAGAGACAGAGAGAAGAAGAAGAGGATAGATAAAGAAAGAAGGTGGAGAGGAGAGAGAAAGAGGAAGAGGGGAGAGAAAAAGAGGAGAGGAGAGAGAAAGTTATCTTCATCGAGGGGTACTAGACTTTTTCTTCTCTCTTCTTTCTCTCTCCAAGACATGCCCACAATTTCAATGTAAAACTCTCAAATTTTATTCATGAAATTGAAAGTCCTTTACAATTAGGTTTATCATGTATATATAGAATTATGTTCAAAACATGGGTAGATGCCCGAAATCTGACCTAATTGATCATAATTACAATTTATTTGAATTAGAGAAAAATCTAAAAATGGGGGCAAAATGACGATTTTTCCCCTACCCATCAATTCATGAAATTTCAAACAGTCACTACAACTGCCCTAGAACGTGCGTGATCTTCCATGGATGATTCAGGGTTTCTCCAGCGCCCGTTTGGCAAAAGGATGTTTACTTTCTCGTTGAGCTCGGCATGACGATCAATTTGATACTAACTTCATGCTACGAATTACGTTTTTAAGGCACTATCATGCGACTCAAAATTTGTATGAATCTTTAAAACTTCGGATCGATAGTGCACTTGTTTCTTATTTTTTTCGTGATTTCTTCGTTGAATTGCACTAAGCCCAATTTTTTCGAAACTATTTCTTTGTCTACACTGCCTTTGACATGTCGGATTGCGACGAAACTTGTTAGGTGGCCTTTTGAAGTCCTTAAAAATATTCTTTTCTGAGACTATCAAGAATTCCACTATAAATCATAGCTTTATTGACCGACTTCTCTTTTATTCCGCATCGGGGACCCAAGGTGCTGAAAAATGTCTTCAAACAAAGAGCATTGGACTTGCCATATCGTGGCAATCTGGAATCCAGAAAGTCCCAAAACATCGAGTCATAAGGCATATCAAGAAGGCCTTAACCTACACCATGTGGTTTAAGGGTTTCCTCTAGTTAAGGTCCATATGAGAACACCTCATGATAGTGTAAGCCAGGGTAAGAGTAAAAGTTATGAGAATACAATTATTATAAAACATGTGATAATGAGCCCTATAAGAGATGACTAGGCTTAAAGAGGGCATAAGCCAAAACCCCTGACCTTGATCCATCTCTTAGCATGTGCATATATAATCGTAAATAGAAAGGAACTCCATCAAGATATGAACTGCTTATTAAATTTATACGCATGCACTAGAGAGAGGACCCATGCATCATAAGAGTGCATGTTCTTGGGGCTGCCTTTGTAATCCGTTGAAAATTTGAGATCCGACCATTTGTTGGGTCAACTTTGATAAGCCAATAATGTATATGAAAGACAGTAAGACATAAGTCTCGCAAGGTGAACTTGAGAAAATGACATAAACACTTTGAGGGACAGATGAGTGAGCCGAGGGACTGTGTGACCCTTGTGTGTGGTGGTGGCCTACAGAGACGGGGATCAAAGCCTCATCTATGTGTCATCACACAGCATGCACATCAATAGATCGTTTGAGAAAGCCAAAAATCCACCTTTTAGGGTGAAGCGTATGCATGTGCAAGAGATACCCCTATGCACCATAGGAGTTGTGGTCGCATCAGGTCTATGACCTTGACTCGTGTTTAGGGGAGGACTTGAAATACACAGACTAGGATTGCGACCCCTGGCTCATCGGTCGGACTTTAGTGACCGCTAATTAGCCCGTACTTGGACTGTAGGTCATAGAAAATACTATGTCGGTCTGATAAAGCAAGTATGGTCTATAGTCGACAATTGAAGGTGGAGTGCCCCATGATTGTTGATTCCTAAATCATATGGATCATTTTCCCATCAAATTAATTTAATTATGTTTGTTTAATTGATGAAAATTATTTAAGATTATTATTTAAATTTTTATGAACCCTTGGATAGTTTATTTATAATTTTTAGATTTATAAAATTAAATATATTGATTTTACAATGGTTTAAATATTCAAATAATATTTTAAAATATTTTTATTAGTTTTAAATATGTAAAATATCATGGGGGCCCATTGTGCATATGGGCCCACCATATTTCTAGAAGGTGGGGCCCATGAGTGCCTCCCTTGGGTGGCACGCCCCTCTTTCGTATTTTTTTGTGATATGGTATGTGGCCATATGGTTGGAAGATATTGACTTGATATATCTTTGAAAGATTTTGTGAAAAGATTGAGTAAACTTGTGCTATTTTATGGTATGCACAATATTTTGATTAGATTTAATTTATTTAAGTTTTATTGATGGAAAAATGGTTTAGGAAAGGGGGATAATGGTTCATGCACCTTGCATAATGTTGATGGCCCATCTATGAAATGGATGGCTCAAATCTCTCACGCCACAAGTCACCCATGATCAATGGTTCATATTCAATCTCATAAAAAGAGGCAAGCCAAGGAAAACCCTAAGAAACCCTAATCTTATTTAAAGCCTATAAAAAGGGATTGTCTCTACCCAAAAATCTCTACACCTTATATGTTGTACCTAATTCTTATCTTTCTCTCTCATATCCCACAAAGGGGCACGCCGCACTTAGAATTTCTCTCTCTCTCTCTCTTAAGAAAAGCTTCTCTCTCTCATGAAAGCTAAAGGGGGCACGCACAACTCTCTCATCTTTGATCTCTCTCTTCCACATTGTGAAAGAACCTAAGGCTTTAGGTTTTGGAGTTTTTATCTCTCTTATCTCTCAACTAGGAATTTATAGCTAAGGGTTTTAGGGTTTAGCAAAAAGATAATTCATCTATCTCAAACTAGGTTGCTAAGAAAATTCATTTAGGGTTTGAGTTATTGATCAAAGGGGTTCATGTTCTATTGGTGTAGCTTGACCTAAACTTGCTTTCTCAATTAAGATTGAAGGTTGATCATTGATCCCGTGTTATTGGATGGTGACTCAGTGTGGGATGTAATAAGCCCAGTTAAGGTAATCTCCGACGTTCTTCTTTTTGTTTCTTGCAATCTTATCTTTTATTCTCAAGCATAGTGCATAGTTGTTTCAATGACATCAAGTTGTTAAGATCTTGGTTCTATTGTTATGTTGATTTTATTTTGAAATTTATATTATTGTAAAAAAGATCACCTGTAAGTTATATTTTGTCAAAAGAAAGCAGTAAAAAAAAAAAAAAAGGTATTCCCTGATAAAAGATCACATAGGTCATTTCCCCATCACTTTGGTTTCTTTTCTTGATGTAAATTAGCCGTAACAGTATTTACATATATTTTTTCACATTGAGTTGACTTAAATAAGCATGAAATAAATTAGTCTTTTCATGCTATATTGTGTAGCCTTCATGCCTAGACTATTACGACTCAATTTGGTATAGTTTCACCCAAGCTTTCCTGAATTTCATTTTGCGAAATTTTTTGAGATTTTTCATGAGATATGAGTGAGCAAAAGTCCTTATTATCATCCTAATCAAGTCATTTTTACCTGCCCTCGTATCTATCACTCCCACACATCGTTTAATAGGATCCTTTCTCCACTACATATCTCTCACTCCCACACATGATTTAATAGTATCATTTATTTACTTTTATTGAGTTCTTAAGCACCCTCTTGTGTGATTAAGATATTATGGTGCATCCTTCGTTTATATTTGATCCATACTATTAGGCGAGGTCAAAAGGATGTACATAAATCCTCGGAGGTAATTCGGGTAATTCAAGAAATTTGAATCATTTTCCCATGTTTTTAGGCTAAATGCACATATTTGGTATTTGGTGTTGTATCAGGAGATTGAGCTTATCTTGAAATGTACTTAGAGGCCGGCCATTTGGATACTTGAAAATATATTTTCAGAAATATATTTCAGTGGAAATGACACATTTTTGGCGTTTGGATCAAACTTTTGGGACTGAAATGTATTTTCGTCCATAATTGGCTTCTTCATTTCAAGCCAAAAATTAAAAATTGTATCATTGTCTTTACCCTCTCAAATTGATTGCTAGCTACATTTCCCCATTATAGAAACATCCACTTTATAAAATATAATTAATTCCACAAAAACACCCCCACTAATTAGAGAGAGAAACTATCTCAAATTTTACATTTTAGAGAGAAACTATCTTAAAATTTTAGAGAGAAACTATTTCTAATTTTAGAGAAGAAAACTATTGAAACTTTTTAGACAGAGAAAATATCTCAATTTTTATAAATAGAAACTATTTCAAATACTTTAAGTTTAAGGGAGAAAATTACAGAGAGAAACTATAAAAATTTTTAGAGAGATAAGTATCTAAAAACTTTTTAGAGAGAGAAACTATCTCAAAAATTTTAAAGAGAAAACTATCTCAAATTTACAATTTTAGAGAGAGAAAGTACTCGAAATTTTATAGAGAGATAAGCTATCTCAAATTTTATAGAGAGATAAGCTATCTCAAATTTTTTAGAGAGAGAAACTATATAAAATTTTAAGTTTTTATAACTAAAAAGCACCTGAAAATTGTTAGAGAGAGAAACTATTTCAAATTTTAAGTTTTAGAGAGAGAAAGTACATAAAATTTTAGACAGAGAAGCTATCCCAAATTTTTAAAAAAATAAACTATCCCAAATTTTTTTAAAAAATAAACTATCTCAAATTTCAACTTTAGAGAGAGAAAGTATCTTAAAATTATAGAGAGAGAAATCATATCAAATTTTAAAGAGGAAAACTATCTCAAATTTATCAAATTTAAGAGAGAGAAACTATTTCAAATTTTAAATTCTAGAGAGAGCAAGTACTTGAAAAATTTTAGAGAGAGAAAATATTTCATAAATTTTAGAGAGAGAAACTATATTAAAATGAACTATGTCAAATTTTAAGTTTTAGAGAGAGAAAATACTTGAAAATTTTTAGAGAGATAAAGTATTTTAAAATATTTAGAGAGAGAAACTATATCAAAAGAAACTATCTCAAATTTTAAGTTTTAGATAGACCACGTATTTGAAATTCTTAGAAAGAGATATTGTCTTAATTTTTTAGAGAGAGAAAGTATATCAAATTTTAAATTTTATATAGTATCTTAAAATTTTTAGAGAGAGAAACTAGTCAAATTTTAAGTATTAGAGAGACAAAATATTTTAAAAGTTTAGAGAAAAAAACTATATCAAATTTTACAGAGAGAAACTACAATTTTTTTAGAGAGAAATTATCTCAAATATTTAGAGAGAGAAACTATTTCAAACTTAATAAAAAAAAGGCATTTTAATGAATAATATAATAAAAAATTTAATGAAAAAGAAAAAAAATAAAAATGTTATTCATCCATGTAGCATCCACACAGCCGAAATCTATTTCATAGGAAATCCTTTCCGCAAAATATATTTCAATGGAATTAGATTTTCCTATATAATCTATTTCCATGGCTCCAAACGGCCCCTTAACTGATATACGTGTGCTATGTTTGTGAGCAATCCAGTACTAAGAAGTTCTATGTGATGAATATTATTTTTATCTAATTTGTGCCTCAATCTCCATTGTCAGTGTGAAGGAGTTGGCTTGCGATTAACTGAAGTCTTTTACATGTAATTTGGACTGTGAGTGACTGTTATTGTGCGGCTTATGTCAAGATGTCTTACACTCTATACACGCCATCAAATTATTAACTATATATAATGAAAAGGGTACAATTTATATAAAGTGTCAAGCTTGAATAATCCAAGTAACTCACAATTCTAAACCTAGTTGGAAGATGCAGTTCCAGTGCTGCAAACCCTACGATAGCCTCAAAATCTATTTCTACATCTAAATGGTCCTGAGCAATTAGATCCAATATTTTAAAACCTAGATTGGTAAGACGGATCATTCACCTCACGTGTCCATGTTGGATCACCGAATTGTTGATCATTCACCCCACATTGAGTCTAATGGGCATTTTGCTGGCTTCCAGTTACCAAATAGGAGTCCTTGTATCTCTCACCTTCAATATGTTGATGATAACGTTGCTCTGTTGTGATGCTGATGTGGATCAGGTCAATAATATATGGATTTTTTTAAAATGTTGCGAAGTTGCTTTAGGCCTTAAGATGAACTTTGGAAAAACATATGTGATGGGTCTCAATTGTGATGATTCGGTGGCGACTGTTTTGGCAGAGGCGCTGGGTTCTAAGGTGGGCCACTTCCCAATTATGTATCTTGGTATGCTTATTTTAAATGGTCGATTGCCTATGGCAGTGTGGGATAAAGTGATTTAGTGCATTCAAATTAAGCTTGATCTATAGAAATACAAATTTCTTTCTTTGGGTGGTAGAATCACTTTGATTAAAGCTTGTCTAGCTAATCTCCCAATTTATCAGATGTCAATTCTTCAAGTTCCCTCTTTGGTGGTTAGAAAGATTGAATTGCTTATGAGGAACTTCCCTTGGGGTTCTTGAGGGGACTAAAAAAAAGTTCATCTTCTTAGATGGGATAGGGTGTGTACACTAAAAGGGGAAGGGGGTTTCGGGATTAGGACAATCAAGTTTGTTAATCAACCTTTACACATTAAATGGTGGTGGAGAAGTTTAAATTTTAAAGATCAGCTTTGGTATAAAGTGATAAGCTCGAAGTATGGCGAGGATGGATTCAATATGTGGGTTGGAGGTAGGCTTGGTAGCAGAAGGATGTCACATTGTTGGAGATCTATTTACTCGTGTAAGGCTCTTTTCCATAAGGATATCAGATGGACAATTGGTGATGGAAGTGATATCTCTTTTTGGCACCATAAGTGGTTAGATTAACTCTCTGTTAAAATATGTGTTTCCTTTAATTTTCAATAGGGTGCGTAATCCCAATGCATTGATTTCGGATCACTTTGAGAGGAGGGGGGGTTAGCTTGAGTAGAAGATCATTTTACCATATAATAGAATTCCCGATGAGCTTTTTTAGGAGTGTATTGGTTTGTTATCAGTGCTAAATGAGGTGTATTTACCCCCTTAGTGTGGAAGATGAGGTGGTATGGGATATTGCAAAAGATGGTGTCTATTCGGTCAAATCTATGTACCATCTATTATTTTATGATTGATGGAGATGGTCAATGCTTGAAATTGCTGCTATCTGGAAGTGGTCGCTTCCTCTTAAGATCCAAGTTTTTTTGTGGTTGGTGGTTAAAAACAAGGTATTGACTACATAAAATCTCATTAAAAGAGGTAAAATTATGCCTAATATATGTTTGTTATGTAAAAGGGATGCTGAATCAGGTGCTCATCTTTTTCTACATTACCCTTTTACTAGTAGTATAGGAATTGGTTTTTTGCTCAAGTTAAAGTGGTGTTGATCTTACCTCCAGATGTTACATGAATTATTGGAGCATTATCTGTCTCTTCTTTTCCTCAAACTGGTGCGGTGATTTGGCAAATAACAAGAGGTGTAATTTTATGGGAGGTGTGGAAGGAGAGAAATAGAAGAGTGTTTGACGGTAATTGTTTACCGATAGATAGAATTTTGGATCGTATACTCAATTCTATTTGGATGTTTTTGTTTATCACAAAGGTGGGGAGAGATATTATGGAAGTCGATGTTAGGAGAAATCTATACATTCTTTTCCAGCTGGGTTATAGGAAATGTAGGCCAAAAGGGAGATGGACCGCTCCATTAAGAGGTGTTTTGAAACTTAATTTTGATGGGAGCTCGTTTGGTAATCCAAGTCCAGCAGGTTTTAGAGGAGTTTTGAGGGATTGGAAAGGACATATTCTTTTTTCTTATTAAGATTCTTTGGGTGAGAAAAGTGCAACTCACACTGAATTTATAGCTCTTCTTCATGGCTTGAAATTACTTAGTGACCGGTTTTTAGGTTCGACTTGCATTATTGAAGGAGATTCCCTCAATTTTATTAATCGGTGTAAGGGGGAGATGAATGCACATTGGGGATTGTGTTCTATTTTGCTCCGAATTTTGGATTTGTCCCGATCTTTTTCTCTTTCATTCGTCCACGTTTTTCGAGAGGCTAATGTTTTAGTTGATAGTCTCGCTAAAAATGATGCTTCTCTTTCTGAGATTTTAGTCTCTAATGATGTAATTTTTGTTTAGCTCTTGAATAATATATGAATGTTATATATATATATATATATATATAAAATAAAGTAAAGGTTTATTGGGAGGGGGTATATTTAGGGAGGAGACATAAAAAAACATTAGATAAGCTTAAAGAAAAAACTTTAGAATTGGGGATGAGCTTTGATAACTTCCCCAAATCGGTATGGTCCCAATCGATTCTCGATCTAGACCGTCAATTCCTTATCCAAATCAGTGGGTTTTAAAAACTTATTAGATTTATAAAGACACGAAGAAGATACCATGTTTCAAGATGTATCATCTTTAAGATGAAGTACTTTTTGTTTCTCAGTTCCATATATATAAGAGATTTTAAGTGGATGAATTTTCCAAGAGCAACCCTCTACAACTGACTTTTGAGGTTTTTGCTTCTAAATTTCAAACCTTATATGAACTTTGTTCTTGTTAAAGTATGGGTAGGGCATGGGCCATTATTATGTTGGTCCTCACGTGTGTTTCGCCCTTATTATAGGTCACACGTGTTTCATCAGAGTAAGTTGTGTGGTCTCATGTTTCCCAAGTTTTGATTGCGTGTGCACTGCAGAGGGTGCACCATAAGAGGAGGAAGAAATGGAGAAAGGGATCTGGTCAAGTCAAAGATCTCTTTTATTTCTATTCTATTATATTCTATTGCATGGACTCAATTCGAGGAGAATCCTATGTCTCCCTTCTCACGCTCACAAAGTTTCTTTGCATAATAAATAATGAAAAAGAGTCCCACACCTATTTGCGTATTGAATATTGAAAGAAGAGTAGAATAATATGCCTTAAAAAATTTCCTCTAGAGAATTCGCCTCACCATACACTGTCGTCTTGAAGCTTCATGGTTATTATTCTTATTATTTTTTAATAAAGCATTAAAGTTCGATCACGTGAGCCTCAAGAGCTCCCCACTTGTGCATAGACAATGAAATAAACTTTCACTTCCAAAAGTAGGAAATCTATCGAGCCACTTCTCCTTACCTCTCACAACCCTAAAAATTAAAAAGCTAAAAGGAAAAAATATTCCTTGCTAAACCTTTAATTCATCAATGGTCATTTCCATGATATTAATAATTTTATTAACAAAAAAAATAGAGCACGTGTAATGTTCTCCTGTAGGAGCATAATGTTCATCTACACCCTTGCAAAAACACTAATTTAGGAAGGTTTTTTTTTAGTCTAAAATTTTGGAAACTAAGATGATTATTTTAAAAAAAAAAAATTGAATTTTGAGCTTTGTGACTTTTAGATTTAACCTTTAAAAAATTAGAGCATCTCTATTCAATCTTGAGGCATTCATTTTTTAGTATGTAGAGAGCTTATTTTAGATTTTTTTTTTTTTTTTTTACTGCTATTGGTATATGGGTTGTAGAAATTACATCCCCAAAAGTTAAGATATAAAAACTATCCCCATCTCAAGGAGTAAATGAATACTATTCTCCTCCAAGAATATCAAATCATTTGACAAAAAGATATAACATGACATTTGTACAAGCATAAAGAACAATATAAAGCAAAGAAAAAGGCAAGTCTAGGGTTAGGGTTTTAGATGTGGTGGACCACAAAGGGAGAGCCGATGGGAAAGGAGTTTGATTTGTTTATGGGAAGGATGTCGCCGCGAAAGGGAGCAAAGGAGCGCAACTCGTGCTCTTTCTCACTCTTAACTGCTCCTCTCCCGATCCGTCAATTTCTATTTCTATATAAGCTGCTGCCTGCTTTTTCATCTTTCCTCTTAGCCTTCCCCTTCTTTACGTATATAATATGGAAAATTGTTTCATGCCGACTGGAGTGTATTTTTACAATATGCGCTTATAAAGCATCCATCACAAATAGATGGTCTATCTAAACACAATTGTATGTAAACGTTTTTTTAGTATAATTATTATTTTTAGTTTTCAATTTTTTTTTTTTTTTTTCTTCATATTCATGATATCTATGTTAAAGATTATATATTCTCTAAAAAATTAAAATCAAATTATATTTAAAAATATATTTATAACCAAACCTGCATTTCTGCAATACACAGACTGGCTGTATAGAAACCGTGTCCATATCATATTGCTCTTTTTCTATCTTGCTTTACTTCCCACAAGGCACCGCCCCTGTTGTGCCGCACGTGCCCACGTGACCATCGCCCTGGGTTTTGTTTCTATAAACATTTAACTTGACTAATAAACTACCTTACCTCTGTATTTATGCTCTTCTTATGCAAGCCCCTCTCCCTGTTCTTTTGCTTTTTCTTTTTTAGATGAATTATTAAAGTACCCCTAAAACATCCCAATTCAATCTAGAGAGTTTATTGTGTGATTTTTATTTCACTCGAGTATATCTTCAAAAAATATTTTTAAAACTTTCCAAATTATTATTCGTTTGACAACCGGGAACAAGAGGGGTAACTTTGGTAATTTGACCCACCAAAGACGCCCCAACCAAATGACAAGATTACATATGCATGCTTATTTGTGGTTCCAATCTTTCCTTAAACGTGACTTGAGTATTATTTTAAGACATTTTTTGAAAGAGGTACATCAGAAAAATAAAAATCACAATGTAAAACCTCTAATGTCAATCGAGATCTTTTGACCATGATGATATTTAGCCCTTTAAATGACATTTTCTATCTTGATAAAAATTACTACATTACACCTACATGTGTTTTCTCTAAGTGTTGGGTGGTGGAGATGGAGAGGTCGCTATGCAATATCCAGCAGGAGTTGCACAATAATCACGTTGTTTATAGAGCATAGGCCCATCTACCTCATCAACCTCCATTCATATCTCCACTCTTAACCCTGCCGGTGTCTATCAAAAACATACTCATCTCTGCCGTTTATTACAGTGATGGGTGGTGGAGATGGGCCAATACTATTTATCCTAAATAATATGACAGAATGCCCAGTATTTGCCTTTATTATTTCGAGGGGGTGTGTTTATGTGGTTCCAGGGAAGAACCGAATTCAGGATTGCTGCCGTAAAGCGTCAATTTTGTCTATTTTCGCATTTTTGCTTGGCTCCATTTGTCTTCATTGGCTTCTCAACCACACTTTTATGAGAGAGAAAGGAGGTTAGGGATAGGCATTTATTTTGAGGACAGGTTAAGATAAACTTTCGGGTTTCTAGTGAGCGATAAGGGTGGGAACCGGCTATAATTGGGGCAGCCTTGGCACTAGCTTAGCCTTTGTTCCTATATGACTAGCCCAAATCCCGTTTAGGCTGAGCCGTGTCAAAAATAAATAATAAAATAAAAATATGGGGCCACAGTCGAGACGATCCTCTTTTTTGGGCAGTTTAGTGGAGGAGAAAGCACCCAACCGATTTTCATTATAATAAAAAGAAAGTAAAGCTAATAATCTTATAGCCTTAAAATAAGGAAGTTGTGCCACATCATGAACTAATACAATAGAAAGAAAATACAGTGATCTAGATTGGCAAATAGTGGCATCTGAGAAAGCAGTTGTTTTTTTGGCAAATAAATCGACGACCATGGCTTTACAATAAATTTAGGTAAGGGACCGATTATGATTATTGAGCTTATATCTTTAAAAGAAAAAAGGGAAAATTTCGTATAGAATTCTAATTTCTCGCATTATTTTATGGTAGACCCTCTTTCCGTTTTTCTTTCAAGCAGCATAAGAAAACCCTTAAAGATTTCACTATACTCCATCATCTCTTATCTCCCTATTTTATTGACTTTTCACCATAAAAATTAGCCTCAACAAATCTTTTTATCTATTTCAACCAAATTTTTTTTTTAATGGGTATAAAAAGAATTGTTGGGGCTAATTTTTATGATCAAAAATCAATAAAATAAAGAGATGAGGGGGTACAGTGAAATCCTTAGGGATTTTCTTGTGCCGCTGGAAAGAAAAATGGAAAGAGAGGCTACCATGAAATAATATGAGGAATTAGGGCTCCATACAAAATTTTCCCAAAAAAAACGCATAAGTAAATTGGTAAGTCAATGGAGATTTGAGGACCTATTTTTTGGTGAGCTCATATCAGTAGTTAGCATGAACAACACATAGCATCCATGGAACTTTGCATCAATCTTGGATTATATTAACCAATAATAATGAGTTTCTCTCGATTTGCAAGAGAAAACAATTGAGTTGGATGGCCAAGTTAACACCAGTTTGCAAAGCTAGAAACTCTGCGTAGTTATTTGATGTTATACCAAGGGGGTTGCCAAACGTTGAAAGATCCATCCTCACTTCTAATTACGCCTCCAACACTTGCATGTTCAGGGTTTTGAAGTGAAGCACCATCAACATTCAGTTTGAAATGGTTTGGACTAGGAAAGGAACATGCAATCGGTATGTGCTGCTTGATTTGATGTGGTCGCCATGTGATTTAGACATTATTAACAACTACTCTCTCTGATAAATGAAATGAACAGGTTTTGGCATCTGCCAATTGACTAACATGAGAGGTAATTCTCTTGAGTTTGGATATCTTTCCCTAAAATACATGATGATTTTGTTTCTCTCATGGCATCCAGATTGTGGAAAAAGGGACAACCAGATATTCGAAAGACCCTTTAACTTGAATTTGAAGTTTATTCAGGTCTTGAGCATGTTTGAAAGAGATGTTTTTGAAATAAGTTTTTTACCGTACCTCCATACATCAGATCTCCAACTACCTTATAAGAAAACATAATGGAAAAGCAAATGGTAAATACTATCATCATTAGAGCAGCAAAAAGAGCACACAGAATCTATAGATATCATCCTTTGCTATACAAGAGAGAAGGTTGGAAGTCGATGATGAATAACCAACCAAGAAAATCATTTCGCCTTGGCGTGGTACTTGGAATATCACCGAGCTTTGAAAATGAGCTGAATGGAGCTTTTATTCTGAATAAAATTTCATGCCTCCTTAATAGAGGATAATCCATTAAAAGAATAAATCCGCATCAAG
The DNA here is from genome assembly GCF_054954075.1 of Amborella trichopoda. Lineage (NCBI taxonomy): Eukaryota > Viridiplantae > Streptophyta > Magnoliopsida > Amborellales > Amborellaceae > Amborella > Amborella trichopoda. The sequence goes on along the minus strand of NC_142337.1, from coordinate 29,870,219 downwards.
AAATGTCGTTGTGGTTGTAACCATATTATAAAAGCCTCAATCTCCTTCCAAATTCTAATTAGAGGACCACAGGTACGAGAAGGCAATAATCACGTTTGAGGAGAAGCTAGGCTGAACAAAGTGATCCCTTTTTAGGGCCACGCTGCCCCGTTCATTGCCAGCTCTATTGAGCGACCGCATATTGGTGGTCATTTACGACAAAGAAAGGACCTCAATCGTCTAAATCTTGAAGGACCAGCTGGAGGATATCATCAAATATGAAGGGGAACACATTTCCGTTCAATTTTGTTTTCCTTTTTCACCTACTCTTAGCTTTGAATCAGTGAAGATAAAGCCTGCCCTCTCGATTAAACAAGTTCTCTCTACTTCGCCCTTTCTCTCCGTCTCTCTCTCTCTTAATTTGCTTACAGAGTAGACTCCGAAGAGTACCGTAGGAAACAAGTTGTAAATTTCGTCTGCAGAGACATTGACGATCATGTTAATGGAAATTTCGTCTGCAGAGACATTGACGATCATGTTAATGGGCCTCTTTATGTTTTAAGCTTGAAATTAACCAGAGTGAGAGAGAGAGTTAGAGAGAGAAAGAGGGGAAAGATGGTGGGCTCAGACAGGTGCAAAGAAGCAGTTGGGATGATGGCCCTCCACGAGGCTCTAAGGAATGTTTGTATGAGTTCAGACTGGACCTATTCGGTCTTTTGGACCATTAGACCTCGCCCGTAATGTTCCCTTTCTTAATCTCTCTCCTGACGCACGTCCATTGCCCAAATTCTTCTGTGCTCCTCTTCTTCAACTTTCTTAGTATATGTCTGTGTTTAATCCAGGAGGTCGCGTGGTGGCAACGGCTGCAAAGTCGGAGACGATAATGGAAGCCTGTGAGTCTAATTTGGGCCCCTCTTTTGTAAAATGCAGCTCTCTCTCTCTCTCTCTCATGATTTCCCCTGTTTTTTCTTTCTTTTTTGAGGACCAAGTTACTGGGATTTCTTTTGTTTGGTTTCTTGAATAGACACTTGCAGAGAAATGTTGGTATAGTTTGTGACGAATGCTGTGAAGAGTGCTGTTTTTCTGGGTTAATGATGACATAATTTTTATCTGGTTAGTTTTAGTAATTTAGAGAGAAAGTGTATGTGGTATGGGTACTGAAAAGAGGAAAGTAAGTGTTTTTTGTGCAGGATGCTAATGTGGGAAGATGGGTTCTGTCGAGCCAGAGGGTTCAATGGAGGAGGAGGGGCTGAGTGTGTTGAAGAGTGTTTGGATGGAGATGATCCAGTTAGGAAGGCCTTCAGCAAAATGTCCATTCAATTGTATAACTATGGAGAAGGGTGGGTACTGGGTAGGTGCTTTTTTTTTTCTTTCTTTTATTTAGTCTCTAGTCTTGTTATGCGCATGTGAGAGAGATAATAAGCAAGAACAGCTGTTGATCTGACCTGATTTTTCAGTGTATAATTTAACAGATTGATGGGCAAAGTTGCATCTGATAAATGCCATAAGTGGGTCTTCAAGGAGCCTTCTGAATGTGAACCTAACATTTCCAACTACTGGCAAAGCTCCTTTGATGCTGTATGTGTCAGAAACAAAGCTCAAAATTATCCTCTCTCATTCACACTCATTAGTTGACGCTACATTTTGTTTGTCAAAGAAAGAGCGTCTCTTTGAGATTCACCATTGATTTCCTCTGCTTTTGCAGCTCCCACCAGAATGGACTGATCAGTTTGCCTCTGGTATTCAGGTATGAGTCTCAATGCAAAACCTGATCAGTCTCAGCCTTCATGAATCCACTTATCTCCTGTGCAGATAAACTGATGGGGCTTCCTTCTTTCTTGTTTTTCATTAAAAAAAACCGCAATTCAATAGACCATTGCTGTCATTCAAGCTGGACATGGGCTTCTTCAGTTGGGTTCCTGTAAAATCGTATGTTCTCTAATGTTTTTCCTACATTCAATTGAATGAATCCTAGCTCCCCACAATACTGATTTGAACTATGGAAACTTGGCTTTGTTTTGGTTGGATAGATCCCTGAAGATCTCCATTTTGTGCTGAGAATGAGACACACCTTTGAATCTTTAGGTTACCAGTCTGGTTTTTATCTCTCTCAACTCTTCTCAGCAAACAGGAACAACGGTGCCTCTTCATCGTCAAACCCCACGAAGCAAATGGTTCGCCCCCCTGTTTTCAATTGGGGGCAAAGGCCACCCTCCTCTGCAAATCCGTCACCACCTCCACCCCCCCCCCCTGCAACCAACTTCAACATTTCCCCTGTTTTCCTTTTACCTCATCAACAGTGCCCAACCTCTGATGAGCTTGAATCCGATATCAAGTGGCCTAATGGTCTCTCTTTCTTCACTGCTCTCACTGGTGGCTCTGACGATACCAAGCTCCTGTTTGGACCAGAAGGCATGGTTGGGGACCAACACACAACGGCAACTGCTCCTCCTCCTTTGGAAGGCTGTGGAGTGGGTGAGTATCTAAGCTTGGAGGGTCAGCAAGCTAGGAGTGGAGATGCTAGGCTCAGAAAGGCAGATAAGTTTAAGAGGAGCTTGACTCTGCCTGCAAGAGTGGCTTCCTCCTCCTCCTCTGTGGAGCACCACCATGGCTCCCATGTGGAACCGGGGATTTACTCAGATATCATGGAGACTTCTTGGATTGATTGAGTTGGAGAGTTGTCAGAGGTGAGAGTTAGGAGGCTGTACAGATAGAGGGAGAGAGATTTTGTTTCTGTTCTCAGTCTTTTTTTCTTAGTGGGAGATGGTTTTGTAGTTTGCCCCTGGTCGAGTGAAATCTAACCTTTCGGCTTTTGGGTTTGTTTCTTGCCATTGTGATCTAACTACTAAAAGGCCGGACTCCTGCTGAGCTATTAACAAGTGGGTCATACCATGGCTGCTTCTTGTGATCGTTCTCGACCATCTCACTCATATTTTTTGTTATCTACAGGAATCATGATTCTTGTCTTAGCAACGTAGTGGTTCTATTCTTATCATGAGGAGGGGATGAGTAGGGGACTATCATCCCTAATGAACTACCTGAAATTTTTTTCATCTCGAGTTTGATTTCCACCCTAGAGCACCAAAAAAGAAGACTAGTACCAAAGAATCGGATTGGTGGATAAAAGCCAGTACCAGCCCACTCTTGGAGCCCGATTCAAACTGCCCTTACAAGCATGGTGATTAAAATTAATGGAGGAAAAAGAGAAAAACCGTTAGAAACGGGTTAAAAAGAACCCAGATGGGTATCCCATATTTTGCAAGCAAACTTGGGCGGTTTTAAGAGTTATAGCGCAACAGAAATATCATAAACAAATATTGTAGACAGATTATTTCCCCTAGGACTTTACTCTTTCCCATTTCCTTTTTGTGAATCTTGGAGTTATATTGACAAATATCAGGCCTTATCTCTTTGACTGCAATAATTAATATAGACTATAGAGCATAAATTTCGACCCCCCGATGGAGGAGACTCAAGTCGATGGAATTTTGAGTGTGGCTAGCCGGCTCACCTCTCTCTTCCCATGTATATGTAGAGAGTTAGTGTTAGGGACTTGGCACCCAGGAAATTTCCTTCTCCGTTATGGATAGGACTTGGTTCAGTCCATCTCTTCCTAAATTTTGATTTGATTTGGATTGTCAAGAGTACGTATACCATGTTTTTGCAGGACCATATAATGTACATCTACTCCTCGGTTATCAGTTTGAAGTTTAGGAAACCACCTAACAATCACTAGAACATTATTTGAGACGGCGTTTTTTCAAATATATAGAAAGTGCAAGTAGGAAAAAAATTTCTTGAGATATATATGGGTTGAAGAGGACATCCCCAAAATTTAGGATCCTAAAGTTCCATTGTAGGTTGGGAGTTACTCAAGCCAACAACAAGACAATATACCACATAAGCATAAAAATTAATTCTCTCATGGGTTGTTAATATGGATTAAATATTTACTTTCTTGAGCTAACCAACTTGGCAAAATCAATTTGAGGAATCCGTTAATTTATCTCGAGGAAAAAACTCTTTTACACACTATAAAAGAAAGGGAAATGGTTTGATAGGGCTGCAACTCTATCAAAAAAAGTAAAGCCTCACTTCACAAGTCATCAAAAATTACAATTCAAGAATTGGAAAACATTTATATCGATAATTTCAGCTTGAATATTATGGTTGTGAAAGAAAATTATGACTTTAAGCCTAAAAATGGCGTATATTGTAACAAATTATTTAGATTGTCCATTTCACACTAAAAAAAGTGCACATAGATCTGCAAGATACGTGCATTTTTGAATTTCAAATTTATTGTCGATTTTGGTAATCGATTTTAGATCCATCAAGGAGATTCCAGTTACCAAAAGTGACTGTACAAAAACCAATTCTCTTACCTTGGATTACAAAATAGACAAAAACAAGCCAAGTACATTGAAGTTACAACTTGTAAAAATAAATTTTAACAAGGTCTCTATTACTACAGTGAGCTATTGATTTTCAAATACACTTAATTGAGAGGATACAACTCAATTGCGTTCCCTTGTACATGAATAAAACAATTTACAAAAGAGATCATCAAACTACATATGTGTAATATACTTCTGAAAATTCAGCACTATTTGAGCTTGCAATGCAAAATTATACATCAATAGACTAAAAAATCATTATCACAATGATATCCATTATATCAACATACATATGCTCAAGTGTGTAATGAAACATGACCATGATAAGTCAATCGAAGCTCTTTGGTACCTGGTTTATGATCTTGGGTTTTAGGTATGTGCTATTGGGTAACATGTGATGCCATAACACAAAATCGGTTCAATTCACTATCTAATCAAGCGGGAAGCCAAGAATCCATTGATACACACTTACTCATTGAAGCATTTGAAGAGATCCAAATAAAACATTTACTGGAGAAACTGTCAGAGAAAAAATGGGGTCATAAAACACAAAACCAACTCAAATGAATTCACAATCTGGCTCATAAAAATTTGGCATAGTCTCTTCTTGCAAAATCAATATTTCAAGAGATCAAGAAGAAGGTTTAAGTGACTGATATGATCATAAAATTTGAGAGAAATATCAACAAAAATTAGTCCAAAATGCAAGGAAAATAGCTAATGGAAAACTATGTCAAAATGTGCATCGATAAAGTTCTGAACTATATGGATTAATAAGGATTAATAATCAATCAAGGAATTAAAGATCTAATCATTAAAGGATGAATTAATGTTGCTGTAATTGAGAATTTACAGTAAGGAAAAACTAAAAGAATCAATGGGAATAGAAAAAAATAGATAATATCTGACTCAATTGTTGAGGGTCTGAAGACTAGAACATCCATAGCTTGAATTTGAACATTGGATCACCATTAATGGAGTAGTATATGAAATTCAATTGAGTTCTTCTCTTAGCTTAACATGAAGTAGAATCTTAGAGAGAGAAAGGATGAAGAAGACATGCCTTAGGCATGCCACACAATGGGCGAATGGAGTGAGAGTGGAGTGCCACATTTTGGAGGGAATTTGTAAAGTGAGCTTATAAGAGTGAAAATGAGGCTCACGGGGGTAGTTATAATTTTCAACCCTCAAGTGTGGAGATGTTTTTAGATGGATGAATCTTGGCCCTTCATATTATCTACCAATAGCTACAAAAAGAGGCATGATCCTAGCTCACCATCCACCATCATGCCATCAAGTTTTGTGGTATGGATTTAAACGCATTTATCCTCCTTAATTCAGGCCAATCTCCCTTGTTATAAAAAATCATATGCTCTTCACATTAAATAAAACTAAAACCTATGAAAGGTATGCCTTTATGGTTATTTGACAAAAATTTCGGAGGAAAAACAAATCTTAAAAATCACTCCATTTTATACGAGCATGTGTGACTAATAAAATCATGCCACATAGCCTATGTAGTTATCTACACTTTTACCATATATCCTTATGGTTCAGCTTGCAATTACAAACCTTATACCCCTTATAGAATCTTTCACAAATGTGTATAAACAATTTGTTTTAGGCATTTAATATGTGAAAAAATAATTTTTCAAAATCTCAAGTTTTTTGAAAATTTCATAATGTTGCACCCTTAACTTAAATGGACAAAAACGCAAAGGACATGAGGGTCCCCTTATGGGGTTGACATCACTTCCATGTGATCTCCACATGGGGAGATGTAGGAGCCCCTTGAGCTGACCCATGGATACCCATTGGCCATTTAGATATCCGGAGGGACTTCTTTATTTGTCATTTCTTTTAAACAATTTCAAAACTGGATTTTCTTGCCCAAAAGTATTTCAAAAAATCCACAAAAATCGTTTTAATGTTTTGTTAATAAATTAAATCATTGATTAAAAATATTTACATAGGAAATTAGAATCATTGGAGTTGAATAATGAAATAGATCACTCCACTTAGCTAGACTCAAAATCCAAAGCCATCTTCTTGGTATGACCCAACTGACTCATGACCCATAGTGTATAATCAGAGACACATGATCTCATCCTATCAAAATTAAACCGATGTGCAACTCTGAATCCGCATGTTTAGGTGGATTTTAAGTGTAACTCTTAAAGGACATGCATACACATGGCGTGGGAGTTCCTCTCTTAGCACATGTGTATAGTTCTATCTAGTAGATTCTTAGAAGAGCGACTTCTTATGTATTGTGACTGTATATGCATATGCTACAGAGGATCTAGGAGTCAAGGAGTTTGGCCAATGTTATCTATTGGACTTAACCTTTTTGTACATGGCTTTTCGTTATCAAGCCCATGCATACATTGCATTGCCCCTGACCCATTACTTAGTCATAAGGCACAAACATGTTAACTGACTCTAACTAAGAGGTAACCTTGAATCCTCTCGGTACCTCCCATCTTTAAATTCTCCTCATGACCATATCGGGGTTCCATGACTCTTGGTTCTAGATCCTAGAGTTATGTCATTTTTTATCCCCACTGAAGTCAATAGTCATTGAAAAAGGCAACATTTAAGGTCTTGATTTTTCCTTGTGCGTACGGTGGGACAAATCCTCTCTCAAACAATTGTGAGGGTTTGAGTGCGCTGCATGTTTGTGAGTGTGCGCATTCGTATTCTCCTATACGTGGATAAGAACCAACAAGAGAGGGATTTTGCGACGGGGGTGCGTTTTAGATGCTTACCTAGTCATTTTTTAGGACACACTGGGGCAGTTTGCTCTCTTAGAACAATTAAGAAGCCCTCCGGCTGTCTGCCAGTACAGTTTGGACACAGACTCTCCTTAAGATTTTAACACGTCTCTTCGTTCTCTTACTCTGGAAACTGCAACGAGGATTCGTCGGTACTCCTTTATAAAAGTTAACTCAAACGAGAGGCTGGCTGGCAAGAAATAGAATGAGGGGAGAAAAGTGATGAGAATCCCCATATCCGTGCAAACACTATGTGCTCGGGTGACTCACTTGACTAGCATCTTAGGAAGACTTCTCTCGAGTGACTGAGGGAGAGAGCATATGCGTCTCTCACAACTCAACTCAACTGTACGGAGGGGAAGTTAGAGCGATGGTCACAGGTTTGTAACTCTTAGGATGACTTTGAAAAGTATTGATTTGAGCATACATCAAATAGCGGGATACTATGTGATGCCGCAGGTTTGTTGCGTTTACACTAGAGATGGAATGGGGAAAGAGACGGGACTGCGTATTTTTTCGTGGGCACGAGTTACTGCGCGGGGCAAACAATGAGTGAAGAAAGAGAAAAAAGAAAAATGAGAAAGAGAGTGAGAACGGAGCCGCATGACTAGGATGGGCTAAGGGTAGTTCTCTCTTTGAGAAAGTTTTCTCTCTCTTTAGCGTTGGATTCAAGGGTTAAGAGAAAATGACAAGTGGAAACATGCTTAATGCCTCTATTTTGTTAATGAATGATCCGACCCTTATACAATTGACCTAAGCATGTTTATATAGAGGACCTACTGAATAAGGGTGGATGCTCAAATCTAAGCTTAATAGCAATTAAAAGAATTTACAATAAAATCATGAATTTAGAAATAATGACCAAAATGCTCTTAAAATATTTGTGCTAATGACAAAACCATCCCTCTTTGAGGGGCCTTTCTCCATTGCCAGATCTTGAAAGATTTTTTGGATGTTTGTGGTGGTGATTGAGACGATCAATCATTGTAGTCTTGATGCTTGTTTGATTTTAAAGAGTATGATGTCTTTTGATGGTCGTGAGACAAACTTTTTATCGAGAGGTAGATATCTGGCTAGATCATGAACTTTGGCCATCAATGCAACATGATCCATGGTGTTTTGAGTTTTTATTTTGACTGTAAATTAAAGAGGTGTTTCAAATTTTATCTGTTTTGGTTCTTGCTTGAAGTTCTTTATGAATTTGGGAGATCGTCAGAAAAAGGGATTCCGGCGACCGAGCGATCTTGCTTTCTTCAACCTTGGAATTCATGATTTATCCATCCTTAGATTGAGTGTAATAGTTATGCCTTCTTGTTGCCCTTCGTGATACGGTCGCATCAGACTTGACTATGCGATGATCCGATGTACATATCTCGAGTTATTACTTCACGAAGTTCGATATGTATTTTCTTCAAAAACTCTGATTTCCATGGTTTTGGGCTCATCTTCTCTCTAGAAAAGCTTTGATTATGGGCCATGTCACGATGCGTGCCATATGTCAAAATGACCGTGTCATTGAGACCTAGCTTGTGTTTGAATTTGAGCATGTTCTGAATCCAATCGAGCATTGTATGGTCATTTTCAAGTCATTCCGAGATGTGAAGAATCACGACCTCCATGATTGGGAACTGGTTTGATGAGGCTACACGACAATAGTGTACAACCTATCCGTTTTGTGGTAATTTGGGCCCAAAATGTATCTGGAAGGTCCGATCGAGTCCAAATTTGGTCCCTAAGAGTTTTTCGACGTTTTGGATGCAATGGCAGTTATGGTATTATTTTGATGCCCCTAGCATAGGGTTGTAGTTGTAAGGTCTCTTTCTAGCGTGATAGTCTTTTTCCAGGGTTGCCTAGTCCTAGGCTTATTTTGGAGTGTTCCCTTGATATGACGATGTCTTAGGTACCGGTAGTACCAGTTTGTCACTGACTTGCTCCTTATTTGTGTCAGCGATGTAATTACATAAAAAATGACATACAACAACTTGCCCCGACGGATGTTGCACTTTGAGAGAAGCGAGAAGTGCAACATTTGGAATAAAATTGACCATCGAAGTTTTATCTAAGACATCTTTATTGCCTCTCAACAAGTATTTTTTTTTCCCGATCACCGACGTCAGCACAATCCTTGAGGGGTAGACCCTGCTAAGCTTCCTTCTTAAGGGGTGATCGCAGTGAACTCTAGGGATTGGGGATCTTGCTTAAGGGCTTCCTTCCCAATGCTACTGAAATCCTTGTGTTTTTCAGGAGAGCGCGCTGATAGGCTGCCTCGTGAAGGGCTTACCATTCCATGTTAATTATGCCTTCTAATGGCCTAGTTAGCGGGTTCCCTTGGTGAGCGTTGCCCCAATTTAGCTAGTGGGGATGCTTTGGCTCTGGGGCCGGAATTTTGTTTTAGCACTGGGTCCGGAATTTTGTTTTGACACTGGGGCCGGAATTTTTTTCTTAGCTTTAGGGTTGGGATTTTTGTTTTGTCATTGGAGCAAGAATTTTTGTTTTGGCACTAGAGCCAGAATTTTGTTTTGGATCTAGGGTTGAGATTTTTGTTTTGGCACTAGGGCTGGGAGTTTCGTTTAGGCTCTAGGGCCGGAATTTTTCTTTTGGCCCTGGGGCCAGAATTTTTTTTTTTTTTGGCACTAAGGCCGAAAGTTTTGTTTTTGGCACTGGGGCTAGAATTTTGTTTTGGCTCTAGGGCAGGGATTTTTGTTTTGGTACTGGGGTCAAAATTTTTGTTTTGGCATTGGGTCTGGAATTTTGTTTTGGCTCTAGGGCCGGGATTTTTGTTTTGACACTGAGGCCGAAGTTTTTTTTTTAGCTCTGGGGCCGTGATTTTTTCTTTTGACACTGAGGCCAGACTTTTGTTTTGGCTCTGGGGCCGGGATTTTCGATTTGGCACTAGGGCCAGAAATTTTGTTTTGGCTTTGGGGTCGACTAGTGGGTGCCCTTGGTGGGCGTTTGATCCCATTCTGTTGTTGGGGAAGGGGTTGATATGGATTTTACTCAACACTTTTGCAATTTTCTTGCTTATAATTGGCTAAGATTTTCTTCTTTTGGTCAATAATCAAATTGTTTATGATGTACATCAGACAGATCTTTTGATGAAGATCACTCAATTTTAACACCTTAAAATGAATGAAAATGTAAGGAACAAAATGGTATAGAAAGTGGGACAAATCAAATTTGGATTTGAGCCCAGATCTGCCCGAAAACGAGCAGATCTGGTCTCAGATCTGTGGCAGAGCCAGCATGATCCAAAGCATCCAAAACACAATTTTTTAAGAAAACTAATCAAAATAAAATCAAAATAAAATTAAAATAGTAAAACAAAGGAAGAAAACGATACCAAACCGGGCCTTCGAGGGCTTGCCCGTATCAGCACTAGCGTCCTCTTTGCCTCTCTGATTGAGATGTCGGGCAACAAGTCTTGATTCAATAGGGTGGTTGTGCCCTAGAAATGGCTTAGAACTAGGGTTCTCAGGCCTAGCTTAGGGTTTTCTCTTAGATTTTCTCTTCTACCACTCTCTCTAGTTTTCCTCGCTCTGTTAGGGTTTTTCTCTCTCCTCCCTAAAATGCCATGAAAAGAGGGCTTATAGGGGTGAAAATCCATTGGGAAGGATATCCTCCTGCAACAAACAAATCCCCTCAGTCAAAAATGCATTTTTGGAGGTACGGATCTAGGAGGCACATCCTGTGTTGCCCAAGGCTGAGCAGCACGGGTCGTGTCGCCTGGGATGAACGCCCCATGCCGCACACACCAATTTTCTTCAACATTGATATTTTTCATTTCTGGTGTGTTCCTCATCCTCTTGTGAAGCTCTCAGAGAAAATTTGGGTCAAAACGGATTTTTTGTTATTTTTAATAATTGTTTTGGTAAAACAGGGCGTTTATTGAAATCTCGTTCAAAATAGGGTTTCTGCAGGGTTCTGGGCAGGCAGACTTGTTCTGAGTTACAAGGTAGGTTGTGTGAAATATGGATTTGGGTTTACTAGGTTAAGTGTGATCCTAAGAGTTTAGGAAATCATATAATTTGCCAGTTTTAAAATTGGGTGTCTACAGTTGCCCCTCTTTGGCACTCCCTATCCTACGAGGGACAGGCGAGTGGCAAAGAAGTAGACACTCTGGCATTCCATGTCCTTCGAGGGGCAGATGAACGTCAAATATGATTTTAAATTTTGTCCTGACGTCATGTGGTCAGAGGGCACACCAACTATCCTTCCAAGTCATTGTGCTCACTGAACTCACCAACCTAGGGCATTTTTGCTTTTAGCGTTTCTGGCATTGTCGGTGAGTTACATAAGCTTGAAACTTGAGTTGGATTTTCTGGCCATGCCACTTAACTTCAGGGGTTCTACAGTTTGAAATTTTTATCCCTTGCATTTTCTTTGATCTCCTTAGAGTTTCCTAAGGCTATTTATAGGAAAAGACCTTTTATAGGAAGAGACTTGTCTTGCTAAATTCGAAGAGAGAGACGGGTAGCAACGTGGTAAACGCGGCAACGTGGTATTCATCATATACGGGTGTCCAAGCCCCTTCGTTTTAGAAAATGTTGTAGAAATTTTGAAAGTAGAGGGAGATTTGAATTAGAACCTGGAGCAGGGACAAGTTACAAGTTTAACAAAGAAATTAAATTTTTTGAAATCACAGACATATAGTGAAAATTTTGAAAAGAGAAAAATATTTGAAAAACAAAGTTGTTAGCAATTTTAACTCCTGCAATCATAGAGCCCTCTAAGCAGTTTAATGTCATGCAGCGATGGACTATACACCTGACCCTTTTACATCATATGGGGATGGACATTTGAACAAGGTGGTTGTGCCTTGAACAAGGTCATTGTGCCCTGAACAACAATGAACAGGATGGTTGTGCCCTGAACACATCCGACATTTTACGTCATACGGGGCTAGATATTACCTGTCTCGGCTCTTTTACGTCGTACGAGTTGGACGTTGAACTAAATATACTCGACCTTTAGCGTTATACTGGGCTAGATGTTTGAATAGGGTGGTTGTGCCATGAACACATTGAACAGGGTGGTTGTGCCCCGAACTCATCCGACATTTTATGTCATAGGGGGCTAGACGTTACCTATCTCGGCTCTTTAATGTCGCACGAGTTTGACGTTTTTCCTTTCTCGGCACTTAAACGTCGCATGAGTTTAACACTTTTCCTGTCTTAGCTCTTTAACATCACACGAGTTTGATGTTTTTCCATTGAAACAGGGTGGTTGTGCCTTGGATCGGACTTTGGTTGGCAGTTTAGGCTCATGCCACAGAGGAAGTGTTCTCTCTTTTTTATGTTTTTGAAATTTTGGAAACTTGATTGGCAGTTTAGGCTCATGCCACGACGGAGTATTTTATTTTTTTTGACTTTTTTTGAAATTTTCTGGAAAATTGGTTAGCAGTTTAGACTCGTGCCACCGAGGAGCGTTTTATTTTAAAAGTTAATAAAAATGTTTCAAAATGATCATAACAATCCGTGACAAACCATGTTTGATCCTTGAAAATCCCCAAAATTAAGTGGGGGCATTTTTTTTTTTTTTAAAAAAAAAAAAGTTTGGGCGACACAGGGCGTGTCACTCGGGCAGCACTAGTGGTGTCGCCCAGGTTTGGTCGACATAGCTGGTATCATCCAGCTGAAAAAAACTTATTTATTTATTTATTGAAAGTTTGGGAATAAAAACAAAGAGGTTTTAACATAAAAAACTTGGGCAACACCTGTGGTGTCGCTCGGGTGACACTAGGAGTGTCGCTCATACAAGTTGGGATTTAAATGGGATATGAGAGATGTGGGCGACACGTGTAGTGTCGCCCGTACAGGCCGGGTGACACTAGGTGTGTCACCCAAAAAAAAAAAATTTTATTTATTTATTTATTTTATTATTATTATTATTATTATTTTGTTACTTTTGGGAGAATTTTGCCCCTGTTGGGAGGTCCTTGCAACCTTTTCCTTGTTGTGGGGAGTTTGAAAACCCCTTCTCGTTTTTTCTTTTTTTTTTACTGCCCCTGTTGGGGATTCTTGTAGTAAGTGTGCATTTGATTCATTGAAGCATAGCTAAACACTTTCCTTGCACACACTTCTCAAACTGAATTTCTTACAAACTCAGCCCCCCTAGTTGTAGGCTTTTTGTCTCGAATCTCTAGCTATCGAACCGTCATATGCACATACGGGGATGAGGTCGCCTCGTTTTGCCTCAAGGGATCCAGTATAGAGAAAAGCTCTCCCAGACTAGTTAATTCATCTTTGACAAGATTCACCCATCTCTGATATGTGGTAGGTGCTAGTTATACTCATACAACCATGGAGTGCCTGGCGAGTTTCAAGCCTTCATAACAGGCATAGGAAGTTAGCTTCGAAAGCGTGGCCAGATTGACTAACAGTTTAGCCTCTTGTAGTGTTGGAGGAAGGCCCTTATAAAAGGAGAAAGCTTTTGAATATGGATGATTTTAACAATCAAATTGAAACAACATTTTCAAAAGGGAGGGGCCTTATAGTTTTGCCACTTGTGTTCCCTTTGGTGGTCATTTTCTTTGTTATATTCTACCCAAAAGATGATGAAAGGATTCCCTTGTGGGATCGTGAGAACTCAGAAATCACGAAGTTGTCTTTTTACTTTTGGAGCTTTCATCTTCTACTTCGTGGATCCATGAAGGGCCCTCTGGATTCTTGCCGGGCTTCCATCTTGGAGGGTCTCGACATTTTTCTGGGTTCGTTGAAATCACTTTGGTTTTCCATTCATGTCACCCTCCTACATCTTTCTAAGTTGGTTCTGTTGGGAACCTGCAGGGTTTATGAGGAGTCTTCATCCTCAGGGTCTGCTTGTGTAGTATTATTAGAACTTGCAAGTACTTATTTGTACTTGAGTGTTTTGTATCGAAAGCTCCTTCTTGGAGATCTTTTTATTCCTTTTACCCATGGTGCATTTTTAGGTTTTCACCACGTCCATTTTTTTTTTTTAATTTTCTAATTCCTTTTCAGGTTTTCACCACATGTTTTAGCCAGTTATGGGTATTATTTTCTGAGATACATTGCATTAGTGGGGTCGTTGAGTTCGTAACCTCTTGATTTTTTATCTTATAAGAATTGCTTGCATGCACTCGAGTAACCACGAATGGCTCCTCATAATTAGGTTTGAACTTGCCTAAAGGGTGTAGATTTGCAGGAGTGTGGAATATTTTCTTGAGTACCATGTCTCCTTCTCTGAATTGTCGAGGAACAACTTTTCTTTGGTATGCCCTCTCGGTTCTACGCTGGTAAGCAACGATATTCTGTGTTGCTCATAGTCATTTTTCATCTAAATTAATGAGGGCAGCTATTCGTGCTTCAATATTTTGTTCCTCATCTGAATTTTTATGAATAAGGACTCGGAGAGATGTTATCTCAACCTCCATAGATAGCACTGGTTCCATACCATACACCAATGAGTATGGGGTCATGCCAATAGAAGTTTTCTCAGTTGTCCGGTAGGTCCATAGGGCGTCATTTAGCTTTTCATGCCAATCTTTCCGGCCTTCTATTATTTTGTCTATGATTCTGAGAAGCACTTGTCCGTTTCCTTGAGGGTAGTAAGGTGTGGAGAATTTCTGCATTATCCAGAACCTTTTGCACTCCTTAGTGACCTTTTCATTTTTGAGATTGGATCCATTGTCAGTGATGATTGACTCATGAACATTGAATCTAAATACGATATTGTTCTTTATGAAATGGGCAAAATGTTGGCCTTCAATTTTAACAAATGATGCGGCCTCTGCCAATTTTGTGAAGTACTTTGTAGCCGTTAATATAAAACGGTGGCCATTTGAGGCTTTTGGTGATATCATTCTGATGATATCAAGACCCCACAGGGCAAATGGCCATACGGGAGGTGTTGAATTGAGTGATATAGATGGTGCATGGATGAGGTCTCCATAAAGTTGACATTTGAGACACCTCTTAATGCACTTTCAACAATCTTCAGCCATGGTGGTCCAGTAATAGCCTTGGCGCCTGATTTTCTGAGCTAAGGCGGCTGCCCCAGAATGACCTCCTTCATTATGTAACTCTGTCAATACTTGATCGATTTCTGGCTGATCGAGACACCGTAGAATGATGACATCGAAGGATTTCTTGAATAAGAGGTCACCTCTTACTAAGAATCACATAGAAAATCTTCTAAGGGCTTCTTTATCCTTTTCGGTGGCTCCTTCAGGGTAAAACCCATCTTTCAGCAGGGACAGAACATCTTGGAACCATGGTTTTGCCTTAACTAGCACATCTGAAGCCACGAGAGACACTTTCCCATCGTTCTCCTTTTCTTGCTCCATTTCTTTTTCGATCCTTGGTGAGGAAGGGTCATGTTTGTTCCTAATGTAGAATGGCAGCGTGGTGACTTTTGAAGAATATAAACCATTTAAGCAAGGGTCGCAAGGGTATCGGCAAACCGATTATTTTCCCTAGTTAAGTGCTGAAAGGTGATTTTCTTAAAGTATGGAATCATCTTTTCCACCTTTTCTTGATAGGGTTTGAGCTGTTCTTCTTTCACCTTCCAAATCCCTTGAACTTAGTTTATGACGAGTAAAGATTCACCAATCACTCGTATTTGCTGGATTTTCATTCTCATGGCATTCTCAAGCCCGGCTATCAAGGCTTCGTATTTGGCAATGTTATTGGTACATGGGAAATTCAATCTGATGGTTGTTGGCATTAAAGTCTTCTCGTGAGCATAGTATGACTCCTATATCTAACCCGTATTCGTTCTTTGCACCATTGAAGTATAGCTCCCAAATCGAGTCCTCAATTATGAAGAGATTCTCATCAGGGAGATCTGTGTTAACATGAATATTGTCTGGCAGTGCATGTTAGCTAAGTGGTCAGCAATGGCTTGTCCTTTGAACGATTTTTGAGTGACATACTCGATCTCGAACTCGCTCAATAACGTTCTCCACTTCGCCAAAAGTCCGTCGAGGACTGGCCTCTCCAATAGGAACTTGAGTGGGTCAATTTTTGATATGAGCTTGACTGAATGAGATAGGACATAATGTCTTAGTTTCTACATGGCCCACACAAGTGTTAAGCAGTGTTTCTCCACATCCATGTATTTTGTCTTATAGTCGACCATTGTTTTGCTGATATAGTATATCGTTTGCTTTATTCCATAGTCGTTGTATTGTCCTAACATTTCTCCCATGGTCTTGTCTTTCACTGACATGTATAGGAAAAGGGGTTTATCTAGACTAAGAGGACTCAGGATGGGAGGTTTGGTGAGGTACTCCTTGATTTGATTGAACACTTCTTGACATTCATTGTCCCATATGAATGGGGTGTCTTTCTTAAGGAGTCTATCGAATGGTGCGCACCTATCTTCCATTTGTGAAATGAAATGCCTTATGACTTGTATGAGACCTTGAACTCACAGATTTCTTTGATGTTCTAGGGAGGAGGCATTTCAGTGATGGATCGTATTTTGGACGGGTCCACCTCAATGCCTCTTTGGCTTACTATAAAGCCTAGTAATTTGCTGGATTCAACTCCAAAGGCACATTTTTGTAGATTGAGTTTGAGTTGATGTTTTTGGAGCCTTTCAAAAATGGTTCTCAGGTTGGTGAGATGATCAAACCTGGTCTTTGACTTGACCAGAATGTCGTCGACATAGTCTTCCATAATGGTATGCATTAGATCATGGAAAATGCTAGTCATTGCTTGTTGATAAGTTGCTCCTACATTTTTGGGGACAATGGGCATGACTTTGTAGCATTAGGTTCCCCATTGCATTATGAATGAAGTCTTGGTTTGGTATTCTTCTTCCATGAAGATCTGGTTATAACCCGAGAAGCTGCCTATGAATGACAGCATCTTGTGCGTCGCAGTGTTGTCGACCAAGGAACCTATGCTTGGTCATGGGAACTTGTCCTTTGGACATGCCTTGTTGAGGTCTCAGTAGTCGACACACACTCGGATCCTCCCGTCTTTCTTGGGTATGACCACTATGTTGACCAACCATTCTGAATAATCAAGAGAAGTAATAAACCTTGCATTGAGCAGTTTGTCGATTTCTTATTTGATTTTGAGCTCTATGTGAATCTTTTGACAACGGAGTTTCTGCCGTATAGGCCTCGCCCCTTCATTGAATATTAGGTGATGTTGCACTAAAATGGGATCTAGCCCTGACATATCATCGTATGACCAGACAAAGACATCGCGACATTCCTTGAGAAAGGAAATCACATTTTCCCTCTCCTCAGAAGATAAGGAGGTTCCACTCTTGGTTAACCTTGTGTCCTTCTCAGTTCCTAGGTTTACATCAATCGTCTCTTCGATGATAGCCGTTGGGTCACCATTGAACATCTTCTTGAATTGCTCAACATGAGAAGTAAGTTCCCCAGGTTGAGAGATTTCTTCAGACTCTTGACTCTCTTGATCTTCATCTTAGTCATCGAATTCATCATCTTGGGTATTATGCATCGTTATTGGGCTATCTTGAGTGAGCACCATTTTTGAAAATTCTTTTTCATTATTATCAATTTTATCATGTTTTGAATTTTCCATAGTTTTGGAAGTGTCACAAGAGGTTTCCCTTATGGGACTCGCGAGAGAAATGTTGGGGACTAGACGCGCAGGGTGGTTTGATGGCACCCCTGCAACGATCTTTTTTTTTGCACCGAGACTTGAAGGTGCCGCTGGTATGCTTCCAGCGATTCTCAAGATAGAGGAGTGATTGACCAATTTCGTTCTTAAGTTTGAGTAGGTGGATGAGCACGCTTGGTTTTTATTAGCCGATTGTGCATACCTTCAAATTCAGGTCAGCAAAAAGTTCTTCAATTCTCAGTTCTTGCAGAGATGTGGAAGAAGAGTTATTCCCTGTTGGGAATCAAGGATCACCTTTGGCCATTTTGAAGGATGAGCATCGAGAGGATCGAGGCTTTGAATGCCTCCGGATACAAAGCTTGGATAGCTTGAAGGCATCATTCGGCTTTGAAATAAAGTGAGAGAACACCCGAGTCCTCTTCGATCCCCGTTTTCAGTTTTGGCTTGAGGTGATTCAGAAATCACCTCCGTTACGCCTTGGCCTTAACTCCCCAATCCTTGACATGGTTGGAAGCCTTGGGAGAGGAGTATGTGCCAAGCTTCGAGGGACCCGAAATGATATCGATGTTGACATTGGATAATGTCCTCCATCGATGCAGAAGTTTGTAAAATTTGAGGATCAGAGTCACCGGCCTCTAGGCATAAGGTGGCATAATCAGCTTGCTTGAAGGAAATGAGTGGGATTTCTCCAAGTTTGACCCCTATGGCTAGCTTCCCGTTATGTATGTCAAGATTGGGAAAAGTAGGGGGTTCAGCGCTTACCTTCGTGACACCATTTTTCATTGGAAATTTGAGGCATTGATGGAGCGTAAAGGCGACCAGGAGGTTTTCCTGCAGCCACAGTTTTCCTAGAATCATGTTGAATGAAGGTTTTATGTCATGGACGATCGGGCCGATCTTAACTGTGAGTGGCAGTATGCCTTCAGCTTGTCTCTTGGTCTCGTCGTACGCAGTGATAATTAGTTGACACGGCTCAAAGTCATCCAGGCTTTTGCCTATCTGCTTCACCGTTTTCATAGGGCATATGTTTAGGGATGCCCCATTACTAACAAACACTCTCCGTATTTCATATCCTTGCATGAAAACAGTGATGTGCAGAGGTTGGACATGAAAGCGGTTGAAGATGGCCGGGATGTTATTCATGAACATGATTAGCGTTGGTGCCATCAGTTGGTTGATCATACCGCACAACTCATCCGGTTGTGTGTTGCTCAATATGTGTGTCTCGGCGATGACCCTTTCGATCTGGGCCCTGTGTGCTGATGAGTTGGCGAGTAGCTCCAAGATGGAGATTTGAGCTTGGATCTTCTCAAGGTGAGTTAGTAGATCGTAGGTGGTTGTAAATCCTTGAATTTCCTCGTGT
This sequence comes from Amborella trichopoda, assembly GCF_054954075.1. NCBI lineage: Eukaryota > Viridiplantae > Streptophyta > Magnoliopsida > Amborellales > Amborellaceae > Amborella > Amborella trichopoda. Next base: position 29,851,144 of record NC_142337.1, on the reverse strand, counting down.
GGCTCGTGATCTACAACCCCTGTTGGTTGTCTGGCTCTTGAGGAGTTTCCTGTCCTTTCATCGAGAGTGTCGGCCATTAATTGAATGGGTTTGAATACTCGGCCTGTTTGGGTTAAGGAATCAACGTCGCCAGCCTGAAGCTCAATAGTGTCGGCCTTAGCAAGAATAATGGGAGACTTTGGGGTGTTAGCCCCTTGTTAAGAAGATGACACCTTTTCATTAGTCTTGACCATATCGATTTATAGCGTATCATGTTGACCATATTGATCCCATTTGGGCAGGTTGTCGAGATTCGGAGATGAAGGGCTTCCTCGCAAAAGGTTCAAAAGATCTTCTTCAGGCTTTTGAAAGTGATGATCATAAGCAAATATGAATTGGCTGGGATCATCTTCTTCATCTCCACTCTCAATCATGTGAATGACAACGTTCTCTTTTGTGTTGTCAATCGCTGTGACCATATTTTTAAGGAGAGCGTTTGTGAAGATACCCATCTTTTGATAAGGCTCTTCGACGGGTTGATTTCTAGGTGCGACAGTGATGTCCCCCATATTGATTAATTCTTGAATCACCCGTTTTAAGTATTGGATGTCATTGGCATGGTTTTGATGCTATTTGCACCACTTGCTCTTATCCATGACTTAAAATGGTTCTTCAGTTGGTGGTGGGAGATAAACCATGTTTCTAGCCGAAAGCAATTCCAACACTTTTTCTAGTGGGTCTTTGAGAGGACTGAAATTATCCTCTCGCCTTTAGTTATTGTTTCGAGTGTTGACTCTAGGCTAACCCCTTTGGTTTTGGTTCTGATTGTTGTGCTGAGTGGCTGAACCTTGAGCTGGTCTGTTAACGACAATCTCATTAACCTGACCAGAAGCCTTCCCCTTGTCATTGTTTTTTATCTCATTTTGGGGAGTCGTTATTGGTTTATTGTCGGGCTTGACGTTGAGGGGTGTCCCTCTTGCGCTTTCATGTCGCGCCACCCACTCGATCATGGAGTCGAAGGAGTGGGGGATAAGACCTTGGATGAAAAAGGTTCTGTATTTGGGAGCAGCATTCTGCAAGGCTATAGAGATTTGGCTGGGTCAGTCAGTGGGCATCCTACAACCCGAATTGCCACATCGTGGAATTGACTGATGAAATCCTTGAAGGATTCTCTTGAATTTTGCTTCGCTGCACTAAGCTCGCCTACGAAGAGAGATCTTGGTGTTGACCCGCGGTAGTGAGAGGCGAAGAGATTGAACATTTCGTCTGGAGTGATGTGCGGTCGAGTACACATCATTCTTCGATGCCAGTTCAGAGCCTCGCTAGACAATGTTTGCGAAAATATGGCCTTTCTCCCAAAGCTCTCACGGAGTGAAGATACGCGTTGGCGTAAGCATCTGGATCACTCTTCCCATTAAACTTATTCCTAAATTCTGGGGCAACAAATCCCAGGGGAAGGTCTTCCATGCCTCCAAGGGTCTTTGGGGGTAAAATATCATGCATGCCCATTCTTACGAGCATATCTTGCATTGCTTTTAAGGTGCCTTCTTTTTGAGTATTTGGCATGATAGTAGGCCCACTGCTCGGTGGGTTCCCAAGTGCAGATTGGTAAGTTGAGATTTGGGGTAGATGTGGGCCTGTATGGGCCTGAGGTTGATGGGTTGTGGTCACCAAAACAGTTTGATACATTTGTGCCTGAGGGGCATACTAACCCATAGGTGTTGCCACCGGTTGCAAAAATGGCAAGGTTTGTTGGACCAGGTGAGCTAAGGGGGCCGATTGAAGAATCGACTGACTCGATTGTGGTAGGGGTTGACCTATACCATTGAGTTGGTTTGGCATCGACCCATAAGCTGGGGAATGATTAGTGTAACCTAGGTCAATCAGACTTTTAAGGGCAGCTTGGACGCCCATCTCACCTAAGGGTTGGTCTGGATGACGCCTCTGCTCAGTATAGTGTTTAGAACGTCATGAGCGATACTACGGTAGCTCGAGGTTGGGTTGGATCCCCTAGACTTAGGAGGGTCTTGGTTCTGAGATCGTTGTGCTTCGTGATTCTCTTGGTTCAAGTTGTGGGAATTGACATTAAATGCTGCATGAATTTCTTCCCTCACTCGACTTCTACTTTGGCTATCTAAAATCCGTTGTAGGACAATGCCTGGTCCGACCCCCTGACTATTCAGAGTCTTTCAGGCTGAATTAGCTTTTCGGATCACACCAATTTCGGGATTAGGAGTGGACCGTTGGGAGTTTGCCTCTAACTGAAGACTTGGGTGTTGGATAATGGATTGGCCTGAGGTCTGTTGATAGTTTCAAGGGATTGTAGCATATTGGTCCCTAGGTTTGGGAAGGTTTAGTTTAGAGTTAGCTGTGGAGCAATCATCATGGTCGCCTTGAATAACCGACATGGTGACTCTCTTTGGCTGGCTTCTAGCATCTAAACTTAGGTAAGGGATAGAATTGATGGCTTAGGGCAGACCTAACCTGACTCTATGGGCAAAACTTTAACTGAGTCCTAGGCTAAGACTAGATTGGAACCTAGACTTGCTAAACTCAATGGGTTTTGGTTCAGACCCTGAACTAAGGTAAGCCTAGTCTAGCACTAGAGACAACTCTAGGCTTAGACCTATGCTAGAACCTAGACTAAGATCTAGACTAGATGGGTGCACGAGTTTCAGCTCAGGCCAAGGGTGGGTCTAAGTTCAGACCGGGGTGTGAGTCTGGTTCAGACCGGGGTGTGAGGTTGGTTCGAACCAAGACTGAGCTGGGTGCAAGTCTGGGCTTGAACCTAGAGGGTTTTGAAACTCAGGCCTGATGTGGACCCGGACTGGATAAAGATTGAACTGGGAACGAGCCTTCGGCTCGGACCAAGAGGGAGCCTAGGTTCGGACCTGGGTGTGAACCTGGTTCGGCTTGGGTTAGGCTGGATACAAGTCTGAACTTGGACCTAGAGAGTTTAATGATCAAACCAGGCATGGACCTAGATTGGATCAAAGACAAGCTAGGAACGAGCCTTCGGCTCGGACCAAGACGGGGCCTAAGTTCGGACCAAGGCGAAACCTGGTTCGGACCTGGGCTAGGCTATGTATAAGCCTGAACTTGGACCCAGAAGCTCCACCTCAGACGAAAAGCAGGTCCAGACTGGAATCTAAGATTAACCGATCAGAAATAAGGAAGCATGAACACGAAACTCTTGACCTAGTCTGATTATGGGTAGGCTTGGCTTGAGAGTGGATTCCTAACTATTGAAATGCGGCTACGCTGATATAGGTCCCCACATAGGTCCTGGCCTCCTGTTATAGGATGTTTAATTTTGATGAAACACAGTTAAACTAAGCATGGTGAGAGCATGAAAAAAATTATTTCAGTCAAAATTAACAAACTAAAATAAAAAGAAAAATTTAGGAGCAGGAGAGACTTATTTGAAGAAAATATTTTTTTATTTTTTTAAAAAAATTATTTTAAGCCAAAATTTGGTGGAAAACAAGCCAAAAGGCTCTAGAACGGGCCTGTAGTGTCCTAGGAATTTTCTGGGACGTCTGTGATAGGGTAGCACGGGTCGGTCGCACCTATAAGTTGGGCGGCACCGGTCGTGTCGCACCTATAGGTTAGGTTTTTATTATTTTTACTCTTTTAAACTTGAAGAAATAAGGCTACAGAAACTTTCAGAAGCAGAAAAATAAAACTTTTTGATGAAATAAAATTAAAACAAAGTCAAATAGAAGAGCAACAAATAGAACATGCTCGAAACGCCCCACGATGGGCACCAAATTGTTGAAGGTGTTAAAATCGAGAGATATTCATCGAAAGATCTCTCTGATTTTCATCATAATTACGAATGGACTTGTTTATTTTAATCCAAGCGCCTTTTAGGGTTTTCGCTTAAACTGGATAGGAGTGGTGCCTCAAGCGTGGTTTTTGCCAACTCCTTTTATCTAGGCATTTTTACTCGTGACTTCGCGGTCAAGTCCGCCTTTTGATTTCCATTTTTACTCATGGCACCCTTGTGGGTTTTGGCCATGCCCAGTTTTCTTATTTTCAAGACACTACTATCATTGTACGAAAAAAAGATATACAGAAGATACAAGAAAGAACCCATAAGCATACACACACACAAGAGAGAGTTTTCATTTAATACAAGTTTCTCTTTCTTATCATTGTTGTCTCACGCTTGAGAGAGAGAGTGAGGTGAGAGAAACTTTTGACCGGTACCTCTAAGGTTGAGGTAATCCTTCTCTCTCTTCTTTTTCTTTTCTTCTTCTCTCTCTCTTTTCCTCTCTTCTCCCTCTTCTTCGTCTGAGTTCCTCTCGAAGGTCATACACGGCAGTGGCAGTGCCGTGCATGCCTCTCCCTTGGTCTCACAGGTCGCACATGGCAATGGCAGCACCATGCGTGAGTCTTCTTCCCCTTCTTCTCGTCTGGCTCTTCCTCTCAGTGAAGTCTATAGATGGCACTGCCCATCATCGCCCACAGATGCAGCTCTGACGTCTAGGTGAAGAACCCAGACGGCGAAGTGTGTTGCTAGCCGCAGAAGTCTTCCTCTACTGCGTGTCTAACGTAGATGTCGATACTTATCACCGCCCGCTAAAGATCCTGGCAACACCCATCGCTGTTCGTGAGCTTCCTCCGCGCATCTGGTGCCCATCGTCGTTCTCTCTAGGGCCCATGCATATCACCGTACGACTTAAGAGAAACCATCATCGTGCGCCTCGTCAAGAGTCAGCACCATCTGCAAGGGATGTGTCGCCTCCTCGTGTTGTCAACCGCGATGCCTATTGACGTCCGGAGCTCCCCCCTCTTTGCCGTCTCGTCCTCGTCTCTTCACCCCTTTCTCTTCTCACTTGACTGAGAGTAGACTTAGCTTAGCACCACCGCGCCGACCTCGATTTCGAGTCGTATTGCCGTCGTGCTGGTTCTATGAACCATGCCCGTCTTGCTACCACTCCGATTCGGTAACTTCTGGACGCCATGCTAGTCTCACCCCTAGGTCAAGTTCTCTTCTCCTTTCTATCTTTCATCTAACCTTGCACTTCATCACCTTCTCATATGAACATGCATTTCCCTAGGACAAGGGTGGGTCCCTCGACCCACTTATCTTACAAATTAACCATAAAAGTGTTGTGCAGAAAAACAAAAGGATTATAGGTCAAGGGAGGCTATTCTGAACCAGCTCAAGCAGCTGGGGGGCTTTCTTTGTGATCTAAAAGGCCCCCACGTGAGCCAGCCCGAGTAAGTCCTGAACCCACCTAAAATTCCTCTTTCATTGGTTGGTATACCTGCCCTTGTGCTCGAGCAAGGTTCCGAGAGATTGATCTCAAATCCCGGGTTCACCAGAAACCCGAGACACGTGCCACCAGATCACTTAGATTCGGAGGGCAAGATCGAGACAGCTAACCAGGCATTACCATGAAATTCCTGGTTTAGATCCTCAAGTCGCAGTCCACAGTCTTAGTATCGACCCATCTGTTAAGCCGGTCAAGCAGAAATCAAGGTGATTTCGCCCTGATCTCGAAATGCAGATAGATACCGAGGTGATCAAACTTAGGCAAGAAGGCTTCATTTGTGAGGTTAAATACTCTAAGTGGCTGGCGAATGTGATACCCGTCAAGAAGAAAAAGGGCCAAATCAGGGTCTGCATTGACTTTCGTGACTTTCATGCCGCTTGCCAAAAGGATGACTTCCCGTTGCCGTTTACGAAGATGCTCATTGACTCCACAACTCACTATCAAATCTTTTCCTTCATGGATGGATACTCTGGGTACAACCAGATAAGGATGGCCCCAGAAGATGAGGAAGCCACTATGTTCTTAACTCCAAAAGGTATCTTATATTACACCATGATTCCCTTTGGGTTGAAGAATGCAGGCACTACGTACCAGCTAGCCATGATGACCATCTTCAAAGATATGATGCACAAGGAGGTGGAATGTTATGTGGATGAATTAGTAGTGAAGTCTGAAATGAAAGATGCTCACATGAGAGATCTTGAAAAGGTGTTCGAACGGTTACACGTTCATCTGCTCAAGATGAACCCGTTGAAATGCGATTTTGGAGTGTGTTCAAGAAAGTTCTTGGGTTCATTGTTAGACATCGAGGGCTTGAAGTCGAGCCAGTCAAGATTAAGGCGATCCAGGAAATGTCACCACCAACTACACTGTGAGAGCTGCAGTCCCTTCAAGGACAACTAGCCTATATTTGTAGGTTCATCTCAAATCTCTCAGGTCGCCGTAAACCTTTTACGCTCCTGTTAAAGAAGGATACCCCATTCATCTGAGATGAGACAGCCAGGCAACACTCGATGAAATCAAGTAGTATTTGCTCAACCCTCCAGTTCTCTCCACACCGGTGTTGGGAAGACCTCTCATCCTATACGTGATTGCTCTCGATGAGTCACTTGGGGCACTATTGGCACAAAACAACGACGAGGGGAAAGAAACTGCACTATACTATCTCAGCCGTAGGATGCAAGGGTTTGAAAAGAATTATCCACCTATAGAGAAGATGTGCCTGACCCTAATCTTTGCAGTACAAAACTCCATCACTATTTACTCGGCATGAAGTGAAACTCATATAAAAAGCTAATTCTGTAAAGTTCCTCATGACGCGCCCATGCTTGTCGGGGTGCTTAGCTAAGTAGGCATTATTGCTAATGGAATTCAATATCACATTTGTACCACAAAAGGCCATCAAGGGTCAAGCCCTCGCTGATTTTCTCGCTGCACATCCCGTACCAGCATGATCACCTTTATCAAGTGACTTCCCTAATGAAGAAGTATTATGTACAGAACTTTCTCACGCATGGGAGATGTACTTTGACGATGCCTTCCAATATGATCGCGAAGGTGCTGGAGTGGTGTTCATAACTCTGAAAGGAGGGATACTTCCCTTATCCTTCTCCCTCACCAAAGCTGGTTCCCATAACGAGGCGAAATATCAGGCCCTTATAATTGGGTTGGAGATTGCCTTGGATCTAGACTTTGAGCAACTCAAAATCTATAGCGATTCTGAGTTGGTCTTTCACAGCTTAAGGGGATCTATGACGTGAGAAAGGACACTCTCAAGCCTTATCATGATACTGCAAAATCATATATAGCTCAGTTCGATGATGTATCCTTGACTCACATCCCCAATAGATTAAAATGGTAGGCTGATGCACTAGCAAAGCTTGGAGCTACAATTCAATTGTCCTCTCTGGCCCTACACCTGCCTGAGTGGCAGAATGGAGACACATTGACCTGAGAACCGAAGTGGATGCAGATGATGAGAGAATTCTCTTTCTCGAGTGTCCGCCTTATCCATTCGGGGCGCTTTTGGCAGCCAAGGATGTCATTAAAGCCGAGAAGAAAATGGAACGGAGTCAAAGTGCTGGAGCTGAAAAGCCAGAACCGGAATTCTTCGATCCAATGTGTGCAAAAATTGAGTAGTTGGAAGATTGGAGAGAGCCACTTCTTAACATCAAAAGCATGGTAGACTGCCCAAAGATCATGCTAAGCGCAATAATGTGCGTCGCATGTCTACCAAGTACACCCTCCTTGAAGGAGACACTCTCTTCAAACGGTCTTTTGACAGTATTCTCCTCAGATGTGTAGACACATATGACGCAAATGAGGTGTTCAAAGAATTAAACTTTATGAGTGGATACGCTGGCTGGGGTATTATTGGCCTTCGATGTTTATTGATTCCCAAAACTATGCCAAAAGATGCTAGGTTTGCCAGATACATTCAAGTCTTATTAATCAGCCTCTGAAGCCCCTGCAGCCTACAGTGGCATCGTGGCCCTTTTCATAATAGGGTATTGACATTGTAGGACCTATAGACCCTTCTTCTGTAATGGGTCATGTCTTCATTTTGGCAGCTACATATTATTTCTCCAAGTGGGCTGAAGAGGTCCCACTCAAGTAAGTCCCTGAGGCTATCGTGGTCAACTTCATGTGACATCACTGGTTAGGTGCCTCGATGTCTCCAGATCCCTGAGGGATCAGGTGGCACGAGTCTCGAGTTTTAGGAAAGACTTAGGATGTTTGTGAGATCGCTCTCTTGGGAACCTCATTTAAAAACAGGGGCACATAATACTAATGGGTGAGAGAGGAATTTAAAAGGTGGCTTCAGGACTTACTCAGGCTAACTCGTGTGGGTGCCCTCTTAGATCACGGAGAAAGCCCCCCAGTAATAAAACTCGTTCAGAATCGCCTCGCTTGACTCATATTCTTCTTATTTTTTGCTTTTCTGCAATCACAAACAAATATGGAAAAGGTTACGGGACAGGTGGGTCAGACCTCATTCTTTTCCTCTCTAATGAGCGTACACAAGCATGCACATTTAAAAAGAAGAAAGAAAGATGGGGGGCGAGAAGAATTTGACCAAGCGAGATGATTGGAGCAATGACTAAGCTAATCGATATTTTTCCTAACGTGGTAGTGAAATGTGCTTGGTAATTAAGACCGGCTCACGGGATCACTACTAGATGTTATTATCGATATCGACTAGCTATACAAGATGGTCGGTCTGTCGTGGTAGTAAAGTGGGCCAGGTGTTCCTGGCACAACAACATTACGGCTAGACAACAGGACTACCATGAAAGGCTAACCTCCATCCCTTTTAGTTGAACAAACGAGTAGTAGAGTAGGGATTAAAAAGAAGAAGGGAACATACAAAAGGAGAGAGAAGAAGGAAGAAAGGCCTGAGAAGAAGGGAGAGAAGATGTAGTCGGCACTAGACATTGTCAATTGTATCAAAAGATGGGAGAGAGAGGAAAAGAACCAGCTGGTGCTAAGTCTCGCCAATTGATAGAAGAAGAGAGAGAAAGCCAACCGATGTTCGATCTCGTCAGTTGACAGAAGAAGAGAGAGAAGGCCTGCCGGTGTTAGGACTCTCCAGTTGATAGAAGAAGTGAAACAAGGCCAACCGGTGCTAGGTCTCATCAGTTGACAGAAGAAGAGAGAGAAGGCCAACCGGTGCTAGGTCTTGCCAGTTGACAGAAGAAGAGAGAGAAGGCTAACCAGTGCTAGGTTTCACCAGTTGCCAAAAGAAGAGAGAGAAGGCCAACTAATGCTAGGTCTTGCCAGTTGGCAGAAGAAGAGAAGGGAGAAGACCAACCGGTGCTAGGTCTCGCCGACATATAGAAGAAGGAAGAGAAGATCAACAGGTGCTAGTTCTCACCAGTTGACAAAAGAAGTTAGAGAAAATGGAGATGAGAAGAGAAGAACAACCGACACTAATTCTTGCCAATTGACAGGAGAAGTTTGAGAAGATAGAGACGAGAAGAGAAGTTGAGAGAGAAAGAGAGAAGAGAGAGAGAGAAAGAGAGAGAAAGAGAGAGAAGAGAGAGAGGGGAAGAGAGAGAAAGAGAGAGAAGAGAGAAAGAAAGAAGACAGAGAAGAGAAAGAGAGAAGAGAGAGAAAGAGAGAGAGAAGAGAAAGAGAGGAGAGAGAGAAAGTTGACTGCTCGAAGGGTACCGACCCTTTTCCTCTCTCTCCCTCCGAGACGTACTCACAAGCTCAAATAAGGGATTGAAATTTTATTGAATCTTCGAAGAATCTATTCAAGATCGAGAGGTGGGGGATCTATTTTACAATGAGGTTGTCCATATTTATATAGAGTTGTGCCCAAACATGGGTGATTGATCAAAATTAGACCTAATTGCTGAAAATTAAGATTTAATTGAATTAAAAGAAATTCTAAAAGTAGGTGCAAAATGATTGTTTTTCCCCAGCCTAACAATGTATGAAATTTCAGAATAGTCCCTGTGGTTGCCTTAGAACTTGCGTGATCTTCTCTGGCTGACCCGAGGTTGTTCTGATGCCCGTTTGATCGAAAGATTATTGTTTTCTTATAGGGCTCGACATGGTGATTGTTTTGATACCAACTTCGAGCCATGAATCATATTTTTGAGTCATGATCACGAGACATGAAATTTGTTTGAATCTTGGATACTTCAGATCGGTAGTGCAATCTTTTGTTAATGTTTTTTTGTGATTCTTCATCGTAGCGCACCAAGCATGTCATCATGATCGTGTGGCAACAATCGGAACGCGATTTGGAGCCCGAACGAAGATTTTGTAACTTTTGAATTTTCACCAGAATCTAAAATCTGGTGGACGAAATTTCAGTAACTTCGTCGGCTTGGGGCATGAAATCTGACCGTCCATCATGTACGTGGTTTGGTCCAATGATAGCCTTGAACCTTGCGCACATAATGGAATTCATTTTGCGTCCATCGGTTGTAGCAACGTGATTTGGTTCATCCAGCGAGGCGTGTTGCTGCTGAATTTTTTGGAACTTCTTCATAGATTGGCAACTTCTCTCTTGCTTTTCTCCTTGCTCGGATATCATCTCGAGGCATGCCGCATCTCGAATTGTTCGTCTTGATGTACACTCACCAAATTTAGGAGCGACCCGATTTGGAACGAGTGAGTTATGGCCTCGAAAGAGACTGCCCATGACTGTAAAAACAACCACATTTAATGGTGTTTTGGTACAGTGAGGCCACAAGGGAATAGTATGCGACCTCTCCTATTTCAATGGTTTTCTTATATCTTTGTTCTGGAGTGTCTGATCAAGCCAAAACTTGTCCCATAGAGGTTTTTGACCGTGCTGTATCCAATGGAGGTGGTCTCATAGGGATTTGAGACACCAAAAATGTACCTCCAATTTCAGGGTGCTAGAGGCCAATTTTTCAAAAACTGTTTCTTTGTGTTCACTGCCTTAGACATGTTTGATCATGATGAAACTTAGCAGGTGGTATTTTAAAGTGCTGATGATGACCTTGAGCAATTCTAGGGCCATTATGAGACTGTCAAGAATTTTCCACTATTTTGTAGGCTTTATTGACCTGCTTCCTATTAGGGACCAAGGTAAATACGTTCAAACAACTTGCCTCACCATATGTTGTGCTTCAAGAGAAGCGAGAAGGACAATCATTCGAAATGTTTCCTTCGGCTTTTAGGTTTTTCCTTTCTGACCACAGGACCACGTGAATGCCAAGGAGATTCACGTAATGGTGTAACTAGGCTGCTCAAATGTAGGGATGCATTGTTCGCGGGTTCTTCCGTGGAGACTTTAGGTAGAGAAGAGAATTTTTGGTGGCATTTTTTTGCTTCTACACCAGGTTTTGTTTTGACGATCAGAGTACCACTATCGGTCTCGCCTACCTAGTCCAGTAGGGGGCAGGTTCTATTAGTCGATCCTGAAGGTCTGGTCATGCTGACTAGGTGAGCTGAAGTCTCTGGCAGGTTCCACCTTCGCTTTGTCAATTTTTTTATTGAAAGGATGATGACTAGGCTACTTTGTCACCTTGCCTAATGAAGAGAGGGGTCTATAATAGTAGAAGAAGAGGGCATGCACATTTCATGCATGGGGAGAAGGTCCATAAGAGAAGAAGAAGGCATGCACACTCCATGCATGGGGAGAAGGTCCATAAGAGGAGGAGAAGGCATGCTCATTTCATGCATGGGGAGAAGGTCCATAAGAGAAGGAGAAGGCATGCACACTCCATGTATGGGGAGGAGGTCTATAAGAGAAGGAGAAGGCATGCACACTCCATGCATGGGGAGGAGTTCCTTGAAGAAGGGATAATGACTAGGCTATGTTGTCACCCAGCCCTGAAGATGGATATCGACTGGGCAACCTGTTCACCCAGTACTCAAGAAGGATGTCGACTGGGCTACCTTTTCACTTAAGACTGGAGAAGGAAGTCGACTAACCACCTGTTCACCTTGGACTGAAGAAGGATGTCGACTGGGCTACCTTGTCTCCTAGATCTGAAGAAGGATGTCGACTGGGTTACCCGTTCACCTAGAACTGGACAAGGATGTCGACTAGGCTATCTGTTCACCCTGAACTGAAGAATGATGTTGACTGGGCTACTTGTTCACCCAGGACTGAAGGAGGACGTCGACTGGGCTATCAGCTCACCCAGGACTGGAGAAGGACATCGAATGGGCTACCTGCTCACCCAGGACTGAAGAAGGAATGTTCAGGGATGATTTTAACGTCTACACCTTGGTGGACATCTTGACGATGAAGGGAGTGCTGGCTAAAGTCACTTGGGGAAGTGAATGTTACATCAACCTGTTAATTGGTCCCAGCATCCTTCGCAGATTTTCACTTGAACTTGGGAAGTGGTATCGTAGAAACGGTTTTCACCAACTTCTTTTTTTTTATTTTGGGGATCTTTTTCCCATGACCTTTCAGCCATGTCCACCCTTTTTATCAATTTTTTCTCACAATGCCGTTTTGATTTTTCACCATGTCAGATTTTTACTCACGGAACTCTTTTACTCATGGTTTCGTGATCATGCCCATCTATCATTTTTACTCATAGTGTTCCCTTGTTCAGGTATACACCATGCCAGTTATTTCCTTTTTTTTTTTTTTTTGTGAGGGCGTGTTTAAGGCTTGCCTTCGAGATCCGTACAAAATAGTTTAATGTCATGCGGCTTGGACGTGCGTTATGGTTTAAGGTCATACAGCTGCACCGTAATGGTGATGGATGGCAGTCTATGAAGGCCACGAAGTGAGTATGGTGGTGGTTTGGCTCACTTGGGGAGATGGCTCGGGGCTACCCATGACAGATGGGTGATGTATGAAAGGTGAGTGAGCGATGGTGACCCGCTAACTTACAATGAGTATGGATGACAGGATGGTTCGCCATTTTGTGAGAATGGGTGAGACTCAATGGGGAATGATGTAGGGTGATGAACTCATGGGAGGTAATGAAGGTAGGTTAGGAAAGGCGTGCGTGAAAGTGCACGTAAAGGCATGTGCATGTATATGGGAGCGAGTTTATGGTCGTGCCTCCTTGACCTAAGCATAGTAGTTTATCGTCTTGCGGTTAGGGCGTGCACTATGGTTTAAGGTCATATAGTCGGACCATGGTTATGAAGTTTTAATGTCATACAACTTGGACCACGCATTTTAAGGTTGTGCAACTTGACCTCCGCTACAGTTTAAAGTCATATAGTTTAGATCATGGTGTTGTAAAGTTTAACATCGTGCGACCGGGATGTAGACTATGGTTTAAGGTCATATATATTGAACCATACACTTTAGGGTCGTGAAACTAGACCTCCGCTACAGTTTAAGGTCATATAGTTCGAACCGTGGTTATGCAGCTTAAGGTCGCACAACTAGGACCATAGTTATGCAATTTACAGTCATACAATGTAGGAACAGGCAGTTTAAGGTTGTGCAACTAGACCTCCGCTACAGTTTAAGGTCCTATAGTTTGGACTGCGGAGTTTAGGGTCATGCGTCTAGACCAGGGCTGTGTAGTTTAGGGTCATGCAACACGAACCATTGTGGGGATTGCCATGTAGGTGGAGCTCCATGGGGAATAGACCTGTGGATGGTAATCTGACTCCTTGGGGATAACATGGCTAAGACCATTCACAAACTGAGGGCTAGGTGGAAATGGTGACCTGATGATGGATGATCAGCAAAAGTGGACCTTGCTGTGGTTTTTAAGGGGGTAAGGTACTCTCTGGGTATTGGTGAGGAGAGAATGACCCTAACTTCATTGAGGATGATGGGCTACAATATGGATGTGACTCCTAGTGGGGGATGATGGACAACTTATGACTCCATTGGGAAGGTCACAGTTTAGGTGCAACAGTCTGGGTGTAGTCCACTAGGGATAGTGGTAGGGCATACACTGTTTGAAATACGACCAGAGCCATGTGTAGCGCTGATGTTTGTTGCGAATTTTCAACCGACACTGAGTTCTCACAACACTTTTGGCGCTGAGTTCTAACACAACCAGCACTGAGTTTTAACACAACTGACGCTGTTCAGTTGGCGTTGTGAATGACCCATGATATTATCTGAAGTCAACTTGTGCTGAGTTAACTGGTTCTAAGGTTGTGTCTCTGAGACACATTCGACACTAAGTCAACCGACGCTAAGGCTGTATCTGAAAACACACTGGCACTAAGTCAACTGGTGCTAGGGTTATTTAGAAATTTACCTGGCGCAACGTCAACCAGTGCTGGGAATGGATTTGGAAACACGCCCGGCACTAAGTCAACTTGTACTAGGGAAATTAACCCAACGCATGTCAATCGACACTAGGGATGGATTGAGGAGAGTTACCTCGGGCCTCATGTAAAGCCCAACCTTGCTTGTTGTCGCTTGGCTTTCCTTGGACGCAACTAGAATTCCCAATTTGTGAGGGGCATTCGAGGGCTGTGTAGTCTATATAAGGGGGTAAATCCCGTTTTCCCTTATTTTCACCAAAGGTAAAGAAAAAAAAAATTAAGCAAAAGTTTTCTTTAACCATGAGGAGAGAACACTCATTTGTAGTTTTCGACGAGCAGTGGGACTTCAGCAACAGTCTCTGCGAGGAAGGTTTTTCGGGAGGCAGCAGGCTTTCGGTCAAGGGTCCTGTAGAGAAGACCTTCGTTGAACAAACATCGCCAAGAATTCAGTGAGTTTGTGGAGAAAGTAGTAGGGAAAGGAGAGCTTTCTAGAAATCTTTTTGAGAAGTAGAGGAGGATTCGACTATCATTTTTCTTTCGGGAAGAGGCGAGAAACACATCAGTGAGTATTTCCGCACGTCTTGTGGGCCTTCCGGGTATTTTTTAAGGGGTTTCCCGGTGGTTGTGGAATTTTTCGACACTTTCGTGGTGTCACAGATGTTTTCAGGGACTCATGGGAAGTCTGCAAAAGCCTTCCGATGTTATTCTAGTGAAGTCCACGCTAAAACGATATGCGGGAAGGTTTTCTAGCGAGTTTCCAACCGTGTGGGACTAATTCCGGCTCAAGACGAATGTCCACAGGAGGTGGGCCGTACAGCTGTAAGAGGTGAACTGTCATGGGCAAGGCGTACGGTTCCTAGAGGTGAACCATTGTCCATGGAAATCGTACGATTATCAGTCACGCGTGTGTGAAGCGACGCTGAAGGACGTGGCGACGGATATCAGTCAGCACGACTGATTTTGAGGTGTCACATGTAGGATTCATGGCACGTGTGATAAAATCACTTTCAGCCGGTGTTGGCCTTAGAAAAGTTTAATCAGCGCTGGGGTGCTGACATTCAGCTGGCGTTGAGTGTTGGAAGACTCAACCAGCGCTAGTTGTTGGTATTCAATCGGCGTTGGGTATTGAGAAGCTCGACTGGCGCTGAGTGTTTGACAAACTCACCTGACGCTAATCGTTAATACGTACTCAACGCTGAGCATTGTGAAGTTCACCCGACCATAAGTGTTTAATGAGGATCAGTCGACGCTACGTGTTGGACAGACTCAATCGGTGTTAATTCAGTTCCTTGACAACGTTTGGGAGTGAACCACTCAGCCCTTTGTAATGGCTGGTTCCTCTTACCAAATCCCCAATGTGAAGAGGCTCCCCAGGGAAGGGGAAATCGATGTTTGTGACTTTACAGGAAGTTTTATCAA
Source organism: Amborella trichopoda (assembly GCF_054954075.1). Taxonomy (NCBI): domain Eukaryota; kingdom Viridiplantae; phylum Streptophyta; class Magnoliopsida; order Amborellales; family Amborellaceae; genus Amborella; species Amborella trichopoda. Next base: position 29,835,773 of record NC_142337.1, on the reverse strand, counting down.
GAGGTGAACCCATTTGGCTGACCCAGCCAGTGTGTGAACTAGAGTTGCCTCTTAGCGCCACTTTCATTACTAACCCCATATTCTTTGAAGTGCAGGAGGGTAATGGTGGCAACGTCTATATTGAAGAAGGGTCAGCACTTCTTACTATATGCATAGAAACATAGTTTTCGGGGAGAACTTGCCCACCTTGGAGAAGCGAATAGTTCAGGCGAAGGGATTATTAAGGTGGTCAGCAAAAGGTCTCCGTATTTAGGGAGAGCACCAATACCTGAAGGGATATGCTTCCTGGACTGTCAAGGTATTGGCTTCGTATGGAAGCGTTCTTGAGCGTTCTTCACTATTTGCGGTGGTCCAGTGTTCGGGTAGCTACTACGATCGTTGCTCTAATACAGTAAAGGTATTGCTAGAGACATGGAGCCTTGTGAGCAACACTTGGCTTCTTGGTCATGGCGAAGCAGGAATCTCTTTACTGGATCTTTACTTTATTGAAGGTCTCCCAATGCTCGGGGCTATGTATGACGAGTTTGTGCCCTCAAACTCAATCATCTTTAGTGGTGTTCACTTGAGAGGTGAAGAGCTGCCAGACAGTCTTCCTAAGATCTTGGAGTCCTACCAGTCAATAGTTGGCCGATCTAGCAATGGTAGGGTCACCTATACAGACTGAGTGAAATTCTTTTGCGGGGATTATCCTGAGGACAGTCAGAGTACTTCAAAGGGGAAAGGGAAGGCAGTTGCAATGGAGACGCCTCCTATATATCAGCTCAAGGTGGATGATGACCGTGTCTTCTTGGCCACCTATCTGGCTGTATTCTTGTGCAAATTCATGCTTTCTGGCTGGGGGGACGGCATTCTCTTAGGAGTATTAAATGTGGCATGCAACGGCCAGAGGGCATGAGTATGCCCTTACTTAGCCAGTCATGCGCAACATACCCCATGGCTTGGGGGTCATCTCCCGTGGAAAGGCCTATAAGGGCAAGGAGGGAGGGAATGACGTCATATGAGAAGAAGCTTTTCCTGGGGACTTTAAAACCACATTCCCTGTGCATTACGTGTACGAGTGGCTAGGGGCTCATTTCCCTGACACCTACGTCAAGCATCGGTGCTAAAGAAATAAGTTGTGGCCCTTCTTGATGGAGATAGTGAACCAGAGGGCCATCTTCCATACCCCAAGGGAAGCTCGGAATATATTCGACAATGATTCTTTGAATATGAGGAGAGTCTCTTTTCTGGTCGGGAGCTTCACTGACCGTGCTTTCATCGATGAGTTGGGGAAGGAGCTAGACGGAGCCCCAACAATGATTAAGGAACTCATGTTCATACTGAGCATCAGAGGGGGAGTCTTACCTTATCGAACTCCACACAGTGCCCAATTAGAGGGATATTTCCTCCACCGCTTCGCTCGTCAGCATGGGCATGACCAAAGCTTCTCCTTCTCAGTATTCATCGAGAAGCACCGGAGTAAGGTGTATAAAGGGAGGGTACATGAGCTTCAAACTTTTCGAGAGTGTTGGCTGCCAGAACATATACGAACTGCTTGGTCCATGTGTCTTTAAATGACATAGACCAGCAAATACGTGCTATCTAACTTTGGTAGGAGAGTTTGAACAACCAATGCCTATGCGAACTAGTGGAGAATCACTAGTAAGGGCTATTGGGAGAAGGATCACCCTTGGAAATGAGTGAATGACAATTGGCGCCAGGACAACCAACGAAGGAGGCTGGTGGATGCTCCTGCTCCTAGTGAGGTATTCGTCTTGGATTATCCCTCCAACTGGCAGGGTTTAGGGCTTCCCTGCGAGATTGCAGTTGACGAGGCCTCGTTAGAGTTCCTTGCGATGAAGACGATGACTGGGAGTGTCTTCTACAATCTTAGTTCGATCTTCAAATGGGATGAGGGGTGGCAGGTCCTTGGTTATGAGAAGCATCCACCACAAGATCTGAAGGCCCTAATCAGGAGCGATCCCCATAGCAAATTGGTTGGAGGGCCTCATCGAAATGGTGGATCTGAGGAGGCAGCTCATACACCGACAGGGGAAAAGAAAATAAAGCGCCTGACTGCTGCGAACACACATGTAGCATCTTCAGGTAGTGGGCATACTCGGAGGCGAAAGAGCGACAAGCTCCCTGTGGTGTCAGAAATAAGAGGTAGCCCTGACTCTTCTGATATTTAAGAATTCTTCTAGTATCCCCCTTTGCGCTTTCTCAACCATCTTTTTCTTATGCTAAAATGTTTTATTTTTCTTCTTAAACCGAGGCAGACGACTCCAAGAGCTTTGAGCCTATTGACATTGCTTCTGATTGGGAGGGGACTTCGGATCTTAGGGACTACGGAAGAAGAAAGTCCTGAAGCAACTGCTCTAGAGAGGGGCTCTGATGTCGATGTGGCCTTCATGCATGAGACGTTTAGTGCCTTGATTGAGGCAGGGGCTGTGGCTCAAGAAGAAGTGTCAGGAGTTGATGACATGCCCGAGAACCAAGAGTTTGCTATTCCTATGGTCCCAAGTCACGAAGATGAGGGGGCCGATCTCTTTGTGGTTGACGTTCTGGTTGTTGAAGGCGAGGGCCAAGTGGAGGAAGCCATTGCTTGGGGTGAGTCCCAAACGAAGGCCAAAGAGAAGGCGCAATTCCTAAACTTGGTGATGTTGTGGTGACAGTTAAGGAGAGTGAAGAGCAAAGGGAACAGGTTCCTCTCCAGCCTATTGAGACAGAAGTGGAGGGTCAAAACAAGGAGACTGGCCTTGAAGGGCTTGTGCAGATTGAGACCGGGGCTGCTTATGAGCCTGACGGTCAAGAAGCTCTATGATTTGCCCTCGTTTCAGAGGAACCAATGGCTCAGATGGCTATCACTTTGACAAGACCAGGCCTTGAGCTTGAGGTGTCTTCCGCAGTGGTGGCCTCTGTAGCACTACCCAGGCCTGTTTTTTGTGGTGTTTCCAGCATGATTGAAGGCATGCTTAGAGCAGGCCTCCAGGGCTTGGGGGAGCTGCCTTTCAATGAGCTGGGAGAAGGTTTGGCCAGGTTGAGGGAGTTTGCTGGGACCACTGCGGTCGGGACATCGCCAAAGATGCTTTCTCATTTTGATGCACCTCTAAACAGGTTGAAGAATTGACTGTTGGTAGTGCTGCATCGTGAGGAAGAAACTAGAAGGGTAGCCTCCTTGGAAGGGTAGACAGAGATGGCTCAAAGGAAGGCCATGGAGGCCTCTTTGGTCACATATTTATCCAAACTTGATGGCACAATTGAGTCGAAAACTGTGATGATGACATAAGCGACTCAAACAGTGGCGGAGCTAAAGGCACATGTTCAAGGCGTTGAGACTTCTCCTGAAGCATGCAGTGCTGAGATCAATAGGATGATTGATCGTTTCTGAGCATGTCATTCACCTTTTTTTTTTTTTTCTTTTTTTTTTTAGCTTTAGCACTTGTAAAATTTTTGATTGATGAATAAAGCGCTTCTCTCGTTTGATTGACTTTATTGCATGACTTCATTTTCTCTTTACTTTGGCTGTGCTTCATGTGATTCTTTTGAATACCTCTCGACACTTCCATTGTCCCAAGAGACTAATATCATAGGCCTTGTTTAGCTCAATGGCAAGCTGCCGCTGCTTGGATAGCTTCGAAATAGGTGGTCGTTGCTTTTTCTCCTTTCAATGTCTGATTGGCCAAAGGCTCATAGTTCATTTTCCTCATGATTTGGTGAGCCTGATTGCTATATATAGCCCAGTTGGGAGGGGCTTTGGCCTCCATTAGTGAAGCGTTTACTTCAAGCTCATCATAGCTTTCAGTCTTTGGCATGAACTCTTTGAGATGCTTTGAAGGGATACACATGACCTCCAATTGGCTTTGGAGGCTGCGAACTTTGGTTCTCAAGTGTGCTAGAGAATCCTACCCTTGAGGGGAAGGAAGTTGCTCTTCTTCGAACTTCTCTTCTGAGAGGTCGGGGAAAAGTAAAAATTTTTGCTGGACAATGGTCTGAAGAACATTCTCTAAACTTATAACAACCGGACTTTGGAAGAATTTTCGTGGAGGTTGTCGCACTGCTTCGGCTTCAAGAGTGTAATGGGGATATGCAGGAATTTCTGATGGTCCGACATATAGGTGACCCTTGGAGCCGAGAATTCTACCCCAATGGCTTGCTCGATCTTAGGAATGACTTCTGGTTCATTTTCCGGCCAAGGTGGCTCAAAACTGGTGGCAGAGGGTAAGGACTCTTTTTCAAGCAAAGAAGGAGTTTCTTGAGGGATGATAGTTGGGATGTTGGAATGAAGAGTAGTTAGGGGTAAAATTTTTCCCTGCCTTTCTTCTTCCTTGAACATGTTCACTAACGTCCTCCCAACATCCTCAACATCTTCATGAGACAAGGACACCGTCTTGCTTGTAGACTAATGACCTTCTCCTCTCGGCTTTTGAGGCCACGCCAGATCTGTGAAATAATATTTTCCATCTGCATAGTGAGTTTCGGCCACAGGGAATGGTCTTTTGTCAGCATAGACCGTATGTTGTCTCCCGTCTCGACTATACTTGAAACATTGGTGCAATGTTGATGGAACCACCCCCTGATCATAGAGCCCTGGCCGATCGAGGAGAATATTGTAAGAACTGTCGGTGTCGATTACATGAAACTGGGCATAATCGTTCATCTTACCAACCTTAAAACGAAGGCGTATCATGCCAGCCAGTTTCTCTCATGTTTAGTTAAACCCCTGAGCAGTGATGTGGGTCGAGGTAAGGTCTTCGGACCCCAACCCTAATTGAGTAAGGATCCTTCTAGGAATAAGATTGACTGTCGACCCTCCATCTAACATGATTCGGTTGATGGGGCATGCATGTAATTTGTCAGCAATAAAGAGAGGGCGATAATGAAACTTCTCTCCTAGTTGCAGATCATCTTCTGAAATGATGATTGAAATACATTCTTGTAGAATTTCCAGCTCTACCTTGATAGGTTCTACTTCGGTCTCGTACACTTCTGGGTCAGAGAGAGCTTGAACTAAAGCCATCTAGTAATCCTTTGAAAGCATGAGGGCGTCGTAGACACTGAGAAGGGCTGGAAGCATCCGTAGATGCCCTATCACAACATATTTCACCTTCTTTTGATCAAGGCCTTGTGCTCCTAGTCCTACCACTAGTTTGGTAGGTATATTGCGTTGAGGAGTAGGTTTGGGTAAAGAGGGTTTATTTTGGCCGACTGGCTGACTTAATTGAACAGCTGGCTTGGTTTGAGTGATGGAAGTTTGAGGCTTTGGGAGAGGTTGAGTGCATGGCATCAAAGGAGTCTTAGGGAATTGGAGATTAAGTGTATTGGGTCAATAACTTTGTCGGCTTCGTGCATGAAATCTGACTGTCCATCATGTACATGGTTCGGTCAAATGATAGCCCTGAACCTTACGCACACAACGGAATAGGTTTTGCGTCGATCCGTTGCTCAAGCGTCGTGATTTGGCTCATCGAGTGAGGCGTATTGCTACTGAATTTTCTACAACTTCTTCACGAATCGGAAACTTCTCGCTAGGTTTTCTCCATGCTCAGATATTGTCTCGGAGCGTGCCACATATTGAATTGTTCGTCTTGATGAGACGAATATGCTCACCAAATTTGGGAGCTATCCGATTTGGAACGAGTGAGCTACGGACCCTGAAAATGAATGCCCGTGACTGTAAAAACAACCACCTTTAATGGTGTTTTGGTGCAGTGAGGCCATACAAGAATAATGTGCGACCTCTCCTATTTCAATGTTTTGCTCATATCTTTGTTCTGGAGTGTATGATCAATCCAAAACATGGCCCATAAGGATTTTCAACTGTGCCGAATCTAGTGGTGATGGTCACACAGGGATTTGAGATACTAAAAATGTAGCCCTAGTTGTAGGGTCCGTTTCAGGGTGCTATAGGCCAATTTTCTGAAAACTGTTTCTTTGTGTTCATTGCCTTAGACATGTTTGATCGTGATGAAACTTAGCAGGTAGTCTTTTGAAGTACTGATGACGATCTTGAGAAATTCTGCGGCCATTCTGAGACTGTTGGGAATTTTCCACTATTTTGTAGGCTTTAGTGACCTGCTTCCTACCAGGGACCATGGTGATGAAAAATACGTTCAAATAATCACATCATATACCAGTTTGGAGCCTGAATGGATTATATTTGACAATGGCCCTCAATTCAGAAGTCATCATATTGATCGCTTAGTGAACCAGTTCAGTTTCGAGTGGAAGTACTTAACTATGTACCACCCTAGGGCAAATGGCTTAGTCGAGGCTTTCAATAAGACTCTATGCAATGTTTTAAGGAAGGCAGTATCAAAGAAAAAGAAGAATTGACATGATAAACTATCTGAAGCACTGTGGGCTTATCGCACCACCACACGAAATGCCACCGATTCCACTCCTTATTCCTTGGTGTATGGGGTTGAAGCAGTCTTGCCTCTTGAAATTCAGCTACCCTCACTACGAGTCGCCATACATCAGGAACTGACTGAAGATGAGAGAGTCAAGCTTCACTATCAATAATTAGATGCACTCAATGAAAAGTGGCTCAATGCCCAGCAGAACCTCGAACTCAATTAGGGGAGAATGAAGTGAGCCTCTAACAACTCCGTCAAAGTCTGCTCATTCGCCCATGGGAATTAGTTCTAGCTGTCAAAAGGGCAATTGTTATGCATGGGTGATGCAAAGGGAAGTTTGAACCTAAATGGGAAGGCCCCTTTGTAGTCAAGAAATTTTCACCAAATGGGGCTTATATACTGGCACATCTTGATGGAGAGGAGGTGATGCCTGCTGTCAATGGGCGGTACCTGAAGAAGTGTTATCCCTAATACGTTCTTAAAGGATCCAATGTGCAATAGAAAAGAATTAAGAATAAAAGAAAAGGGAAAGAAAACGAAGCAAGATAGTCTAGACGAAGTTTAACTCTTTTTATTGCATTAGAAGGAGTTACAAGTTACAAGCAAAGCCCATTATTAGGGAGGTTACAAATTATTATTGCTATCACATCAGAGAAAAAGAGAAAAGAGAGTAGATGTGTCGAAGCATTGCTCTTGTATCTAAGGAAAAGAGAGAAGTTGAACCCCAGAGTTGCTCTTGCATCTGAGGAGAAGAGGATGGTTACAGGCCAAACGTGGCTCTCACAATAGGAGAAGGTGGAAGCGCTTTGATCGAGTATGTAAGACATACAAAGCAGGCTTCTCTGGCAAGGAACTGGCATATGATGGAGACAGCCATCATAAGCCAGGCCGTACCATTGGTCACCACCCTTTGCCTCCCCAAGTCAGTGCCACGAGTAAACATCGCCGTGCATGAGTCAGCGTTGTGCGCAACAATCTTCACGCTCGATTCTTCGTCGAGCATGACCACAATTCAGAGCAACCTACTGCTGTTAATAAAAGGATTTTCAAATGAACAGCAATCGCCGTGCAAGTCATGTTGTTGGTCATGCGTGACTAAGGCACAGGCCAGCGCCAGTTGTGTTATCAAAAGCTAGAGCCAACTGTGTTCAACACCGGCTATGTTTGCCAATACCTAATGCCGGCTATGATCTCAAGGCCTAGCACCGATATGTCTTTCAAAGACTAATGCAAGCTATGTTTTTTACGGCCTAGCGTCGGCTGTGTTTCTTGAGGGCTAACGCTGGCTCTCTTTGGCGAGGGGCTAATGACGAATGTGTCCTTTATCACTTGCGACGGTGACCTTCCCTGTGCCTCTTCGGTTCCTATGACCCCTCAGCTACCGATGACTTTTCATCTCCTCGTTGACTGTGCACCTTCCTGAGACTCCTCGTCCTCTTGCGATGACTCGAATTCCTAGCAACACTTCATCTCCCCACACTGTCCGTCTTCCTGTGGCTTTTTGCCTCCCTGCTACTCACAGGAAAACCCCGTTGTTACTCTCCTACTACTCCCTAGTGACGTAAAACCAACGGGAGAAGATCAGAAATCCACAAAAATGCCCAGCGACCCTCACCTGCCTCTTTCCCACCTCTCCAGTGACCTAGAACCCCTGTCAGAATACTTTTGAAGCCCATCGGCATTCTCCTTTCTTCACTTGAATCCTTTGTTCCTCAGCAGAAACCTCTGAACTTCTTGGCAAACTCTTGCGGACACCGTGCAAACTCTTGCGGACACCGTGCTGAAGCTACTAACCTTATCGGAATACTAGCATTTTTGTGCTTACTTAAATCCCCCCATCAAAAGTTCTTTATCTCTTTCTCTCTCTCTCTCTCTCTCACTCTTACTGTTTTACCTTCGGTAAAAAGAAGTAAAATGGGGTTTGTCCCCCTTATATACAAAACACTGGCCCAAGGTGCCCGTCACAAAGCAAGAATGCCAGCCAGGTCCCCGAAGTTCAACCGACGATGGGCTGAACCGGGTCGGGCTCAGACCAGAGGTCCGACTAGCTGCTTACCGCCTCCAGCACAACATTGAGTATCAACCTTTAGATGGGTCAGACCGGACCAAACTGGGCCCAAGCTCGAGGCTCAAATGCAGACTAACGTCGTTCATGTTCTTTATCTTCGTACGTGACTAATGCCGTGTGCGACCAACGCTACGCATGTCATTGGAAATTGCTAGTGCCGTTCACATCAGTACAATTGCCACCCATCACCACTCTCGTGCATGCTAGAGCCGCTCATGCTAGCGCTGTTGTGTCAGTGCTACCACCGTGTATGTTGCTGCTGCCGTGGCTAGTGCTGCGTATGTTTAAACTCAATCACCACTGTGTTTCATACCATCATCCCCAGTAGGAGTTACACCAGTACCGCAGCCCATCATCCCCAATGGAGTAGGTGTGTACTAAAGGTCTTGCTTACCCCTTTAATTCCCCGGTGGGTCTGTCTCACACTAAGCTATCTTATCCGCAGGGAGGCAGATTGTCATCCACAAACCTATTTTCCCTATAGAGTGTCATTTTTCATTAGGGATTCATATTTGCCCCCTAACCCCCAGTGAAGTTCGCGTCCAATTGCCACTCCTCATTGGGTCACCATCTCCATCTAAGCCCTCTGCTTGTGTATCCCCAGGAAGTCCGATTGCTACCCACACAAGTATCCACCATGGAGTTTCACCTACATGGCGACCCACACCACGGTCCGTGCTAAATGACTTTAAACTGCACAGCCATAGTCGAGATGCACGACCCTAAACTGCATGGTCCAAAATATATGACCTTAAACTGTAGCGGAGGTCTAGTTGCACGACCTTAAATTGCATGGTCCTAGCTACATGACTCTAAAACTGAACAGCCACGGTCCAAGCTATACGACCCTAAACTGTCGTGCACGTCTTGGCTATATGACGTTAAAAGACTTAGCGCCATGATCCAAACTATATGACCTTAAACTGTAGCGGAGGTCTAGTCGTACGACCTTAAACTGCATGGTCTTGGCTACACGACTTTAAACTACATAGCCACGGTCCAAGCTATATGACCTTAAATTATAGTGCACGTCCTGACAGCATGACGTTAAACTACTTTGCACAAGTCCCGGAGGCATGACCTTAAACTGGCCACCACACACGCACACATGCCCTCTACGTGTATCTTCATGCATGTCTTCCGTAACCGACCCGTTCATGTGCGCGCATCACCTTCCTAATTTTCCAGTGAATCCCTTCATTACCTTTCATCATGCCCCAATGAGTCTCATCCGCGCTCACAAAAGGGAGAGCCATTCTACCAACCATACTCGCCGTCAGCTAGTGGGCCACCACTCACCACTTTGCACCTTCCATCCATACACCATCCACATTTTGTAGGCGGTCTCGTGCCATCTCCCCAAAGTGAGTCAAACCATTACCATACTCACTCCATGGTCTCCACAAACTGCCATCCATCTCCATAATGGTCCAACTGTATGACCTTAAACTATAGTGCACGTCCTAGCCGCATGATGATAAAAAGCCTTGAACAGGTCTTGAAGGCATGACCTTAAACACACCTTCACAAAAACAAGAAAAAAAAAAAGAAAACAGAATAATAGGCATGGTGTATACCTGGATAAGGGAATGCTATGAGCAAAAATGACGAACGAGCATGGTCATGAAACCATGAGTAAGAGAGTTCCATAAGAATAAAACCCAAGCACGGTGAAACCCGTAAGAGAGTTCCATAAGAATAAAACCCAAGCATGGTGAAACCCAAAAGGGCATCGTGAGTAAAAATTGAAGATAAAGGTGGACATGGCTAAAAGGTCATGAGTAAAAGAGCCCCAAATAAATGAAGGTTGGTGAAAACCATCTCTACAACACCACTTCCCAATTCCAAGTGAAAACCCGCATAGGGCGCTTGGACCAATAAGCTGGTTGATGCAGCATTCACCTCCATAGGTGGCTTTAGCCTGCATTCTAAAGAGAAAAAAATCACTGGTGTCACAGTATCAGGACTGTTAGGGCCCAAACGTTTCCAGCGTATTGCTTTTCATAGGTGAGCAGACGACACAGGAGAAACACCGTGCGTGTAAAACCGTGTGTAATGTGTTATCACCATGCACAATTAAATAGGGTAGTCCAAGGGACTACCTCTTTTCCTTCTTTTTCCTCTCCCTTGTTCACCACGTGCCCCCCCGCCCCTTGTTTGCCACTTAGTTGTGGCATGCTGCCAGCCCTCCTCTCCCTACCCATGTTAAACCCCAACCTCACTCAAAATGCTACACCCACTCTCCCTCTCCCTCACGCCACCTTCCTTGGCCTTAGAATTTTAAGGTTTTCCATTCAACCACCATTAGAAGCTTGGGTAAACCTAGAGGTCTGTTGGCACAGGTAAGTGGATTATAGCATCCATGCTTTCATAGTTTTTGTTTGAATACAAACTTGATCATATATGATAGCATGCTAGAATAAGCCCTGATTTTCCAGGATTGTACCTCTTATTTGCATGATAGATTGAGCCTTCAAGGAATTTTTGTTGGCTATAAAAATTGGTGGATAAACATCCTTGTGAATCTGGTTTAAGCTGAAAATAACCTTGCATTAATGCCTATTTTATTTTGAAAGTTACAAATCACTCTTTGAAGTGTGCCAAAATTTGGGTATGAAATTCCGCAATTTTCCAGAAAGATGCATGCTCTGTAAATTGGACTTTTCATTGACTTATATACATCAAAATGAGTTAAAAACCATTTAAACTGAAATATATGTGTGCCTAATATGATTTTTCTGTTTAATATAAGTTGAAATTCTTTACGGATTGAGAGCTATGTTTCTGTTTGTAAGTACATGTCACTGTTATCAAATTTCAGCAGATTTCAGAAATATCATTCTTGTTGTGTTGATGTTTTGTTTTGCCAAATGAAGTCAAAGTGACTCATAGCCATAGCCATTTGAAAGATACACGAGTTTACTATGAGTTTCATGTTTTAACCCCATCCAAAGTCTGTATAATTTGAGAGTTGTGTTTCAAAGTATGTGGACATGTATTTGTTGACAGATTGCAGAAAACGGAGAAATTTTGTTCCGATTTTCATAAGTTTTAAATAATCAAATGGGGTTCAATTTCCTTCAAGCCACTATTATTTGAAAGGTCTATCTATGTGTCCTTTTTAATTCACATGTTCAAAGAATTTTGAAATTATTTCTAAATCAAGAGTTAAACATCAAATTATGAGAATACGTCACTGATGACCAAACTCAGCAATTTCCAAAACTATTGCTTCTGTTACAGTAAGCTTTTGATGGACCAAATGGGGTCCAAACACTCTCAAATTACTATCACATGAAACCTAAGGATGTTAACTTGAAAGTCTGTTTTGCAATTATATTGAAATTCCGTATAAAATTGATGTTTATATCCTAGATTATGAAACATACCCCAATATGGCATTTTAGAATCTCAAGACTCTATATTAGCCCTGAATTGGTCATGCTCAATTAAGGTTCATACTTTCTGTGATTGAGGGATGCTCATACTCACTTTAAAAGAGAAATTGAAAAGAAGTAAATTTCCCTCATAAGTTGGATGTTTTGGTAATAATTACAATGAATTCTTAGTCATTGAGTAGATCATACATCTTCTATGCATCGATATATTGAACATGGCTTGATTCTTTTGTAAGATGATACTGAAATGGCATACTTATGATACCATAAATGTTTCTGACCTCTTGAAATAAGTGAATGTCTAAGCATGCTTGTATTAGGTATGATACTTATATAATTCTGATTGTGGCCACTATGCAATGGGTCTTCCATTGGTAGTGGATACTGTATCTCTGCTATCTGATTCTGCTAATGATTCTGGTTAAGATTCTGGCCACTACGCAATGGGCCCTCCATTGGTAGTGGATAATGTATTTATCTAATTCTGATTCGGATCCTAACCACTACGCAATGGGTCCTCCAATGGTAGTGGGTATTGTAATTCAAATAATTGCTTGCTACGCAATGGGTCCTCCATTGGTAGTGGGGTATACGATACCTCGACTCCTATGATAGGAGAGGAGTCGAGATGTAATTGTAAATAACTGGGAGGTTCGCGCCCCCAACTCTGTTATGGGCACCACATATTGGGTCCTACAATTGTAGTGTAACACCTTCTTGCTTGACGGCACCAGGGGAGGGTCGTGTCTTGCAAGGCCTCCGCCTTTCGTAAACCTCAAAGCGCATTGGGGATTGTGTGTGTGAGTGAGGACATTATGAAGTGGGGCCCCCACTTGTCATTGTCCTCCTTCTTGAATGAGGGTAGAAGTCACACGTTACAGGACTGGCTTAGCCTGGTCAATGTGACTTCTACTTCGGGAGTAGGCCCTATTAATTTCTGTCTGTCTGAATTGTGTGCCCTAGCCAAGCTTCTGACTGTGTGATAGTGATATATGTATGTATAACTATTTAGTTCATGAAACATGGAAAGTCTTGAGATCAGAAATTTTTCTGCTCACTCTGTCTGTATCTATTAATGTATGATTGTATTATGTGATCTTGCATGAACTGTGATAGTTGTGGGTTTGTTATCCTTTAAGAGTGCATCTAGGTTCGAATGCAAGGGTGCTGAATTCCCTTATAGAGCCTTTAGCTCATACCACTCTTTTTCCCCTCTGTGTAGAGTGAGATCTGATACCCTAGTGTGGACAACTGCATGGTGGTCGTAGTCGTTTTGAAGCTTAAAGTTCCAATTGGTGACTCTTTTGACGGTAGGTGCCCGATAGATGTGTGAAGTTGTATTTTGAAGAATTCTGGAATTTTTGTGATCAGCCCCGTTGTGCCTTGAACTTGTTGTAACAGGTAATTTTAGACTCTGAATAGGTATATAAATGGTGTTATTTTACTCAGTTTTGGATTTTTTTTTGTATGAGTTTTTTCTTTAATTCATGGTTTGTTGTGATCCCAAATTAGATTATGCGTTGAGCCACTCCTACTTGAGTGACATCCGTGACCTCTGTGTTCGCGATCCAACACTTTGTCGCCCTCCGGTATGGGACGGAGGGGGTCGGAGAGCGGGGTCATGACAGTTATGCTATCAAAGCAGCCAGGTTAGGATTCTTGGCTTAAAGAGTTGTAAAAGTGTCTTTAGAGTAGTTTCTGTGTAAGTTGGTGATTGGGTGCAAATGTTTTAGGTTGAATATGTCGAGAACAAGAGCCAATGATATAAGCTCCAGTAATGAAAATACTGATGCCCTTGAGGAGTTTGTCAGGACTTTAGGGGCTTTGACGCAAATGATGAAGGAAGATATGCCAGCCCCATCTACCCCTGCCCCTGACTCAAATGATAACAGTTTGATAGAGAAAATAAGGAGGTTGGCTCCTCCAACCTTCTTAGGGCTTGGGTGAGTAGAAAAGGCTGAAACATGGAGAAGACGAATGGAGAAGATCTTTAAGGTACTGCAATGCACAGAAGAACAGAAGGTCAGACTAGGGACCTTTATGCTAGAAGGGGACACTGAACACTGGTGGGGCTCAATGAAATAGTCTTAGGCAGAACTAGGAACAGAAGTAAACTGGGGAAACTTTCTTGAATACTTCCATGAGAAGTGCTTTCCCGATTCAGTAAGGGAAAGAAAAGAAGTAGAGTTTATTGAGCTGCAATAGGGAAATTTAACTGTGGAACAGTATGCAGCCAAGTTTGCTGAGTTATCAAAGTATGCCCCACACATCATCAATACCGTGGCGCGGAAGGTGAATAAGTTTGAGAGGGTCCTTAGATCAGAGATAAGGGGGAAGGTAATATCTGCAAATTTGAAGGTTTTCTCCCCTTTGGTAAACTTAGCTATGAAAATTGAATGTGACTGTGATGGATCTCGAGTTGGGGGAAACTAGAAGATGAGACCAGCTCAGTTTGGAAATTCGAGGAGGAAAGCTCGACCACCACTTACGAGGAACCTTAGGGGAGGAGAAAATCAGAGGGGGAGGAAGATCCAAAATTCATGGCCTAGCGATGTAAGAGAGAGTCGACGCCCGATGTGCCCACACTGTGGGAAGGATAATCATTCAGCGGCCTATTACCGAAGGAAGACTGGGGCATGTTTCAAATGTGGTAAGCTGGGCCACCAAATTAGAGATTGCCCAGTGAGGGGACCTGAAAACCGACCCATGACTCAAGGTCGGGTATTTGCTCTCACTGAGCAGAAGGCTAAGGCATCAACTTCAGTTAACAAAGGTGTGCTCCCTGTTTGTGGTTGGGAAGCTAAAATTCTAATTGACCCTGGATCTATGTATTCTTTTGTTGTCCCTCACTTTGCATGCCACATAAATATTAAACATGCATTGCTTAACTAGATATTGGTTGTTGGTACACCTATGGGGGAGTTTATAGAAACTGATACTGTTTATAAACACGTTGAAGTTCTGCTTGAAGGATGTACTTTTTCTATAGACTTAATATTCCTAAACATTCAAGATTTTGATGTAATTTTGGGCATGGACTGGTTGTCCACGTATTATGCTACAGTAAATTGTTATGATGAAACTGTGACCTTCAGACGCCCAAATTTGCCTGAGTTGAATTTTGTTGGTATTAAAGATGTTTCCCTGATACACCTTATCTCGGCCCTTCGGGCTTCCCATCTATTAGCCAAAGGATGTGTTGGGTATCTGGCATATGTAGTAGAGAATTGAGATGTCCAGTCCAAATTGGAGGAGATACCAGTGGTGAGGGAGTATCCAAAAGTTTTTCTCGAAGAGTTGACTTCTCTGCCTCCAGTCAGAGAGATAGAGTTTGAAATAGATGTGGTTCCTGATTCAGCGCCCATCTCTAAAACCCCTTATAGGATGGCCCCAGTTGAATTGAAAGAATTAAAGGTGCAATTGCAAGAATTATTACAAAAAAGGTTCATTCAACCTAGTGTGCCACCTTGGGGTGCACCGGTCTTGTTTGTGAAAAAGAAAGATGGTTCTTTAAGACTTTGTATGGACTACAAAAAGCTGAACTAGGTCACTATAAAGAACAAGTACCCCTTGCCTAGAATTGATGACCTTTTTGATCAATTACAAGGGGCCCAAGTATTTTCTAAAATTGATCTCCGATCGTGTTACCATCAACTGCGGGTCAAGGAAGGGGATGTTCCAAGGACCGCATTTAGAACCTGGTATGGCCACTATGAGTTCTTGGTAATGCCATTTGGATTAACCAATGCCCCGGCAATCTTTATGGATTTGATGAATAGGGTGTTTACACCCTTTCTAGATTATTTTATGGTGCTCTTTATAGATGATATTTTGATATATTCAAAAAACCTGGAAGAGCATGGGGATCACTTAAGAACGGTCCTCCAAACCCTGAAAACAGAAAATTCATATGCCAAGTTGGGGAAGAGTGAGTTTTGGCTCCTTAACATGTCCTTCCTTGGGCACATTATTTCTAAGGATGGGGTCGCAGTTGATCCTTGTAAGGTTGAAGCTATTCTGAAGTGGGGAAGACTGACAAATGTGACTGAGGTCCGCAATTTTTGAGATTGGCCTGATATTATAGGTGCTTTGTTTAAGGGGTCAAAGGGCGTTCAAAGATAGTGCTCCCTTTGACCCGGCTAACTCAAAAAGAGGTGAATTTTGTATGGTCAGTTGATTGTGAGAAAAGTTTTCAGGAACTGAAGAGAAGACTGACTACAGCCCCGATACCGACCTTGCCCAAAGGAAATGAAGATTTTGTGGTATATTTTGATGCCTCACTTAAAGGGCTTGGATGTGTGTTGATGTAGCGAGGAAAGGTCATAGCTTATGCCTCCAGGCAGTTAAAGCCGTACGAGAAAAACTACCCTACTCATGAGTTGGAACTCGCAGTGGTAGTTTTTGCTTTGAAAATATGGAGACATTACCTCTACGGGGCCCAGTTTAAGATATTTACGGACCATAAAAGCTTCAAGTATCTATTTTCTTAGAGAGAGTTGAACATGAGGCAAAGAAGATGGATGGACCTACTGAATGATTATGATTGTGTCATCAATTACCAATCAAGCAAAACTAATGTAATAGCCAATGCTTTGAGTCAGAAGCTGGTGGTATCAATAGCACATCTGATTGTTCAACAAATGAAACTGATAGAAGATGTAGTGGAATGGCACCCATATCCGCTCCTTGGAAATGGGGTAGGAATGACTGTTGGTATAAGGCTAGAGCCCCAGCTCTTTCAACAAATTCGTAAGGCACAGAAAGAGAATCCTCATGTCATGAAAATACTCAAAAAAATAAAGCTAGGGAGAAAAGATAATTTCCCTATTAGCAGTGATGATCTGGTAAGGTTCAAGGATCGAATATGTGTTCCAAATGATGATGGTATAAAACGGGCTATTTTAGAAGAAACACACCACTCTCGTTATACTGTGCACCCAGGGAGTACCAAGATGTATCAGAATCTGAAGAAAACTTTCTGGTGGAATAATATGAAGAGAGAAGTAGCATAGTTTGTCTTCAAGTGCTTGACAAGTCAGTAGGTGAAAGCTGAACATTAAAAACCCGCGGGACTGTTGCAACCCTTGCCAGTACCCGAATGGACGTGGGAGCACATCACCATGGATTTTGTTTCTGGCTTACCTAGGACGGGTGTAGGGCATGATAGTATTTGGGTCATTGTGGACCGGCTAACTAAAGCTGCCCATTTCTTACTGGTCCACACGACTTATACCTTGGATAGACTTGCCCATTTGTACGTTAAAGAGATTGTTAGGTTACATGGAACACCTGTTAGTATCGTGTCCGACAGGGACACCAAATTTACTTTAAGATTTTGGAACAGTCTGCAATCATCCTTAGGGACGAAACTTACTGTTAGCATTGCTTTTCACCCTCAGACTGATGGACAATCAGAAAGAACAATTCAAACTCTGGAAGACATGTTGAGAGCTTGTATTATTGACTTCAAAGGAAGCTGGGAGGATCATCTGCCTCTGACCAAATTTTCTTATAATAACAGCTTCCAATCCAGTATTCAAATGGTGCCTTTTGAAGCTTTGTATTGCAGGTAATGTAGATCCCCTATCTGTTGGGATGAGGTAAGTGAGAGAAGGCTGTTAGGGCCAGAAAATGTTCAAGTTACCTCCAAAAAAATTGCCTTGATTCGGGAAAGACTTAAGACCGCTCAGAGTCGGAAAAAGAGTTACATTGACAATCGAAGAAGAGACCTTGAGTTTGAAGTAAATAATCGAGATTTCTTGAAGGTATCACCGACTAAGGGTGTTTTGAGATTTGGCAAGAAGGGAAAGTTGAGCCCACGGTTTATTGGGCCTTTTGAAATTTTGGAGAGGGTTGGAAGTATGGCTTATCGGCTTGCCTTACCACCCGAGTTGGCACATATTCATGATGTGTTTCATGTATCTTGGTTAAGAAAGTATCAGTCGGACCCATCCCATATATTGAAATATGAGCCAATTCCGATCAGGGAAGACTTAACGTATGTTGAGCAGCCAATTAAGATTCTGGATAGGAGAGTGCAGATACTACCCAATAAAGAAATTCCTCTTGTCCGTGTTTTGTGGCAATACCATTCTCGGGATGAGTCAACCTAGGAATCGGAGGATGATATTTGGGATAAGTTCCCCCATTTATTCGATTAACAAAATTATGATTTTGAGGTCAAAATCCTCTAAAGGAGGGGGATGACGTTAGGGCCAGCGTATTGCTTTTCATAGACAAGTAGACGTCACATGAGAGACGTCGTGCGTGATGTGTTACCACCTTGCACAAATAAATAGGGTAGTCCAAGGGACCAAGGCTTTCCATTCAACTACCATTAGAAGCTTGTGTAAACCTGGAGGTCTCTTGGCACAGTTAAGTGGATTATAGCATCCATGCTTTCATAGTTTTTGTTTGAATACAAGCTTGAGCATGTATGATAGCATGCTAGAATAAGCCCTGATTTTCCAAGACTGTACCACTTATTTTGCATGATAGATTGAGCCTTAAAGGAATTTTTGTTGCCTATAAAAATTGGTGGGTAAACACCCTTGTGAATCTGGTTTAAGATGAAAATAACCTTGCATTAATGCCTATTTTTTTTTTAAAGTTACTAATCAAAATTTAGGTATGAAACTCAACAATTTTCCAGAAAGACGCATGCTCTGTAAATTGAACTTTTCATTAAATTATAAACATAAAAATGAGTTAAAAACCAGTTTAAATGAAATATATGTGTGTCTACTGTGATTTTTCTGTTTAATCTCAGTTGAAATTGTTTACGGATTGAGAGCTATGTTTCTGTTTGTCATTGTTATCAAATTTCAGTAGATTTCAGAAATATCATTCCTAATGTGCTGATGTTTTGTTTGGCCAAATGAAGTCAAAATGACTCATACACGGCTATTTGAAAGATACACGAGTTTACTATGAGTTTCGTGTTTTAACCTTGTCCAAATTCTGTATAATTTGAGAGTTGTGTTTCAAAGTTTGTGGACATGTATTTGTTGACAAATTGCAGAAAACACAAAAATTTTGTTCCTGTTTTCATAAGTTTTAAATAATCAAATGGGGTTCAATTTCCTTCAAAACACTGTTATATGAAAGATCTATGTGTCCTTTTGAATTCACATGTTCAAAGAATTTTGAAATTATATCTAAATCAAGATTTATACTCCAAATTATGAGAATATATCACTGATGAACTAGCAATTTCCAGAACGATTGCTTCTGTTACTTTAAGATTTGAAAGACCAAATGGGGTCCAAATTGTCTCAAATTACTATCACATGAAAGCTAAGAATGTTAACTTGAAAGTTTATTTTGGAATTATATTGAAATTGTATAAATTGATGTTTATATCCCATATTATGAAACATACCCCAATATGACATTTCAAAATCTCAAGATTTTATATTAGCTCTGAATTTGAAATGCTCAATTAAGCTTCATACTTTCTGTGATTGAGGGAGGCTCATACTCACTCTGAAAGAGCAATTGAAAAGAAGTAAATTTTCCTCATAAGTTGGATGTTATGTCTCACCTTGTACATGCATATCTATGATAAGAATTGTAATGAATTCGTAGTCATTGAGTACATCATACATCTACTGTGCATCGATATATTGAACATGGCTTGATTCTTTTATAAGATGATACTGAAATGGCATACTTATGATACCATGAATGTTCCCGACCTCTTGAAATGAGTGAATGTTTAAGCATGCTTGTATTAGGTATGATATGTGGATAATTCTGATTCTGGCCACTACGCAATGGGCTTTCCATTGGTAGTGGATACTGTAACTCTGTTATTTGATTCTGCTTATTATTCTGGTTCTGATTCTGATCCTGACCACTGCGCAATGGGTCCTCCAATGGTAGTGGGTACTGTAATTCTGATAATTGCCTGCTACACAATGGGTCCTCCATTGGTAGTGGGTACTGTAATTCTGATAATTGCTTGCTACATAATGGGTTCTCCAATAGTGGGGTATAATATACCTTGACTCCTATGATAGGAGAGGAGTCGAGATGTAATTGTAAACAACTGGGAGAGTCGTGCCCCCCACTCTGTTATGGGCACTATGTATTAGGTCCTCCAATGGTAGTGTAACACCCTCTCGCTTGACAGCACTAGGGGAGGATGGTGTCTTTTAAGGCCTCAGCCTATCGTAAACCCCAAAGCGTGCTGGGGACTGTGTGCATGAGTGAATACCTTACGAAGTGGGGGCCCCACTTGTCATTGTCCTCCTTTTTGAATGAGGGTAGAAGTCACAAGTTACAGGACTGGCTTAGCCTGGTCGATGTGAATTCTATTTCGGGAGTAGACCCTATTAATTTCTGTCTGTCTGAACTGTATGCCTTAGCTAAGCTTCTGACTGTGTGATAGTGATATATGTATGTATGACTATTTAGTTCATGAAACATGGAAAGTCTTGAGATCAAAACTTTTTCTGCTTACTCTATCTGTATCTATTAATGTATGATTGTATTCCGTGATCTTGCATGAACTGTGATAGTGGTGGGTCTGTTATCCTTTAGGTGTCCAAGGGTGCTGAATTCGCTTACTTAGCCTTTAGCTCATACCACTCTTTTTTCCCTCTGTGTAGAGTGAGATCTGATACCCTAGTGTGGACAACTAGACAGTGGTGGCAGTCGTTTTGAAGCTTAAAGTTCCAGTTGATGAGTCTTTTGATGGTTGGTGCCTGGTAGATGTGTGAAATTGTATTTTGAAGAATTCTAGAATTTTTGTGATCAGGCCTGTTGTGCCTTGAACTTGTTGTAATAGGAAATTTTGGAGTCTGAATAGGTATATAAATGGTGTTATTTTGCTCAGTTTTGGATTTTGTTTTGTATGAGTTTTTTCTTTATTTCATGGTTTGCTGTGATCCCAAATTAAATAATGCGTTGAGGCACTCTCACCAGAGTTACATCCACTACCTCTGTGTTAGCGATCCCGTGCTCTGTCGTCCTCTGGTATGGGATGGCGGGGGTCGGGGAGCGGGGTCATGACAAGGACCCAAATAGACGAGCATCAAGGAAATATTTTGACAGCTTGAGTCCATTTACAAAAAGCACTCGAAGGACAGAAGACTCACCAAGAAGGCAAGAGAAGTCTCATGAAGAAGTGCACCATTCCTTGGAAGTCACTAACACATTCTAAGATGTAGAGAACTCCCCAAGAAGGCTAAGTCTACCATAACTTTGAACCTGTGATGTAGCAATTAGAATTGAATCATCAAGGGTCACCTCGGACAAAGAAGAGAGGTATTTTCATTGTTGAAACTATTAGTAGTAGGTAGGAGAATATCTGGTGCACCACACAGACGGATGCCAACAGAAGGCCCTTCAACAGACTATCTAGAACAAATAACCAAACAAAAGAAAAAAACCCAGACCAAATGGGAAAAGTTCTCTTAAGCATAACACTTGGCCGCCAAATAGGCCTGATTTTGAACAACGAGGTCCATACAAAAATCCTCAGCTGTAAGAATCACAAATAGTCCCTTGAGGGTGAGGACTTTGACAAGATCCCTAAAAAAAGTCTCTTCTCCCCCTAAAGTCTCCACGGATGGACTTGCAAACAATGAATCCAAACATCTAAGCATCCTAGTTACGACATTGTGTGGATCTCATCGGTATTCACGTGGTCATGTGGTTATAAAGAAACAAGTAATAAAGGCGAAAGAAATTTTTTGAATGTTGAATGTTGTCCTTCTTGCTTCTCTCGAAGCACAACATTTGGTGGGGCAAGCAGCTTGAAGCCATTTTTCAGCACCTTGGGTCCCCGATGCAGAATAAAAGAGGAAGCTAGTCAATAAAGCCCTGATATACAATGGAATTTTTTACAGTCCCATAATTGGCCCAGAAGGAGTGCAAACTTTCTAGACACTTCAAAAGGCCACCTGCCAAGTTTCGTCACATTCTGACATGTCTAAGGTAATGAAAACAAAGAAACGATTTCAGAAAAATCAGCCTTTAGCACCTTGAAATGGACCCCATACCTAGAAATCTATTTTTGGTGTGTCAAACAACTATGGGACCATTGCCATTGGATCTGACACAGTCGAAAATCCTTATGGGTCGAGTTTTTGCTTAATCAGGCGCTCCAGGACAAAGTTATGGGTAAAAGACCGAAAAGGGGTAAGCCGCAAACTATTCCCATGCTCCCTCCCTGCACCAAAACACCGTTAATAGTGATTGTTTCTATAAGTTTGGACAGTGACTTGTAGGCTCTATATCTCACTCATCCCAAGTCAGATCGCATTCAAATTTTTTGAGCTCATTTCTCTCGTCAAGACGAGCGTTTCGATATGTGGCACGTTCTATGACGACCCTTGAGAAAGGAGAAAAGTTAGAGAGAAGTCGATCGGCCAAATCACGGCGCTCGTGTATCGGATTGACACGAGACTAATTCCATCGCATGTGTAAGATCTAAGGATCTCTCTGGTCAGGACCTCGTACGTGATGAACGGACGCATTTCACACGCGAAGCCAATAAAGTTGCTATAACTCTAGCACCAAAATTCCAGATTCTGACCAAAACCCAAAAGTTGCGAAATCTTCGTCTGAACATGAAATCGAGCTGCGTTTGGTACCATGTGATCGTGATAGCATGCTTAGTGCAATTCAACGAAGAAATCACAAAAAGGCATCAAGAAACGAGCACACTATCGCTCCAAAATTTCCAAGATTCAATCAAATTTCAAATTGCATGATCGTGGTTTAAAAACTCGATCAGTGGCTCGGAGTTGGGATCAAATCGATCGCCATGATGAGCCCTACAAGAAAGCAATCATCTTTTTCTCAAATGGACGTCGGAGCAACCCTGGATCATCCATGAACGACCACGCACGTTCTAGGGTAGCAGTAGGGACTATTTTGAAATTCTACGAATTGTTATACAGGGGTAAAACAATCATTTTGCACCCATTTTTAGATTTATTTCAATTGAAAACAAATTTTAATTGTCCTCAATTAGAATAGTTTTTGGGCATCCACCCATGTTTGGACCCAATTCTATAAATACATGCTAAACTTAATTATAAAAGACTTTTTGCTGAGCCACATTGATTAATAAAAATTGAGATTTTTCTTTGAGTTCATGGGTTTGTCTTGGAGAGAGAGAGAGAGGAGAGAGAAGAAAGGGGTCGGTACCCTTCAGTATGGTAATTTTCTCTCTCCTCTTGTTTCTATCTTTCTCTATCCTCCTCTCATCTCTATCTTTCTCTCTCCTCTCGTCTCTATCTTTCTCTCTCCTCCTCTCATCATTATCTATTTCTCTCTTGTCTCTATCTTTCTCTCTTCTTCTCTTTACTCGTTACTCTATCTCTTTCTCTTTCCTCTTAATCTCTTTTCTCTGTCTCTCTCATCTCCCTCTCAAACCTGCACGACAGTAACCATCGTCGTGCATACCTCTTTCTCTCTTTCTCCCTCTTCCTATTCTTTTCTCTATCTCTCTCATCTCCCTCTGAAACATGCACGACAGTAGCCATCATTGTGCATGTCTCTCTCTTCTTCTTATTTCCACGTTTTTCCCTGCTTTCCTTCTTTTCCTCTCCCTTATCTTTCTTTCTCTTCTACTTTTTTCTCCTTTCTGTCTCTGCTCTATCGTTCTCTCTGTCTAAACATACACGACGTTGGCAATGCCGTGCATGAATCTCTCTCCCTGTTTTCTTCTCTTTCTAACACACACAATAATGGCAACGCCGGGTGTGTTTTCTTCTCTCCTCTTTCCTTATTCTTCTTCTCTCTTTCTTAATCTCTTTCTCTCTATTTCCTTCTTTCTCCTCTGAATCTCTCCCAATATCTCTCCTCACTTTCCTTTAATCTCTTTTTTCTTTTCTTCTCCCACTGCTCACTTTCCTTCTCTCTCTACCTTCTTTTCTTCTTTCTTTTCCCTAAACCCCCTTTCTTCCTCTCTAGATTTCTTTCTCTCACCGTGTTACTTTTTCTCTCTTTCTCCTCTCAAGTCGTGCATGGCGATGCCCATCATTACGCAGGACATTCTTTTCCTCATTCTTTGACAAGGTTATTGGACCGAGCCCTTTCCCAAGTGGCAGGTTGGGTCGTGTCCGAGTCCCTTATGACATGAGTGGCGATGCCTAGCACCGTCTATGTCTTACCCTTTCTTGTTCCTGTCTCTCTTGTCATGGACGGTGGAAGTCTATCACTGTTCATGCTCTTTCTCTCTCCTCTTTCCTCTGTCATGGATGGCGGAAGCCCATCACTGTCAATGTTCTTGCTCCCTTTTTTTTCCTTTGTCATGGACGGCGGAAGTCCATTGCCGTCCATGTTGTCTTTTTCTCTCTTCTCTCCCTTCCATCATGGATGGCGGATGCCCATCGCCGTTCATGCTTCCTTCTCTCTTCTCTCTTCTCTCTCTTTTATCATGGATTGTGGAAGCCCATCGTCGTTCATGCTTCCTCTTCCCTTCTTTTTCTCTTACCTTTCTTCTTTCTCTCTTCTCTCTCCTTTCTCTCTCTTCCTTCTTTCTTCTTTTTCCTTTCTCTCTCTTCCTTTCTCTCTTCTCTTTTTCTTCTCTCTTCTCTACTCTATTCTTTATTTCTTCTTCTTCTTTTACCTTCTCTTCTCTTTTTCTTTTCTTCTTTCCTCCCTCATCTTATCTTTAGCTCTTCATTTCCTCATTTCTCATTTCTGTCTTCTCTTCTAATTTCTCTTCACTCTCTTCTATCTTCTCCCTTATTTCGATGCTCTTCTTCTCTTTTCTCTTCTTTTCCTTCCCTCTTATCTCTTCTCTTTGTTGGTAGGTATTTTTCATCAACATGGGGCCCTCGCTCAATAAAGGCTTAGCAAGCAGTGGAAATTTTGATAGTCTCAAAACAGCCTTAGAACTGGCAAAGATCTTCATGAGGTTTCTCAAGAATCACCTATCAAGTTTCGTCGCATTCCGACATGTCTAAGGCAGGGCAGATTGAGAAACAGTTCTGGCAGAATCAACCTCTAGCACCCTACAACTAGAGCTACATTTTCAACATCTCAAATTATTGTGGGACCACCACCATTGGATCTGACACGATTGAAAACCCTTAAGAGTCAAGTTTTAGCTCAAACGGATGTCCCAGGAAAAAGTTATAGGCTAAAGAGTGAAACAGGAGAAGTCGCACGCTATTCCCGTGCGGCCACTCTGCAACACTACACCATTGAAGGGATAGTCACAACCAGTGAATTTTGACGCTCATATATTACTCATCCCAAGTCGGATCAAGCTCAAATTTGGTGAGCATGTTCGTCTCGTCAAGACAAGCGATTCGATATGTGGTATGCTGAGTGAATATACTCGAGCGCGAAGAAACGTTAGAGAGAAGTTGTTGATCCGTGAAGAAAGTGCAGGAAATTCAGCAGCTTCATGCCTCGCTTGAGCAGCCAAATCACACCGCTCGCGATCTCGATCGAGGCGATACCAATTCCATTACGGGCATAAGGTCTAGGGCTATCTCTGACCCGAACCCCATATATGATGAATGATCGGATTCTTCACATGAAGCCTACGAACAGACTACAAATTCCGTCGTCGGAATTCTTGATTCTTGCCAAAATTCCAAATTTGCAAAATCTTCGTTCGACCATAGAATCAAGCTGCATTTGGTGACCTGGGATAGTAGCTTCATGCTCAGCGTGATTCAATGAAGAAAACACACAAAAACATCAAGGGATAAAAACACTATTGATCCAAAGTTTCAAGTTCTACTAAAAGTTCAAGTCACATGATTGTGCACTAAAAACACGATCCATGGCTCGAAGTTGGTATCAAATCGATCGCCATGTCAAGCGCTACAAGAAAACAATCATCTTACGATCAACTGGGCATCATAACGACTCCAGACCAGCCATGCAAGTACACGCAAGTCCTAGGGCAACACATCGATTGTTCTGAAATTCCATAACTTGTTAGGAAGGGTCAAATCTGTCATTTTACACCCTATTTTCTAATTCCTTTTAAATCAATTTAATCTTAATTTTTAGCAATTAGGGTTAGTTTTAATCATCCACCCATGTTTGGGACACACTTCCATATATACGTACCATCATTTTTCGCTGAGATATACAGAAGATACAGGAGAGAACACAGAAGCATACACACACACAAGCGGGAGTTTTCACTTAATACAATTTTCCCTTTCTTACCATTGTTGTGTCATGCTTGAGAGAGAGAATGATGTGAGAGAAAATTTCGATCGGTATCCTTAGGGGTTGAGGTAAACCTTCTCTCTCCTCTTTTTCTTTTGTTCTTCTCTCTCTCTTCTCCTCTGTTCTTCGTCTTCTTCATCTAAGTTCCTCGCGGAGGTCGTGCATGGCAGTGGCAGTGCCGTGCATGTCTCTCCCTTGATCTCATAGGTTGTGCATGGCGATGGCAACACCATGCGCGAGTCTTCTTCCCCTTCTTCTCGTCTAGCGCTTCTTCTTAGTGAAGTTGGTAGACGGTGTTGCCCATTGCCGTCCACAGACGTAACTTTGACATCTCGGTGAAGAACTCAAATGGCAAAGAGTGTTGCCGCCTGCAGGAGTCTTCCTCTGCTGCGCATCTAATGTAGATGACGATACCTATCACCGTCCGCTAGAGTCCCTGGCAACACCCATCGCCGTTCGTGAGCTTCCTCCGCGCGTCCGGTGCCCATTACCGTTCTCTCTGCATCCCACGCCTATCGCCGTGTGACCTAAGAGAAACCATCACCACGTGCCTCATCAGGAGTCAGCATCATCTGCAAGAGATGTGTCACCTCCTCGAGTTATCAAACACGATGCTTATTGACATTCGGACCTTCCCTCTCTTTGTCGTCTAGTGCTCGTCTCTTCACCCCTTTCTCTTCTCACTTAACTGAGGGTAGAGTTAGCTTAGCACTACCCCGCCGACCTCGATTTAGAGTAGCATTATCGCCGTCTTGGTCCTATGAACCATGCCCGTCTTGCTACCACTCCGAGTCGATAACTTCTGACCACCATGCTAGTCTCACCCCTCTGACAATTTCTCTTATCTCTTCTATCTTTCATCTAAACTTGCAGTTCATCGCCTTCTCATATGAACGTGCATTGCTCTATGACAAGGGTGCGTCCCTCGACCCACTTGTGTTTCAAATTAACCATAGAAGTATTGTGCAGAAAAACAAGAGGATTACAGGTCAAAGGAGGCGATTCCAAACCAGCTCAAGTAGCTGGGGGGCTTTCTTTGTGATCTAAGAGGACGCCCACGCGAGCCAGCAGAAGTAAGTCCCGAACCCACCAAAAATTCCTCTCTCATTAGAAGGTATACCTTCCCTTGCCCTCGAGCAAGGTTTCGAAAGAGCGATCTAAAATCTTGGGTTCACCAGACACCTGAGACACATGCCACTAGATCACCCAGATCCGAAGGGTGATATTGAGGCACCTATCCAGCTTGGCGACTCCACTGGGGACTTACTATCCCTTAGTTTGACCAGTTTCCTTGTTTATTTTCTACACCTATTTCTATGGCACCTAGGTTGTTCAAACCATTCATCAGGGTCGGGGACTTCCTCATCCCTACACTCGTGGCTGTCTTAGGGAAGCGAGCCGCTCAAGCTTCCTTCCCTGCTCTCCTTTTGAGTCAGGACTCATGGTCCGACTCTCAGGTTCTCACCTGGATCGGTGTGAGAGGGGACTTAAAGGTCCCCACCACCCTGCTTTCTCACCTTAGTGGACTCTCCACCAAGGCCCCTTGCATGGGTAGCACTTCTGCTGCCACAGACCTTGCTACTGGCAAATCTGCTGTCAGTCATACTGTTGTGGTACGCTGGAAGGCTGCCATGTCCATCCCTGCAACACGTAAGAAAACTATCGTCGCTCCTGAGGTTCGCCGCCAGGAGACCCCCAATGCTCCTTCACCACTCTGAGCCTTCACACTAGGAGGGTCGGTACACAGAGACGGAGGTCCTGAGGTCTCTACCCGTCGTACACACCCCAAGGCTTATGGTCTATCCACTCGAGCCACACCTCGGGGCAACCCTCACATTACCTTGAGCTCGCATGCAGGGCCAGGCCTTCTCGGGCAAAACCCTACATGCACTATGCATTCACTTTTCATAGCTTGGGGCAGTGCTAGCCCTATGCCACCTCGAGCACAGGAGAGTCGATCGCTCTATCTTCCCTCCCGGCACATATAACTTCATCTTGTAAAGGATAAGCTCCATCCTCGTCCCCCACAAACACAAGCTCGTGGGTCTCGGCCTCATCAGACTGAACCCATTGACCAAGCCCAGGTTGTCCCCCAAGTCACCCAGACGGCTAACCTTAAAGGTGCACACGCACTATCTTTGCAGGTCCCTCTCGAAGAAAGACTCATGCGGAGTCACGAGCTGGCCCCTCTTCCCTCTGCCGCTCTCCTAATGCCAGGCAAGCACCTCGAGCCCTGGTACTCAAAGGTCTTACCTAAGAGTACCATCTTGAGCCAACCCTGGGTCAACCAAACACCCTGGCCTCACAAAAGAATTCGGGGCAACTAATTGATGTTAGATAGAGGCCTCCAGCCTCTAAGACATGAACCCAAGCTGCCCTCCATCCTTGGGCCCCACTCCCTACTCCAGCTCATGGATATGGCCCTCACCTATTCCTAGAAAGTAGGGCAATCCAGGTCCCAGGCTAGGTTCTGGAATGAGGTCAATAGCTGCCTCATGTTCAAGCAGAAAAGACGCCTGTAGATTCTAACTTATAGTCCCTTTTTCCCTCTTTAAACTCTGGAACCTGAACAAGTCCAAGAATATTGTTCGGTGATCACCACCCAGAAGCCACAGTCCCAAGACCATCAAGAACTTGTCCTCCACACGGACTTGCCACGCACGACTCGCCAACCTCGGAAAGATGTGTACGTTCAGGAGGAACGGATGAACAAGTTCGAGGAAATGATGCAAGCCATCCTCGAAAAGATGGAGCGCCTAAAGGCCGTCAGGTCCCCTTCTTCGTCCAACTCTCTGATTGGTGAGGACACATCCCTTGGGCATACTCGCCAGCCGGTCACTCAAGACAGTTTTCCTTCTCGCAGGGTTTCCCAAACTGACATAAATGCTATGGTGGCCCATAGCCTCAAAAACAAGGTCCCAGGCATGCAGGAGACGCCACTCTACCAAAATCCATATCCTTCGTACATTGACCAGGTGTCTTTTCTCTAGAACTACCAAAAAGGGAAACTTCCCCTGTTCAATGGTACTACGTCTCCTCATCAGCATACTGCCCACTACCAAGCAGCCTGTCGGGAGACCGTAACTAACGGACGACTTCTCCTCTGCCAGTTAGTTGAGACTCTCGAAAGCCCAACTTTTTAGTGGTATGCTCGGTTGCCTCTGAATTCGGTGCACACTTGGCAAGAAATGGAGCAATTGTTCTACCAACGCTTCTACAAAGTTCAAAGGAATGTGGAGACTATCGAGCTCCTCACTCTGATGCAAGACCCTGGTGAGCCGAATGACAAGTTCATCACCCGATGGAGAGAGATGACAACCTTCTATGCCACCCCCCATGACAAATAAAGAAGCAGTCCAGACTTGCATACAGAACATGCTTCCTTAGATCGCCCTACACGTCGAGGCATCCAATCCACCCTCCACGTCAGAGCTCATCTCCAAGGTAGTTCGTATTGAGGGATTGTTTAAGCACGACAGCACTCGCTAGCAACCCTTCCCCTCAAACTCTCGCTCCAGCGGTTGGGGCAATCAAAGGCAGTGATCGGCGCGGCCATCACCGTGGCTGAAACCAAAGGCGTGGCTCTTCAAAGTCTCGACCTCTCCAAGGCACAGACGCCTCAGGTCGCGGGCAAGCAACAGTCCTAGATTGCTTCCCCGCCTCCTAAAAATAGTAAGTGGAACAACTACTGCACTTAGTACCAGAACAAGGCTTATCCCTTTAACACGGAGTGGACCCCTACACTACTCCAACTGTTGTTAGCACAAAACATGATCCAGCTGCCAGAGGTCACCACTGTAGAGCCGCCGGGGCAGGAGGTTAATGAGAGGTACTGTGCATATCACAAGAAAGTAGCCCACCTAACTCACGACTGCTATAAGCTCAATGACACTATCAAAGCCCTTATCAACAAGGGTCAGATAAAGCTTGAAGAGTTGGAAAAGGCATTCGGGGCAGTTGAGGCATCTCACATAGTCATGATTTCGGAAGATGATGAGGCATCCGCTATCCTTCGTGCATTTTTCTCCATAATGCTCGAAGAACTAATCGTCATGTCAATGCCGACAAAGCAGTTTAAGGTCCTACCTCCGGGGGACCAAGAACCTCTGGTGCGCATACCACCAGATACAAGGCCATGATGTCAGCGAGTGCATTGGCTTTCTGAAGCTCTTGGCTGAGAAGATGCAGCAGTACTAGGAAGTTCAAGGCGACCCAGCAAGACGCCCTCAGGTCCCTCACCTGCCTGCCCAAGAAGACCTCCCGACGCAAGCCCAGGGATATGTTGGGCAAGATCCTCTTCAGGCCCTCTTCGAAGCAATGCTCCACCAGGGTCTCGTCACCCCCAAGTTTGCCAGATAGGCTGAGCATCTTGCCTGGGGCATGGAAAAGCTCTAGTGCTCATACCATCAATTGTGGGGCCACGAACATAAAGACTGCTTCGGGTCCTCGCTCCCATTTAAGAAGAAGCCACACTACAAGCCCCTCACGAGCATGTACTGGATTCCTCAGAGCCCTCGACCTCTCAGCCCTGAGAAGTCTACCACAAGTGAAGTAGGCTCAAGTCCCTGAAATGTGAGGCAGTCTACGTAGCTAGGACTCGTAACCAATCTAATAGGGCGATCTAAACACCCCCTCAGTGATCCCGAAGGAGACAAAAAACACTTAGGTCAACCCGCTGAAGGAATCATCTTCCTTAGCCACCAGTCGAGGAAGAATTCCTCAAGCCCCTTCCTCCACCGCCGACCTTGCGGGACTTCATCCTACGCACAGCCCGCCTCATCTTATCGTTCAATCAGGTAGACGACCCTGAGTCACCAATGTCTCAGGAGTTAGCCAAAATAGGTGACGATGTTAAAAGCACCCCATAATGGTCAAAGCGGGGGCAAGACTTTAAATACCCTCTGTAAACGTCCCACACAGGTGACAACGTAAAATGCTGCCCTGAAGGTTCAACACTTCATCTCCTCCCCCATCCTCTAGTTTCTCCATAGGTGCAGCTTGGAGATGCCCAGACTTCGATACTCTAAACAAAGAGTTTGGAGACACCAGCCTCACCATGCTGTAATAAGAACGCATCAGAGAAATGCTAGCCTAGGCGGCAGGATTCTCGACAGCCACTAGCGCCCTAGCAACGCGAGCCAAAATCAAGCCATTTTCGAGCTCCTACTCCCACGAGGCCTGCCACATGATCCAAGTGCATGAGGCATCGCCCATCTCGGGGCAAGCACCGAATAAGCCCAATCACGAGGTCATCAGCTCCCCGTTTGAAGCCGACCCTTCTATCGCCTGGACCAGCCAAAGACCAGCCCTTTCCCACATTGAACTCCTCCTAGAGGCCGAGATGTCAGGATCATGGGTGGCTACAGTCGATATCAAAGAAAACCCTTATGAGTCCCCCAACGAGATCTTCAGGAAGTTCTCGAAGAATGGGAAGAAGGAGGTCAAGCCACAACTAATGAGCTTGAAGAGATCAACCTAGGGGATGAGGCTGACCCAAGGCCAACCTTCATCTCAGCAAATTTGTCCTTGGAAAAGAAAGAAAGCTATATCTCCCTCCTTCAAACAAATCAGAATGTCTTCGCCTGACATTATCATGAGATGCCTGGTCTAGACCCTCAGATTGTTGTCCACTGCCTCGGCATCGATCTTACCATTTAAGCCCATGAAGCAGGAATCAAGAAGGTTTAGGTCCGACCTCAAGATGCAAATCGACGTTGAGGTGAACAAGCTCAAACAAGTTGGATTCATACGCGAAGTCAAATATCCAAGATGGCTGGCTAATGTCGTCCCAGTCAAGAAGAAAAATAGCCAAATCAGGGTCTGCATCGACTTTCATGACTTGAACACTGCTTGTCCTAAGGACGATTTCCCCTTTCCATTCTTGGTTGACTCCACGACCCATTGTCAAATCGTTTCCTTTATGGACGGTTATGCTGGTTATAATCAAATCAGGATGGCACCAAAGGATGAGGAGGCCACTGCGTTCTTAACTCCAAAAGGTGTCTTTTGCTACACTGTGATGCCTTTTGGGTTAAAGAATGCCGGTGCCACCTACTAGTGGGCCATGACAACCATCTTGAAGGACATGATTCACAAGGAGGTCGAGTGCTATGTGGACGACTTGGTGGTGAAGTTTAGAGCAAAAGCCACTCACGTGCAAGACCTTAAAAAGGTTTTTGAGCAGTTGCGGCTTCACAAACTCAAGATGAACCCTTTGAAATGCGCCTTTACGTACGCTCACAAAAATTCTTAGGATTGATCTTGAGGTACCGTGGACTTGAGATCGAGCCATTCAAAATCAAAGCGAACCAGGACATGCCGCCCACCTACAACCCTCCATGAACTGTGGTCTCGCCAAGGACAACTCACCTACATTCGGAGGTTCATTACAAACCTTTCAGAGCGATGCAGACCCTTTTCACACCTCTTGAAGAAGGACACTGCCTTCATATGGGATGAAGCGTCCCAAGCTACGCTTGAGGACATCAAGCAGTACTTGTTGAATCCACCAGTATTCTCTATACCAATGTTGGGAAGGCCTCTCATCCTATATGTGACTGCCATTAATGAGTCACTTGGGGCACTCCTGGCGCAGAACAATAATGGAGGGAAAGAGACAGTGCTCTATTAACTCAGCCGCAAAATGCAAGGAGCCGAGAAGAATTACCCTCCCATTGAAAAGATGTGTCTGGCCTTAATCTTTGTGGTACAGAAGGTCCACCATTACTTGCTCGGTCACGAGGTCAAGTTAATCTTTAGTTCCTATGACCCGACCATGCTTGTCAGGATGTTTAAACAAGTGGGCATTATTGTTGATGGAGTTCGACATCATATATGTACCACAGAAGGCAGTTAAGGATTAGGTCCTAGCAGACTTCCTTGAGGCTCACCCAATCCCTTCAGAATCTACCCTGTCAAGTGATCTCCCGGATGAAGAAGTCTTCTGCACGGTGTTAACACACCCATGGGAGATGTACTTTGACTGAGCATTCCAGTCTGATAGAGGGGGTGCCAGATTTGTGTTCCTAACTCCTAACAGTGGAATCATTCCCCTATCCTTCTTGCTTACAGAGGGGTTGGTAGACACCCCATTTTAAATCTAGCAAACACTATGTTTTCTTGAACCCTTAAGATCACACGTAACCTAGTAAATCCAAATCCACCCTCTCAAAATGGCATCTTTGACCAAGGGGATATTTTGGTTACGGGGAAATTATCCTTCTCCAACAAATCTTTGGCTTTTAAACAGGTTTGTTCGTGGCCATTTGCAGAGAGGAGAAAGAGACACCAAACTCTAGGAGAGAGCAGATAGAGATCAAAGAGAAAAAACTAGAGAGAGTTACGCGAGAGAAGAGAAAACCCTAGAAATTGCTTCAGGAACCTGAGCCTCTTGAAAGAAAACCTAAGTCTGAGAAATCCTATACCTAGAGCACAACCACCGTAGATCTACCCTTAGCACAGAACCACCCTTTTTCATCCAGAGACTTTGTGGTGAATATCCAACTTAGAGAGAAAAGAGGACCGGTTCTGATACGAGCGAGCCTCAGAAGGCTCGGGAGTCCCGGGCCATCCGGCCCAGTTCGGTATCATTTTTTTCGTTTTTTATTCTTCTTTCTTTATTTTAATTTCATTTTGATCTGCTTATTTGCTTTAAAATCATATTTTCGTGTCTTGGATTATGCTGGCTCTACCACAGATCTGAGATAGATCTGCACATTTTTGGGCAGATCTATTCTCAGATCTGAATTTGATTTGTCCCACTTTCTTTACCACTCTCTTATTGTATTTTTATTTAGTTTAAGGTGTCAAAATCCGTGAGATCTTCGCCGAAAGATCGGTCAGATTTTCATCATAAAACAATTTGGTGCCCACCATGGGGCATTTCGAGCTAGATCCGTTCACGAAAAATAAAAATAAAAAGTAAAATAAAAACAGCCCCCGATCTCCTTTTGAGAGCCATTTTTTTTAAAAAAAAAAAAAAACCAAAA
The DNA here is from genome assembly GCF_054954075.1 of Amborella trichopoda. Taxonomy (NCBI): domain Eukaryota; kingdom Viridiplantae; phylum Streptophyta; class Magnoliopsida; order Amborellales; family Amborellaceae; genus Amborella; species Amborella trichopoda. The sequence continues at coordinate 29,801,827 of NC_142337.1, read as the reverse complement.
AAACAGAAAAAAAGAAAAAAAAAAGAACATTTTCCATCAAACCTTGCTTCGGTTCTTTCTTATAATTTAGTATTTCTTTTCTTTATTTATCTGCTCATAAGTAAAAAATAAAATAAAATAAATTGTTCGAATATCTCTTTATCACCATTTGCGCACCGTTATTCTTTGGGTTTATCTTCTGCATAAAGGTTTGAGTCTCATTTATCTTATGCTTCTAAGGGAATTGGATAAAGGTTGGGTCTCACGCCTTCTTTAAAGTACCATGAAGAAATAATAGTAAGAGACAACAAAAGCCAGTTTTCCCTGCTGCCATCAGATCCTGCGCCCTTGGAAACTTGCCTTGCACGTCCGCGCAACCGAGTATAGCAGTTACAATTTCTCTCTCGGATCATGAAATTTTTGGCTTTTATTTGTTTTTTTGTTTCCCTACTATTTGGTAGTTTTTTGGACTGTTTTTGGTCCCTATAAAAAAAATTGTTGTAAGGCCTCTTTGCCTTCAAAACAAAAAAACCAAAGGTTTTAAATATGTTTCGCTCTTTTATTATTATTATTATTTTAAAGAAAAACTTTTAGGGCCCTTTGATTAAAATTATCGTTGTTGTGAAATTTTAGTTTTTGTAAGGCCATTCTACCCCCAAAAAATAAATAAATAAATAAATAATTTTGCTAAAGGAAAAACTTTCTTTGTTTCCAAAAAAAAAAAAAAGGCCTCTTTATTTCGAATTTGTTTGTTTTCTTCTACGGGCATTCTATCTCACAAAAAAAATAAAAAAAACCGTTTGTTTAAGGCCATCTTTTTTTTATACATAAAAAAGAAAAGCCAAAAAGAAAAAGAAAATTTACCATTTAGCCATATAAAAAAAAAATCAGCACTTTTGTTTGGCATCTTTGTGTAAAAAAAAATAAAAATGTTAAAAATTGCTTCTTCTTTTTAAGCCACTTTGTTTTTTTTTTTTTTAAAAAAGACAACAGTAGATTAAGTTTTCAAATTGTTTATCTATTGCTTTATCCTTATCTCTGAATAGATTAGTTGTTAAATTCTTTATCCCTTATTTTTATAGCTAGATTAGATTTTTTAATTCCTTACTTTTTGCTTCTGTCCCTATCTTACATATGCTTTCTGGATTATCGGTTTAGAAGTACATCTCAAAAAAAAAAAACAACTAAGAAATCACTTTCTCCCCCTCCAAAAAATAAAAATAAAAATACAAATAAAATAATTTCAGCACTGCTTTTTTTAGGCCTCTTTGTTTTAAAAATAATAATAATAATAATAATAAAAGGGATTATCTTGTTTCAAAAAATCATTTTTCTAAAAAAATAAAATTTCTTTTAAGGCCATCTTAAGAAAATTTAAAACTCTTAAGGCCTTTTTCATTTTCAAAAGAAAAATTTTCCATGCAAAAAAAAAAAAAAAAAAAGGATTATCTTGTTTCAAAAAACATAAAAATCACTTTTGCTACAAAAATTGCTTTTTTTTTTTTAAGCTACTTCATTTTCTAAAAGAATAAAATAAAAAGAGAGTATTCGCTTTAAAAAAAAAATTTACCTCTCAATCCTCTCTCTCGTTTTTTAAAAAAAACTTTTGTAAAAAAAATATATATATCTTTCATTTCTTGGCTTGTGATTCAACATTTTCCGTTTCTATTTATTCATCAAAAAAAGATAAAAAACAAATCCAGGGTCACTTGCACTCTGTCTCAAATTGTGCCTTGATCGAGTCACCCTCGACTCGGGGCACGTTCCACTAGGCACAGGTTATGCCTGGTTCCACTTTCATTTACTGTATACCTTCTTAAGGGTTGCTTACCCCCACATCTGAACTGTGCTTTTGGTCAGTAAAAGCCTGACCTGAAGCACTGTCTCACTTGGCACGATTTGGTCCAAGTGCTCATATTTTTCTTGCATTTGGTGCCAACTTGCTCGCTACTTTATTTTTTCTTGCTTGGTACTTTATTTTTTCTTGCATGCTTATTTATACACTCTTGCACACACCGGACAGGGAATGACTGGGAAACCGGCAAACAAATATTTCGAAAACCCCAAAAATCCACGTTAACGGCGTGAGGGGAACCTAGCTTTGAGAGTCGAGGCGGTTGGGATTCGCGTAACTTTAACTGTGAGCGCCCCTCCGTAATCCTTTTCCTCAAAGAAACTCTGCGTATAGTAGGACTTGGTGAACATCCTATAACAAGAGGCCAGAACCTATGTGGGGACCTATATCTTCCTAGCCGCATTTCAAAAGTTAAGAACCCACTCTCAAGCCAAGCTTACCTATATTCTAGGTCAAAAGTTTTCGTGTGTTGTGCTTGGTTATTTTTGTTGGTTAATCATAGATCTCACACTGGGCCCGCTTTTAGTCTGAGCTGAACCCTTTGGGTCCAAGTTCAAGCTTGTACCTAGCTTAGCCTAGGTTCGAACCAGGTCCGCCTTGGTCCAAACATAGGCCCCCTTCGGTCCGAGACGAGGGCACGTTCCTAGTTCATCTTTGATCCAGTCCGAGTCCATACCTAGTTTGATCATCGAAACTCTCTAGGTCCATGTTTAGGCTTATACCCAGCCTAGCCCAGGTCCTAACCAGGTCCACACCCAGGTCCGAACCTAGGCCTTTTGGTCCAAGCTAGGAGCTCGTGCCTAAACAAACCTTGATCCAGTTTGGGTCCACACCCGGTCTGATCTTCAGAACCCTCTTGGTTCAAGCCCAGGCTCGCACCCAGCTCAATCCAGGTCCGAACCACACTCACATCCAAGTCCGAACCTAGACCCACTCTTGGTCCGAGCCGAGACTCGTACTAGATATCAGTTTAGGTCTTAGCATAAGTCTTAGCTTAGAATTGCTTCTAGTGATAGACTAGGCTTACCCTAGTTCAGGATCCAAACCGAAACCCACCGAGTCTAGCAGATTTCATCTAGTCTAGGTTCTAGCATAAGTCTTAAGTAGGGTTTTTCCCCTAGAGTCAGACTAGATCTACCCTATGGCCCCAGCTCAGTCTCACCAAGTTTAGGAATCATGACCCAGGATCATAGCAGAGTAAGGTCCAACCCTATGGCCCCAGTTGATCTAGAGAACCTAGTCAGTTCGAGAGACACTATCATAGTGCTCCCTCACAAATCATTCATAGCACTCGTGTCCGGGAGCTGACTGTCGACTCACATTGAACCAAACCTAGCAGTCCAAGCCGCCTTCATGGCCACCATTTAGAAGTCACAAGCCAACATGTTGATAAGGTTCGTAACACCTTGAACAATCAAGGGGTCAGGCCAGGGGCAATCCTCCAAGACATAGGGGTTAACCTCAAATCCAGTCTACACAACAAGAATAAGGCCCCGACCCAAATCTCTAAGTCAGCCGATCTCAGTCGTGTGAACCTCGATGATCAATTAGCAGCCGAACATTCCAGTCTTGGCAATCAGCTAGTTAGTGGGTGAATGGGTTCACATACAACTAGGGAAAGTCTACCCAAGTAACCCATCACCAGTAAAGATCAGGGTTTTGACCTAACTCAATATAAAGACAATCCTATAGTGCATGCTTACTTTCAAGACCTATTCAGTAGGGGATACATCATCCAGTGTACTCAATCTAGGAAAGTCAGGTCAGAAGCTCAAGCCATTGGCCAAGTCCAACATTTTGGCTCAAACCAGAATAATCATAAGGCTGTTAGCCTGCCAATCCAACCCAGTGCAAGACAAGGGTCTAGTTCTAATCATCAGTCAAGCCCAAGTCTACCTCAAGGGCAGACTCCATCTGGCAGTAACTATGGCATTCTTTCACTCTTTCAATCCAGTGCTGGGGCAAGAGAGTACCCTAACCCTAGGGATAGATCATCCAATCCAGGTCAGGGTCAGGTAAACATAGCCGCCCAAGGTCAAAGGTCTAGTCATCATAGCAACTTGAATCGTCCATCCCAGTTAAGTGGTGATTCTATCCTACAGGCCCCCTTGCACGGCCAAGTTGTGAAACCTCCGAGTAATGGGTATACTCTGACCCAATTCAACTCCGGTGCGTCTACAAGCCGACAACTGGCACATCAAGTTCAACACATTCTTCAGGCTCAGTCCTTGGGGCAACCCGCTACATGGTCTCAACAACTAGTTCATACGAGTCACATACCACAAAATTAGGTTCAACAAACCATACAACCGAGCCAGCTCATAGCTACAATGATGGCTCAATTTTCTCGTATAAAACACCTCCAAGACTCTTTAGAGAAAATGAGAATATGGGATTTCTCAACTCCTAAAGCTGATGTATAAGAAGTTCTAAGACACCGAGAAGATCTACCAGTGGGGTTTGTGATGCCACAGTTCAGAAATAGATTTTCAA